>NW_021703777.1:30904410-31043888 GCF_005190385.1 Monodon monoceros | reverse complement strand
CACCCAATATAGGAGCACCTGAATGCACAAGGAATAAGGCAAATACTAACATAAGGCATAAGGCAAATACATAAGGCAAATACTAACAGCCATAAAAGGGGAAATTGACAGTAACACATTCATAGTAGGGGACTTAACACCCCACTTTCATCAATGGACAGATCATCCAAAATGAAAATAAACAAGGAAACACAAGCTTTAAATGATACATTAAACAAGATAGACCTTATTGATATTTATAGGGCATTCCATCCAAAAACAACAGAATACACATTTTTCTCAACTGCTCATGGAACATCCTCCAGGATAGATCACATCTTGGATCACAAATAAAGCCTTGGTAAATTTAAGAAAATTGAAATTGTATCAAGTATCTTTTCCGACCACAATGCTATGAGACTAGATATCAATTACAGGAAAAGATCCATAAAAAAATACAAACACATGGAGGCTAAACAATACACTACATAATAACGAAGTGATCACTGAAGAAATCAAAAAGGAAATCAAAAAATACCTAGAAACAAATGACAATGGAGACATGACGACCCAAAACCTGTGGGATGCAGCAAAAAAAGTTCTAAGAGGGAAGTATATAGCAATACAATCCTACCTTAAGAAACAGAAAGCATCTTGAATAAACAACCTAACCTTGCACCTAAAGCAATTAGAGAAAGAAGAATAAAAAATACCCAAAGTTAGCAGAAGGAAAGAAATCATAAAGATCAGAGCAGAAATAAATGAAAAAGAAATGAAGGAAATGAGAGCAAAGATCAATAAAACTAAAAGCTGGTTCTTTGAGAAGATAAACAAAATTGGTAAACCATTAGCCAGACACATCAAGAAAAAAAGGGAGAAGATTCAAATCAATAGAATTAGAAATGAAAAAGGAGAAGTAACAACTGACACTGCAGAAATAAAAAAGATCGTGAGAGATTACTACAAGCAACTCTATGCCAATAAAATGGACAACCTGGAAGAAATGGACAAATTCTTAGAAATGCACAACATGCCAAGACTGAATCAGGAAGAAATAGAAAATATGAACAGACCAATCACAAGCACTGAAATTGAAACTGTGATTAAAAATCTTCCAACAAACAAAAGCCCAGGACCAGATGGCTTCACAGGTGAATTCTATCAAACATTGAGAGAAGAGCTAACACCTATCCTTCTCATCCTTCTCAAACTCTTCCAAAATATAGCAGAGGGAGGAACACTCCCAAACTCATCCTACGAGGCCACCATCACCCTGATACCAAAACCAGACAAGGATGTGACAAAGAAAGAAAACTACAGGCCAATATCACTGATGAACATAGATGCAAAAATCCTCAACAAAATACTAGCAAACAGAATCCAACAGCACATTAAAAGGATCATACACCATGTTCAAGTGGGGTTTATTCCAGGAATGCAAGGATTCTTCAATATACACAGATCAATCAATGTGATACACCATATTAACAAATTGAAGGAGAAAAACCATATGGTCATCTCAATAGATGCAGAGAAAGCTTTTGACAAAATTCAACACCCATTTATGATAAAAACCCTCCAGAAAGTAGGCATAGAGGAAACTTTCCTCAACATAATAAAGGCCATATATGACAAACCCACAGCCAACATCGTCCTCAATGGTGAAAAACTGAAAGCATTCCCACTAAGATCAGGAACAAGACAAGGTTGCCCACTCTCACCACTCTTATTCAACATAGTTTTGGAAGTTTTAGCCACAGCAATCAGAGAAGAAAAGGAAATAAAAGGAATCCAAATCGGAAAAGAAGAAGTAAAGCTGTCACTGTTTGCAGATGACATGATACTATACATAGAGAATCCTAAAGATGCTACCAGAAAACTACTAGAGCTAATCAATGAATTTGGTAAAGTAGTAGGATACAAAATTAATGCACAGAAATCTCTTGCATTTCTATACAGTAATGATGAAAAATCTGAAAGTGAAATCAAGAAAACACTCCCATTTACCATTGCAACGAAAAGAATAAAATATCTAAGAATAAACCTACCTAAGGAGACAAAAGACCTGTATGCAGAAAATTATAAGACACTGATGTAAGAAATTAAAGATGATACAAATAGATGGAGAGATATACCACGTTCTTGGATTGGAAGAATCAACATTGTGAAAATGACTCTACTACCCAAAGCAATCTACAGATTCAATGCAATCCCTATCAGACTACCACTGGTATTTTTCACAGAACTCGAACAAAATATTTCACAATTTGTATGGAAACACAAAAGACCCCGAATAGCCAAAGCAATCTTGAGAACGAAAAATGGAGATGGAGGAATCAGGCTCCCTGACTTCAGACTATACTACAAAGCTACAGTAATCAGGACAGTATGGTACTGGCACAAAATCAGAACTATAGATCAATGGAACAGGACAGAAAGCCCAGAGATAAGCCCATGCACATATGGTCACGTTATCTTTGATAAAGGAGGCAGGAATGTACAGTGGAGAAAGGACAGCCTCTTCAATAAGTGGTGCTGGGAAAACTGGACAGGTACATATAAAAGTATGAGATTAGAACACTGCCTAACACCATAGTAAGCTCAAAATGGATTAAAGACCTAAATGTAAGGCCAGAAAGTATCAAACTCTTAGAGGAAAACATAGGCAGAACACTCTATGACATAAATCACAGCAAGATCCTTTTTGACCTACCTCCTAGAGAAATGGGACCTAAAGAAACTTCAAAGCTTTTGCACAGCAAAGGAAACCATAAACAAGACCAAAAGACAACCCTCAGAATGGGGGAAAATATTTGCAAATGAAGCAACTGACAAAGGATTAATCTCCAAAATTTACAAGCAGCTCATGTAGCTCAATAACAAAAAAGCAAACAACTCTATCAAAAACTGGGCAGAAGACCTAAATAGATATTTCTCCAAAGAAGATATACAGACTGCCAACAAACACATGAAAGAATGCTCAACATCATTAATCATTAGAGAAATGCAAATCAAAACTACAATGAGACATCATCTCACACCAGTCAGAATGGCCATCATCAAAAAATCTAGAAACAATAAATGCTGGAGAGGGTGTGGAGAAAAGGGAACACTCTTTCACTGTTGGTGGGAATGTGAATTGGTACAGCCACTATGGAGAGCAGTATGGAGGTTCCTTAAAAAACTACAAATAGAACTACCATATGACCCAGCAATCCCACTACTGGGCATATACCCTGAGAAAACCATAATTCAAAAAGAGTCATGTACCAAAATGTTCATTGCAGCCCTATTTACAATAGCCAGGAGATGGAAACAACCTAAGTGTCCATCATCGGATGAATGGATAAAGAAGACGTGACACATGTATACAATGGAATATTACTCAGCCATAAAAAGAAACGAAATTGAGTTATTTGTAGTGAGGTGGATGGACCTAGAGTCTGTCATACAGAGTGAAGTAAGTCAGAAAGAGAAAGACAAATACCGTATGCTAACACATATATATGGAATCTAAGAAAAAAAAAGTCATGAAGAACCTAGGGTCAAGACAGGAATAAAGACACAGGCCTACTAGAGAATGGACTTGAGGATATGGGGAGGGGGAAGGGTAAGCTGTGACAAAGTGAGAGAGTGGCATGGACATATATACACTACCAAACATAAAATAGATAGCTAGTGGGAAGCAGCCGCATAGCACAGGGAGATCAGCTCGGTGCTTTGTGACCACCTAGAGAGGTGAGATAGGGAGGGTGGGAAGGAGGGAGATGTAAGAGGGAAGAGATATGGGAACATATGTATATGTATAACTGATTCACTTTGTTATAAAGCAGAAACTAACACACCATTGTAAAGCAATTACGCTCCAATAAAGATTTTTAAAAAAAAAGTATGTAGAAGCATATCTTTGTGGCTCTGGGGTCTGAAGAAAATTTCTTAAGCAAGACCCAAACAACATAAACCATAAGAGGAAAATTCATGGGTATGACTACATCAGAAGTAAAGATTTCAGCTCAGAACAGTTAACCTACATGACAGCACTGGGGAAAGATGTTTGCAGTGTCCAAAAATCAATAAGAAATTAATGCCCCAAGAAAGTCCTGCAAGTTGGCAAGAAAAATAGAGGAAACCCACATAGGGAAAATGTGGGCAAAGGATTTAGGCAGTTCAGAGGAGAAATCCAAATTGATAATAAGCATATGAAGAGATACTCACTTCACTAGTAATCAGAGAAATACAAATTTCAATTACAATGCTATCCACTTTAAAGTCATCAGATGGTCAAAAATTGGAAACCTTATTAATATCAAGTGGTGAAAGGGATGCAGGGAAATGGAAACCCTCCCGAACTACTGGAGGGAGGATCATCTATGAGGGGACAGCTCTGAGTGTGTTCCTAGCAGCAAAGAATTGGAGTCAACCAGGAGCCCATCGCTAGGACAAGGGCAGATGTGGTTATATGTAAGCTGTCAGCTGTCATACTTAGATTTACATACAACAACAAGGATGCATTGGAAAAGCATAAAGTTGGATAAAAGTAAGAAAGAGAATGAGATTTTTTTTTTTTTTTTTTTTTTTTTTTTTTTTTATGGTACGTGGGCCTCTCACTGTTGTGGCCTCTCCCGTTGCGGAGCACAGGCTCCAGACGCGCAGGCTCAGTGGCCACGGCTCACGGGCCCAGCCACTCCGCGGCATGTGGGATCTTCCCGGACCGGGGCACGAACCTGTGTCCCCTGCATCGGCAGGCGGACTCTCAACCACTACGTCACCAGGGAAGCCCCGAGAATGAGGTTTTTAGCACATTGCCTTTTGTAATTAAATACACACACACACACAAAGCAATACCATGTATTATTCAAGTACGTATATGCATATGTCTAAATAAAAACAGAAGTCGGGGGTCTGGAGTGGGGGAGATTGGAGCGGGGATCAGGAAGTAGGAGAGAAAACCATTATAAGATAAAAGAGGGGCCTTTTGGGGATTGATGATTGCATCAGAACTTGAGTAGAATTAATTCAACTCTGTGATCTGAAAGAGAAGAAAAGGAAGTAAAATCAAATTGGAATTTGGGTGAGTGAGAGATACCCTTATGGTAATAATCTTGAAATATTCTGCTTATATACCATATAATAAATCATTGATAAACTTAAATTCTTCATTATTTGTAATAGATTACTTGCCACGCACTTCCCAGCTGTCAGGATCCCAGGGCTGAACGCCATAGTGGGAGCTGTTTGTGTTCAAATTCTTTGCCCAACATAATCCTACAGAGTGAATGTAGCCATAAAAACTAAAGAGAGACTACTACAATATTTGAAGCAAAATTAGGAGAAAGATTTGGAAAAGGTTTGCAATGATTATTCTATAAAGACCGAGTGTGAATACTTCTTTATCCATATTTTATTTCTTCCATCTAATATTTAAAATCTTCCCCTTATATTTGTAGAATGAGAAGCAGAAATCTAAATAGCTCTCTAACATTATTTCCCTAATTTCCACAGCCTGCACCGCTTGGATGGATGTCAGACTCTAAATTCCAGATACAAATGAACAGGAGACAAAATCATTTTGTGAGATTCTAAAATGAAGTATTTCAGCGGAACACAGAGAAACAGTTAAACTTTGCAAAGCTGTGAAACTGGAGAGGGGGCTGTCCTCAAAATCTACCAACCAGAGACATGGAAGGAATTGCTTGCTTGAGATTCATTCGTGTCTCTCTCTCTCTCTCTCTCTCTCCCTCCCTCCCTCCCTCCCTCTCCCTCCCTCCCTCTCCCTCCTTCCCTCCCTCCCTCTCTCTCTCTCTCTCTCTCTCTCTCCCCCTCTCTCCCCCTCTCTTTCTCCCCACCTATTTACACCAAACTTGCCTATCAATTTCATCAAAGAGACACTGGAACAGATTTCCTAATCTGCCCCCACTCCAAATTGATCAGTTAATCTCTGCGTGCTTGTTAGAGAACCATGTCTTTTCCTTTCATGTTCTGTAGCCCCAGTGAACTCCCTTTACTGTGGTGTACTTCTCAGAGTCATCCAGGAAGATGAGCATCCCTTACACAAATGGATTTTATTCAATGTGAATTTGGACTTTTTTTTTTTTAGCACACTTAACGGCAAGTACATTGTGCCACCTCTTTCTTCTGGGTCAGAATTGAGTAGGTTTTTTGTTTCTTATTTATCTACTACTTGTCATTTTGAAATACGAAATTCTTGGTCTCAAGCAGGCTTGCTATAGACTTACTTTATTCATTTGCTTGGACGGTCAGAATGAAACCGGTGAATAACATGGATATTTCTTCTGGTAATTGACCAGGAGGCAATGTGTGCGCCTTGAGGCTGTGGCTGAGATCACTCTTTGGAGCTAAACTCATGAGCATTGTTAAGGACCAGAAGTACTTAGGAGGAAGTGGGGCCAGTGTCCTGGGTACAATCTAACTCCCTCTGAGGGGCTCCAACCACTTGCAGACCATTATCTCATTAGTTCTCAAAATATCCCAGTGAGGAAGAAGGGAAGGAAGATGCTAATGGTAATGAAATGCACTTTGCTAATGAAACAGTCACTTCCTTCGCCCCACCCCGAATCCCCAAACCCAGATGCAGAAACTGAGGCAGAGGGAGCTGAAATTGCTGGCCCAAGATGCCCAGAGAGAGTTGGCAGCAGAAGCGGGGCAGAGGTGGTGGTGGTGGGGATGGAAGGCTGCCACCCAGCAAGCTAATGGAACCGTTTTTCTTTTTTAAGGAAATGCAGAAAGAAGGGCTAAATGACTCATTCAGGATAACAGCAAACTTTTATTTCTAAACCAGCACTGGGTGTGAATGGCAGGAAAGTCAGAAATGTGCTGAGAGGAGGGGTGGGCACTGGGCTGAGATAAAGCCAGGACGGGCTCTCAGAAATGGGCACTTGGGGTGTAGCTGGCCTCTTCTGCTGACTCAGAAATTTGGTCCATGTCTTTATAGACACACACAGCACATATGAAATTGACCTCATTTGGTCTAATTCCTCAGATCTTTAACTGAGGCCTTTGAGGCCATTTTCTTAAAGAACTGCTTTGATAAAGACTTTCATTTTTAAAGAAGCTGATTTGGTTTAAGTTTCTTCTCTGCTTTAAAATTATGAGCCAACATCTTATCAGAAAGTGTTTTGAGAGTCACCTAACTTGTGGAACTCAGGGTCTCCACTCCCAGTACACTGCCCAGTCCCCAGCCCTTCTCAGAGGCCCCCTGTGTTCCTTTGCTTAGATTTCATGGCCTTCATGTGCTCTCCTCCAGGCTCTATGAAATCTTTCTCCTTTGCAGGAGGGGTCACTAAGATACAAACGGCTGGTAAGACATAGGTCAAGGAATGAATCTCTAATTGTGGAATTACAGGCATGTGTGAGAATTTGTGGGAAGAGGGAATTTTACAACATTCCACCAGGCAGCCTACTTGGGAAGGTCAACCCCATCAGGAAAAGATAGCAACGTGTTTGAAAAACACAGGTGCTGTTCTTTCCCCCTTAGAGTCAACTTACCCAACATGTTTAAAGTTGTTAATGTGAATGAATACACAGAGTTCATTTGCTCATTCATTCATTCAAGAGACTCAAAAATGAATTAAGTAATGGGCCTTAAAACCCAGGAGCTCACAGACATGTGATTGCAACAAATGACTGCAGCGCAAGCGGGTCATAAGAAGCATAATAGAGGTAGATAGAGAAAGCAGACATTTCTGGCATAAAAGTAGAGGTGTTCATGAGTTTAGAGATAATCAAAACTCAAGAAGACATTTATATGCTCCAAGTCCTAGGTGAAACAAGCAGGCATAATATTGAATGGAAATAAATATATGGTCCAGAATACTTTTTAAAAGACTGATGGGGCTTACCTGGTGGTGCAGTGGTTGAGCGTCCGTCTGCCGATGCAGGGGACACGGGTTCGTGCCCCGGTCTGGGAAGATCCCACCTGCCGTGGAGCGGTTAGACCCGTGAGCCATGGCTGCTGAGCCTGCACGTCCGGAGCCTGTGCTCCGCAACGGGAGAGGCCACAACAGTGAGAGGCCAGAGGACCGCAATAAAAAAATAAATAATAAACATAAAAAGATAAAAAGACTGATGGAATAATTTCGAGATCAAGGGTATCTGTTGATATGACATGGTTGGCTAGAGCACAGACCATGAGTTGAATGGCCTGTGTTCCAATCATGCCTTTGCCATTTGCTTCTTCTATGATCGTGGGCAGATTTCACCTCTCTGCTTCAGTGTCCTCTTCTGTAAAATGGAAGTAATAACGGGTCCTGTCTGAAAAGGTTGTTGGAGGATTAAATGAAATCGTACATTTCAAGAGCTTAGGGACTTGCCTGGCAAAAAATCAGCACTCAGTAGGATTTAACAACTATTATTATTACTCAAAAAGGGTTCTTTTAGAGAAAGCAAAAAAGAAAGATCTCAAACTTTTATTTTATAGCTTGCCCAGCTGTATTCGGCAATTTTCTGATAAGCTCACTAGATTGCACACTGCTCTCGCAGGGGACTAAGAGGCAACAAGGTAAATCATTACCTTTAGAGCTGATAGTCTGTCCAAAAAAGAAAGGGGTTGTGTCATCCCAGAGTTCTTGATCAGCAAGAAATGAAAACCTGGATCTGATTGGACACATACTGTGAGGAAGGCACATGTTAGGAAATCTAGAAAAGAGCCCACTGTGTTTCTGTGACATGTGACCTTTCCAGGGAGGACCACTCCTGACAGTGAGAGGCTCTGCAAAACGAACTCCTCCCTGCCATCACAACAGGTTCCAAGGAGGGAGGAAGTAGGGGAGTATTTAAAGACTCCAAGGCTACCTTGTGGACTGAATGAGCTCAGGCTTTAAAAAGACTCTTGCAGGGACTTCCCTGGTGGCACAGTGGTTAAGAATCCACCTGCCAATGCAGGGCACACGGGTTCGAGCCCTGGTCCGGGAAGATCCCACATGCCGTGGAGCAACTAAGCCCGTGTACCACAACTACTGAGCCCGCATGCCACAACTACTGAAGCCCATGCACCCTAGGGCCCGTGCTCCATAATAAGAGAAGCCACCGCAATGAGAGGGCAGCTCACTGCAACAAAGAGTAGCCGCCATTCGCTGCAACTAGAGAAAACAGCAAGGAAGACCCAACGCAGCCTAAAAAAGGAAAAAAAAAAAAGACTCTTGCAGAAAATTGAGGAAAAGCACACTACCCAGAGTGACTACAAGAGGCGTGTCAGGGAGGGGAGCTGAGGTGTGCAAAACACTCCAAAAGCCACAAAAAGGGCTTACAGCTGTCTCAGGCAAGATCAGGGAGGGAGAAAGAGACCCAGAGCTTGGAGTAGATGGTGAAATGGAAGCTCGACGGCCTAGTGAAGGCAGCGTTGGGCGAGACCTACTTCTGTCTGCTTCCTCTGACAAGGAGGAGGGTGGAACAATGCAGAGAAAGAATGAGCGCTGCTAAGTGACGGTGGAAGCTGATGAGCTTTTAAGAAATGTGCAGCTACTCTGAATTCAGATCTCAGGAATAAACGAATTATGCTGCAAATTACCGAGGCAAATTGCAGATGAGACTCTGAAGTTGTGACTGGTTGAAATTAGAAGAATATTAGAGACAGGGAGCTGTGTTAGGAAAAAAAATGCTGGCCGGCTTACAGGCATTCACTTTTCGAAATGGAGAGGAAGTTGATTTTACACACTATGGGCAGGTCAGCATGTTGTCCATCTTGGACTTGGTTATGGAAGGGTTAATTTGTGAGCACCTTGAAGAGAATGTGGTGATCACTGGAACATGGGGTGGGCAGGGGACGGACAAGAAGCTTTCCCCTCCCCCAACCTCCTCCTCCTCTTTCCCCATTTCCCTTTGGCATTCTTGGGCCAAAGTCCTGAGAAATCAACTGGTGAGAGAGAAACGTGGCAACAGAGTTTGTCGGTAGCTGTCACTTCCTGGGATGCAGACAAAATTCCAAGGGCCCACAGCCAACTACCACATCATACGCGGAACAAGGGAAGAAAGAAGCAGGGAATGTTCGGCTGGCAAGATGAAACGTTAGAGGCCACCTTGATTGGTCTCCACATTGGAAAGGCCGGCAGGTAAGAGCACCCGTCCACTCACTCTCCGGGACTCACTCACTTTTCAACTTGCCTGTGGCTGTTACCTATAGTAAGAATTACATTTTATATCGCAACCCACATAGGTAACTGAAATAATCATTCCAGAAAACATTAGTACTCTTACTATGTTCAACTTATTTCGATGTTTTCTGTTCTAGTCTGGCCTTGTCTAGTCTATTCCTTTTCATAAAAAAATGGTTGTTGAGCCTATAAATTGATTTCCTGACTTATTAGTGGGTTGAACTTCATAGCTTAAAAGTCCATGTCTTAGGGACTAGAGCTGGGACCCACAGATGGATGCTACAAGGTGCGAGTTATTGCTTCAGGATCACAAAGAACTTCTATCAGGCGGAGGTGACAAGAGATGACGTTTTGTCATCTCACAATATTCAAACTTAGGCTGAATGAAGGCGTGATAAGAGCAGTGAAGAAAGGACTCAAACATCAAATGGGGACTGAATTAAATCATCCCCCAGATCCTTTCTGTGTCTGAGATGCCGTGGTTGGATTAGTGAGTGCCGTAGTTGGGATTGGCTACTAAAGAGTTCCTGCCGTTTCAGGCCACATTAACAGAAGCATGGTGTACGTTTCTCGGGAGGTGAAGGAGGCACTGCTCCCTGCTATTAAAACTGCAAATTGGAGTATCAGAACCAGTCTGAGATCTCATTTGGAGATATACTCTTGAAGTTATTCACTCATTTGTTCATTTGTCCAACAAATATTTATGGTGTGTCTAGTACAGGCCAAGCACCGAATTGGGCTCTGGGAATATAAGATTGACACAGCCCCGGTCTAAAGGACCTCACTGTCTAGTGAGGAAGAGATGATCGTTCAATATATATTTTATGAGTGCCTGACTATCTGACAGTCACTGCTTTAGGGGCTGGGGATGTGTCAGTGCATCAGTGCAAATATTTAAAAAACCCCTGCCCTCATGGAATTTACAGATTATACACAACAAGCACACAAATAATCAATCGATTCTGATTGTGGTTAAGTACAGAGAAGCCAGAAAGGGTGCTACCTAAGCGCAGGACTCAGGGATGTATCCCTGAAGAAGTGAAATTAGAACTGCCACCTGAATGGTGAGTATTGCTAGTTACAAGGAGAGTGGGAGGGATGATTGGGAAGGGAACAGCAAGCATCTTGGATATGAAAGAAATCTAGGCTGCCGGGATGCAGAGGGGGAGAGGGGGAACTGACCCCACAAGGTCAAGAAGTGGGATTTGATCTTGGGAGCAAAGGGAAACCATGAGAGTGGTATGGAGCTACAGAGGGACACAGAGATACAGAGAGATCTAGAGATATAAAGAGAGATGGAGAGATGGAGGTGTACAGAGAGAGAGACAATGGATTTGAGAGATGTGTGGGATGTAGAATTAGCACGACCAGGTGTGAGGATGGGCTGGAAGGAGGAGACAAGGAAGACCCCTGTGTTTCTGTCTTGAGCAGCTCGTGGTGATGGTGGGGTGGGGAGGGAAGAAGTCTTATTCACGGAGATGGGGAGCAGAGGAGACGGAGCCGTGGCTGGGAGAAGACGAGGGCAGTTGGTGGCATCTTTGCTCATGTAGCTTCATGTTCTTAAAATACCACCATGCCACTTGTCTGCTGGGAAAACACCTGCTTCTCCTCTAACACCCACAAAGCCTGTCTTAACCCTCCTCTTTGCCAGACAGACACCCTTCCCACTCTGTAGCCCAATTTCGTCCCTTGCAAACTTTGATCACTGCCTCAACCACACTTCATCACATTTACTTGTTTGCCTATAATAATGAGTACTCGTGAGCAGTCTGCCAGCCAGGCACTGCTCTACACCCTTTACAGCTACTGCTTCATTTAATCCTCACGGCAACCTTTATGGTCAACGCCATTACTCCCTCCAGTTCACTGGGGAACTGAGGCACAGGCAGGTCTGGTAACTTCCCCAGCAAACGGGTCACTGCTTGTCCGGGCAGAGCTGGGATCCAAGAGCCCAGGCAATCTGGCTCCTGGGTCCATCCTCTTAACCACTGTGTGTATCCACTGTTTTTCACTGGATTATAGATCCTTGAAGTTCGGAACCACATAAAAGTAATTTTTTAAAGAAACACATTTTGAGAGCTTTAATGAACAAAATAAGAAAAATAAACACAAATGCAACTTATAAACAAAACAAAATGAGCAGTTATCTAGATCTTTTTTCCCTCCTACAAATCCTCCAAATTTTGTTTGAAAATCAAGGTGTAACTACTATCATAGAATTCTTGAGTTAGATCGGCTCCTACCACCTAGTTTTAAAGAAGAGGAGTTGAGGCACCTCCTGAAAGGCGAAATGCCCAAGGCTGGAGTGTGTGCGATGCTGAAGGGCAGGACCAGGTGCCACCTGTTTCTAATCGTGATTCCAGTGCCCTGGAGCGAGCGGCACAGGGAGGCCTCCTCAGGTGGGTGTTGCACCCTGCCTGTAACCTGCTCTCAATCTGGGTCCCTTCTTCTCCTCTCTGAACCTTTTCCTGCAGGCACGTGGGCACTGGAATGTAATCTACATCAGGGTGGGGATCCTTGTTTTGTCCACTGATGTACCCCGATACCTGAAATCAGCCTGCTGCACCATCTACTCTCTAAGTACTGGATGAGCCACTGTTTTCTGAACATATGCTGAGTTTTCCTGACCCCAGGGCTTTAAACAGGAGTCATGCTAAAAAAAAATGTTAAAGAAAAGAAAAAAAAACCCTCTTAATTCTCTCCAACTCTCCCAAACCTATCCCATTCTTTAAGTTCAAGTTCAAATTTCCTTTTGTGAAATCTTTCTGAAATGCTCCCTTCCCTTCCTCTGAATTTCTACCATGTCTCTGTGTATTTTTTGTTGTCGCTTGGTGATGAGAACATTCAAGATCCAGTCTCTTATTTTTTTAGAAAAAAAACCTTCCCAGTGCCCAGCACAGCTGCTGGACCATCAGAAGTCCTTAAAAAGGTTGGTTAGGGTGAATCAATGATATGAAAACATTGTTCACACGTTTTAAGAGGGGTTGGGATTGCTGACGTGATCCAAAAGTATGGGGTCAACAAAATTTCTCTATAAAGAGACAGAGAGTAAATATTGTAGTAGTCTTTGCAGGCTGGGAGGTTTCTGTAGCAACCACTCAACTCTGACGTATAGTGTGGAAGCAGCCACAGAAAATATGAAAATGAATGCATGTATCTCAATAAAACTTTATTTGTGGATATTGATGTTTGAATTTTGTATAATTTTCAGGTGTCATAAAACACTAATTAAAATAATAAAAAAAAGCTATTTAAAAATGTGAAAACCATTCTTAGGCCGCAGACTGTAAAAACCAGGCATTGGGGTGAATTGGGCCTTCGGGCCATAGTTTGCCAACCCCTGCTCTGGACAGAGGCCTGGACCCCATGGTAGAAGTGAGTTTTGATTCCATGGAGTTCATGTCAGCCTCATCACCCTCAACAGGAGGGGCTACTCATGTCCTAGCTGCTCTCATAGGAGATTTCCAAGCAGAGGTCTGGGGATTTTCCGGGAGGATATAGAGGAGACACCCACTGGGCGACTGGGGCAGGAGGTGTGACGCGAGATGACCTCTAAAAGCCCTTTCCTCTTCTCTATGAGATTCCACACAGCAGCTTCCAGGGCTTTGAAGTAAAACCACAGGAGCCAAACTGATTGGAGGGAAGGTCATTCTGAATTAGTGGAAAGGTCTGAGTTATAAAATGGTTTATAAGGAATGATGCCTCATTGCATTCAAGGACATTCGGCAATCAAATGAACACTTAACAAAGGGCTGTCAATAATCCATTTGAATTTCTCTTTGTATTTTTCAAAGTGCTTTCCAGTACATTATCTCCATTGATCCACCTAGGAACCCTAGGAGACAGACAACCCCATTTTACGGGCGAGGTCAGATAGCGCTCGGTCTGAGATGGCTCAGAACCAGGTCCGTGCTGCTCCATGTAGCCTGCACCGGCTGCTGCTGGAGACAGAGAAATGACAGCTTTATATTTTGTATCGAGGGTACTCTATAACGAGTCTTAAGAATCTCATTTCTTTTTTAATTAATTAATTAATTTATGGCTGTGTTGGGTCTTCGTTTCTGTGCGAGGGCTTTCTCTAGTTGCGGCGAGCGGGGGCCACTCTTCATCGCGGCGCGCGGGCCTCTCACTATCGCGGCCTCTCACGTTGCGGAGCACAGGCTCCAGACGCACAGGCTCAGTAGTTGTGGCCCACGGGCCTAGTTGCTCCGCGGCATGTGGGATCTTCCCAGACCAGGGCTCGAACCTGTGTTCCCTGCATTGGCAGGCGGACTCTCAACCAATGAGCCACCAGGGAAGCCCCAAGAATCTCATTTCTATTTGTATGAAGAATAAATATTCCTAACTCATGCTTGTTTTTAACCCCTGAGAATCTACTAGAAACATGGCCACATACCCAGATGAGCATGTAGAGTCTGTCCAACTATATTAATAAAACGTCGCAAGAGTTCATTAAAAGCTGACAGGCTAGAGAACTGTTGTTCACCTGCTCCCTTAGATCAGGATGAAAAAGGTGTTTCTGCTCTGAGACCTCACACGGGGAGCTGAATTTTGCCCTCATACACAGCACGAAGGTAAACGTCCTTCCCAAGTCTGAAGGGTCAGAAATGCATTTTGAATTAGAAAGACTTCTGAGGGTCCCGAATTCTTCCTTCTGGTAAATTAGTAGTTTAGAGCGTTAGAAAGAGCATCTCGCACACGGTTGGGAATCTGATCCAGTTGTCTTGTGGTGGTTTTCCTTCCTCCCCGTCCTGGAAAGTGTGACTTGGGAGGAGGGCGGGCAACACAGCAGCAGCTAGCCTGCAAGTCCTGGTGATCTGGGGGATAAATCTGCTTCCCCCCCCCCGCCTCAACATGGGGCTCTCGTCAGCATTTTCCTGCCAAATTAGGCTTTGGCACAGCTAAGGGTGCCTTGGCAAACTTTTAAAATTTCCCAAGAGCAACTTCCTGGTTCTTAATTAGGCCTTTTATTCCTAGATGTCTATATTTAACTGTGCTCTGTTAGTGCTGACCCCTTTTGGATACTGCCAAGAACTTGAGGGAGGTGGCCGCCGAGTCTAGACAGGGCAATTATTCAGATAACTAAGTTCTCCAAACCTTATTCTTAAAGTAAGACACTCTAAGGAACGGTTCCGTTATCCAGTGATTCCTCGTTGAATTCATTAGTTAACTGCTCTGCACCTTCCTTCCCTTTGCCCAAGGAAGCAGAGAGCAAACCCTTCACCCACGGAGGGATACAGGCCAGCTCTGTCCGGGTCTCCCCCGTGAACTTGGCAGATGGAGGACAGAGCGGAAAAGATGGAGTGAAGAAGGGGCCTAGATGTTCTCAGCTGTGCACCAGGAAACTGCAAGAATGTCCATTCCACCCTTGTTTGTAAAAGAGAAAAATCGAAAATAACCTGAGCGTGTATCACAGGAGAAATGGGTCTATCTATTGTGGTACATTCATTCATATAAGGGAATACAATTCAGCTGTGTGAAAATGAATGCACTAGAGTTATGCATGTGGATAAATCTCAAAAACATATTGCTGAGTGCAAAAAGCAACTTGCACGAGGATACCTGCTATATGAAAACATTAGTAAAAATTTAAAACATCAATGATAATTATACTGTGTATTATTTATGAATGGCCTATACAAAGTACCCACATTTAAAAAATTCATAGTAAATCAAATTAAAAAAAAACTCCAACAGATCCATTTTTTTTCTTTTTAAATGAAAGAAAGAAAATACATGATAATGCCACATATTAAGTTCAGGAGAGTGGTCACCTCTGGGGAGGGGACAAAGAGTCAGTCTGGGCAGGGTTCACAGTCTTCTGTTGAGTCTGTAGTGTTTGTTTTTTTTCAGCTGGGTGGTAAATTCATGGGGAGTTTCCATGGTATTATTAGCTGTACTTTTTCGTGTGCCTGGAATCGTTCATTAAAAATGCAGGGGGTCTCAAAGGAGAGTTGGGGCCTCTGTTTGTTGGGGATGGGGTGGAGTGACAGGAAACATCTCAGGAGAGAAGAGCCTATGGCTTCTTTCCTCGCTGAGCTGTAGTCAAGTACCCTTTTAGGAAAACAAGAGTGCTTCTGGATAGCTCTGGATGGAAGTGCAGAGAACAAGATTCTAGAACCAGTTCTGCCTCTCTCAGGATCTGAGAGATGGGCAATGAGCCCTTGCCTTTCTCAGGTCCCTCCTTTGGAATGGATCTTGCCAATTCTAGCTGTCTTTGGTTGTTGGAAGCCTTCCCGAGGCAGCCTTGTGGAGAGTCAGTCCCACTGGTGTTGGCTGCTCGAGATACAGGGTGGGGGTGGGCGGAGTGGGCTTATAAATACTGGACAGAGTTGAGTTAATAATTTGCTTACATAACCCTTTGTGCCTTGCAAATGACCCTGGGGAATAATTACATGGATGGAGAGGGTTTTTGTTTGTTTTATTTTGTTTTTTGCTTTTGTTTTGGAGAATTTTGAGCATACATAAAATTAGATTCTACTACCCCTATTTTTAAAAGTACCCATCAGCCAGCACCCAAAACCATAAACTTATGGTCAGTCTTGCCCCAACTATCTACTGACCCACCCACTAGGACTTCTCATATCATTTTGAAACAAATCTCAGACAAAAGACCAGGTAATAGGCAGAGTTCTCCAGAGAAAGAGAACCAATAGGATATCTGTATCTAACATCTTTCTATATCTATCTATCTGGATATATTTTAAGAAATGGGCTTGTCCAATTGTGAGGGCTAGAGCTGACATTGCAATCTTGAACCTAAAGTCTGCAGGGTGGAAATTCAAGCAGGGTCTCTTCTATATTGGAGGCTTGAGGCAGAATTGCTTCTTCTGGAAATCTCAGTATTTGGTTTTAAGGGCTTCAACTGATTAGATGAGGCCCACCCACATTATGGAGGGCACTCAGTTTTACTCAAAATCTACTAATTGAAATGTTAATCACATCTAAAGAATCATCTTCACAGCGACATTCATATTGGTGTTTAACCAAACTGCTGGGCACCATAGCCTAGCAAAGTTGATGCATAAAATTTACTATCACGAACTATTTTATTAGTAACTATTTCAGTATGTATATCAAAAATAAGAACTCTTTTTTTAAACAACTGTAATATTATCACACAAGATAAAATTAACCATTATCTTAAAATCATCATTAATCATTCAATTAAATCAATGTTTAACTTTCCAGTTGTCTCATAAATGTCATACTTTTTATTATTACAATTTATTTTAGTTAGAATCCAACTAAGGTCTACACCTTGTGATTGGTTAAGTATGTGTTTTACATCTTTTAATTGACAGGTTCACCTAATATTTCTCTTTCTTCCTTGCAATTAATTAAAAAAATATTATTTGTCCTATGGAAGCTCTCACAGTCTGGATTTTGCTGGTGGCATTCTCTCAGTGTCATTCATTATGTTCTTCTATCCTCTGTGTTTTTTGTAAGCTGGTAGTTATACTTAGAGGCTCAACCAGCCATTTAAAGAGACATCTTGGGACTTCCCTGGTGGTCCAGTGGTAGAGAATCTGCCTTCCAATGCAGGGGACGCAGGTTCGATCCCTGGTCAGGGAACAAAGATCCCACATGCTTCAGGGCAACTAAGCCCATGCGGCACAAATATTGAGCTCGCACGCCTCAACTAGAGAGCCTGCATGCTGAAAACTACAGAGCTCATGCACCCTGGAGCCTGCACACTACAACTAGAGAGAGAAAACCTGCACGCCCCAACTAGAGAGAAGCCCTTGTGCCACAACTAGAGAGAAGCCCACGTGCCTCAACGAAGATCCCCCCGCCGCAGCTAAGACCCGATGCAACCAAAAATAAATAAAGTAAATTAAAATAAATAATAAATCTTAAAAAAAATACATCTCTGCATAATTTTAAGAGCTCACTGAAAAATTCTTTATTACCCATTCTGCAAACAAAACAAAACAAACAAAAACAATATGCCTCTCCTATTAGCTTGCTGAGAGCTAAAATTGTGCTGCTAGAAATGATTTTGTTTTAATTCTCAATTAAAAGGCAATACTCCTAGAAAAGGGAAAACTTAATTAGATTTTTATTCTTGAGTATAAATGCTTTTATGAAGTCCTTTTCTGAGCCAGTTTCTGAACGTGAGGGAGGAGAGAGGGATGTGGGCGAGAAAAATACATGGGCAGTGGTGTGCATTTCATATCCAGGGGACAGTGGTATCACTATCGGGACACAGTCAGTTCTAATGGGGCTCAGCCTTGGCTATGAAGCATTTACTGTGCTATGGACACCCTATTCAGTGCTTTCAAGCAATTATTTTGTTTCAGTCTTATAAGAACTCCGGGAAGTGAGTAGAATTTATAGCCGTTTTAAAGATAAAAACACTGAGGCTCAGCCAGGCTTAAGTAACTGGTTAAAGTTACGTGGCTCGGAAAGGCAGCACTGAGGATTCCTGCCCACATCCCTAGCCCCTGTGCTCCTTCCACTAACCCGTAGCTGCCACCGCCCCCACCCTTCATTGCTTCCAGCTTTGGGCTGGCTTGACAGGGGAGATGAGAGGTGGCCCCCCAAACACGGGTGCTTTCCCATCTCCAGTGTGGCCTGTTCCTGGACACATTCTGGGGCTCGTGCCCAGGGCTGGGTCATTTCAGAGGGCATTCAGGGATCTGCCCAGTGATCTCTGAGTAACAAGACTGTTCTGCTTCCTTTTTTTTTTTTTTCCGCCCTTTCCTGGGAAAGGAGATGGGAACGCTATCTCTGGAAACCCAGCCTGCTGATTAGACAGAAAAGATGCTTATGACTTCCGTGGTGCTCCCATGAGTCAGCCGTATTTTGAAAAATAAATTGTATTTGTTTAGTGCACGAATGAAATTGTAAGACTAACAGGCATTTTTTTTTTAAAAAGGCAGTCTCCCAGAATTCCATCACCCCAACAAAATCAGCAGTCTCCTTTTCTTGGCGTTCCTTGTCAGCCCCTGGCTGGACGCACATGCTGGTTCGGTTCCTCTCTGAGCCTACGGAACAGCTGGAAGGAGTGAAGAGAGACAGATGTGCCCTCCTCCTTCTCCTCCGATGCCCGGCCAAGTTGCTCAACCTGAAGCATTAACCTGTAAGACTCTGCATCTCAGGAGCCAAGGAGAGGGACCAGCAGAGCCTTATTAACTTACAGCTTCCTCGTTTTCTTCTGCTGGCCTCTTTGAGAACGCAGCCATGAATCTTCGTAAGGTAGCTCTTTCTTTTAAAACCAGAAAAGGCAGCTCAAAACTAACAAAGGTAATTGAGAAAGGAGAAGGAAAGTGCCGAGCAAATCTGATTTTCCTTCACACGGACATAATCCCAGCTGCAGCTTTTATTCCTGGGTGACTACAACCTCATTATCTAGAAAAATGTGTTTTGTAGGCAACCTCAACATTCTAAGACAAAAGCAAGTGTGTGGAACCAGTTGAACCCTGGACCACTTTCAGCTGTTTATTCATATTATAGCTGTTCAATGCATGCCTGAGGTAGACCACTGCTAACCTTGATCAATTTTGTGCATATTTCAAGAGTTAAGTTATGCTAGGCACAATCTCGGGCTTTAGCCAGCTAAGAGGAGGGTGAAGTTCATTTACTCTCAAGACCTATGTACTGTAATACCTTTGAGACATCCTTAAGGAGAAATGCAACAAGAAAAAGAAAGTTAAGTTTTTGAAAGAAGTCATTTGTCTTTAGCCGATTTCATCTGGGTATGACACGGGTTGCTGCAGACATAAAACTGTCTGGAGCCTGGCTTCAGGGTTTAGAATGATAAAATATTCATGGCGTATAATTTTGCATAATTTGTTTAGCTACCAAGACATAATTTAGTTATTTGGTGCATGAATCCTTCAGAAGGCCTAAAGAAGAGAAAAACGGACTTTAGGAAACTAACTCCAGCTTTGATGCAAAGATAGACAAGATGAGCGCATCCTGCAGTGCCCTGTGTTCTCAACACACACACACACACACACACACACACACACCATCTGCCTATATGATTCTTCCTACTGATCCTTAGCGTTGTTTTATCAGGCATTTTACATATATAGTCACCTAGATCCGTTCTGCATGTGATTGCTTATGAACCCAAAGGAAAGAGCTACAGAACTAGTCTTCGATTTCAGCAAGGTGCATTTAGATTATAAAATCCCTTGATCATAAGGCCGATGCAATAACAAACATGATAACTGATTTATTCAGAGCACTAATAACTCATCTCTGTGTCCAGTGCTGTGCGAGCACCGATGGGTGTATCTGTCAGAAGTGGTCCCTGTCCCCGGGGCATCTCACGGCTCAGTTGAGACAAGATACATAAACAAGAAAAACCAGAGAACAACCAGCTCGGAGGCATTGTTTAAGCAAGCACAGGCTGGTGCGGCAGAGCCCTCACACCGGAGATGCAGAAGAAATGCAAGAAGAGAAGATGATTGTTCTCTGTACCCTTATTGCCCTGCCCAGGTCGCGCTCCTGTCCCCTCCCCCCAGATCCCACGCTGTGACGTGGGCCCCCCATCTCCGTGTTTGCAGTCTGGCCCGTTCCAACCCATTCTCCATATTGAAATAGTAGAGGGTCTCTCTAAAGGCAAATCTGACTACGCCATTTCCCTTGAACTTGAGAAAAAGCCCTGTAGCTTGGTGTACAAAGTCCAACGCCCCCGGCTGAAGGGCCTGCCTTTGCCTCAAAAAATCAGCCTTGCTTCCTTCCCACCTCAGAGCTGATCTTCTCTCCACTTGCCCTGTCCTCACCCCCTTCCTCCCCAACCTCCAATTCCTCTTCCATTTCAGCAAAGGCTTTCCCCCTTCTAGGAAGGCTCCTCTAACTCCCTGAGCCTGGGCTATGCTCCCTACTGCCCCCAGGCTCTGGAACTTTCCTCCCGCCTACACTCTGTACAGACCATCTCAGAGTCAGTAACTGGAAAGCAACAAAGTGAGAAAGAGCTCTGAAGTCAGACGTCTGGGTTTGAAACCAAGACCCATCATTGACTCGTTTTGTAATCTTTCTTGTTGTTGTTGCAATATAGTTGATTTACAACATTATGTTCATTTCAGGTGTGCAACATTGTGATTCAATATTTTTACAGATTATACTCCAGTTAAAGTCATTATAAAATATTGGCTGTATTCCCTGTGACTAGCTTTGTAATCTTAAGGTAATTTGTTTATGTTCCCCGTGTCATCATTCTTTCATCTGTAAAATGGGGATAATTATGGTATCTACAGTGAGGGGCTACTGTGATGTACAGATGAGATTGTACATGTGAAAGTACTTAGACTGGGGCCTGGCATGTACTCAGTCCTCTATAAACGTTAGCTGTTTTAGGATAATGCTTGCTAATTAAGGTAATTGCAATGATTTGCGATATGTATACATATATGTATAGACATGCAGATATATATACATACATGTCTATAACATAGAATGTTGTGTTATAGCTAAACGATCTTAGCTATTACTGTGACAGTTACTGGTTTGTATCTCCCTCAGCACTGTAAACCCCTGCTCCCCCATTGAGCAAGCTGCAGCAACCGCTCCCAAGGGCTGACGATAAACACCTAGCTTGCCTGTACCCCTCACGGTCTGCTGTTTGGGGGGACTCTCTTCTAAAGGGGAAGGGCAGGGGCCAGGCTGGTTTGTGACTGTGTCTCTGGTTCTGAGCATGGCGGCGCCTGGGATGGGCTCGATGCTTAATAATTATTTTATTAATGAATGGATGTACTGAGTTGTGTAAGGCTTCTTACAGGAACAGAATTTTTGACAGAGAGTGGAAGAAAATGTAGGATTGGGTTTGTCAGAGGAAAATGGGGAACCTGCCCGTGGGAACAGCATGAAGGGGCCAAGGAGCAGAGTGTGCGTGGGGTCAGGAAACGGCACCTGCATGTCTTGTGCTGTTCAAATCGTTTTCTATGCACACGTCACTTAAACCCGTACACCCGGAGTGCCTGACTGGAGAAGATAGCTGGTCTATTAGAGCGCTGAATGCGGGGCAGTAAAAATAGAGATGGGGAAAAGCACAAAGGAAGAACGGTAGAAACGAGAATTCTACATGTAAGCAAAATAGCTTTGATTGCAAAATGACTACCATAAAATTGTAATTCCATATGAATTTTAAAACTAACCTTTTACAGATTATAACAGTAATACATATTCATTGCAGTGAATTTGAGATGTGCAGAAAAGCAGACAAAAAATAAAAATTACCCATAATCCCACCACCCAAAATAACCACATTGATGTAGTTATGCCTCTAGGTTTTTTTTTTGCCTGTGCACGTGTACATTAGTGAATATAAAATTTTGCATCTTTATCCCTTTGTTGTCAGGAATAGCCTCGTCCAAACCCCTCATCCTGTGTTTAATTTTGCTTCATCGGGGTCTGGGATTGCAGACAGGTTATTACAACTGGGGCCTGAGAGCAGTTAGAGAAAAGTCTGCTCCCTGCTGGGCCTTTAGTGGCTGGGGACGGGTATCTCCCTGCTGGGAGAGGCCATGGTCACTGTCAATGTACAACTATTTCTAGGTAGCCCCTGGCTGGTGTCCTGCTGTGGATCCTGAGATGACACCCCTTCTACGGCCAGGCCCGTTGGAACTCAGCTTGCTTTGCCTGCCTCTCTCAACCTTGACCTTCTGGCCAGTGGGCTCAACTGTTGGACTTTTTTTTTTTTTTTAACATCTTTATTGGAGTATAATTGCTTTACAATGGTGTGTTAGTTTCTGCTTTATAACAAAGTGAATCAGCTACACGTATACATATATCCCCATATCTCCTCCCTCTATCTGTTGGACTTTTGAGTTGGGACTAGTATGATCTTGGTGGGGTCATAGAACCTCTTCTAGGTTGTGATGATCCAGGGCCTGGACTTGGCAGATGGATTCCGTGTGTGTGTGTGTGTGTGTGTGTGTGTGTGTGTGTGTGTGTACAAGTGGGCGCGTGGACTCAGTGTTAGTTCTTGTCTGCCCCTGGCCTGTATCATGGGAGTAGGTTGAAGTTACCGCCCCCATCCCCTTCCCTGCACAGGCTCCCCTCCTGGACCACCCAGTGATTGGATAGAGATGAGACCAGGACTCCATGCTCAAGACAAGAGTTCACAAGGGTGGACTGATTTCGGAAACAAGGGCGCATCCCAGATCTCACAACTGTGATGTCTAACCTGGACTAGCAGCTCTGCTTCTTTGCTCCAAGTCTCTGTGCAGTGGGTTCCAGCTCCTAAATGATCACGGGGCTGAGGTCACAGTTTGTCCTGAGCCTGGGCCACGACTGAGCTTGGGGTGGGCCCCTCGGTGAGAGTCAAAGCACCGCAGGATTGAGGGGAGGAGGGCTTCCAGAGCAGAGAGGCAGCCCACTCTCAGCAAGAAGGGGTGTTAGAAATTATAATCCGCCTTCCCATGCAGTGTGAGGATCCCTTCTGTAAATCTCCTGGCAGAAGATCATGTAGACTCTCCTTGGACACATCTGGGGATGAGGGGCTCACTCATCACTCAGAATGATGGGAAATTCTTCCATATTAAGCTGAAATGTGTTTTGGGGACCATCCATGCAGATGCCCTAGTTCTGCCCTGGGAGTGGCGGACAGCAGACCTGGCTGGTCCCTATGGACATGTGGGCAAACGGTAGCTCCATTTCTCCTTCTAGGCCAGGAGTGAGCTTTCTGCCCTCCTCTGAGCGCCAGCCTGGCAGAGAAGTGAGGCTGGGATAGATGGGATCCAGGAACAATATAACTGTTACCAACTCTGGCCACAGTGGAGGCGTGGGGTTTGCTTTAGGCAAGCAGAGGCAGGTGTGGGATAAAGCCCCAAGCCGGGAGCCTGGCAGGACCAGAGAGACAGAACACTTTCATCCTCTGGGTGGCCTGTAGCCCTACTGGATGAGGCGCTTGCTAAAATCAGGGGTGACTCCCTCCTCTGCATCAGGCCTAGTAGCTGGTTCTTTTAGTAATAAACCATGATTTAAAAATTTCATGACTCCAGGAGATTTATATGGAACAGCCCTTCCTCTCCTTTATTCTCTAGGCAAAACAAAATGATACAATTATTTAGCTTGTTTGTTTCTGCCTTCTACTTCTGAGTTAAAGTTTTTTCATAGGTCTCAGCAAGCTTTAACCCCTCCCCTTCTGTTTGGGAGGTGGACACACAGCCTGTGGTCCCAATGGGACGTTGGTTTCAGAGTATCTGACCCCTTTTATCATCTTTAGGGCAGAAATAATTGGTGGGTGTGGCATTTTCTCACAACCCATTACTTCAGTGAAGGGTTTCCTGGGCAGGTCACTCCCTGTTCTTTTGTAACGATATTAAACAGTAAGCAATTTTCCAACTGTGATTTCTAACATTAAATTTATATATAGACCATTTATTGCAGTAAAATAAAATTTAGCCTTCAGAGATAGCATACACAAATTTTGGTGGGACTCTAAAATAGTAGTTAAAAGTTTCAGTCAGTTACTTACATCACTTTCCATCTTTTCCTAAGAGGGAATTAAAACATATGGTATCAAAGGGGCATCAGACCACACTGAATAACTGACCAAAGGCCTCCTGGAATGCTATCAAAATCTGACTGCAGATGGGATCAAGCTAGAAACCATACCATCCAGACTAAGAAAGGACAGTTCCCAGCTAAGAGAAAAAAGGGACAATTCTATTAAAGATCAGGTGGATTGATTTTATGAGAGTGGCAGTGAGGAAGACTCTGGGCTTTGGAGCAGGAATCAGAATACCTAACTTGGCTGTCAAGAAAGATCTTCTTGAAGACACATTGGAGGACTGGGGGCAGAGAGACCATTTATGAGGTGTGTTAGTTAAGCTACAGGTTAGCTGCTGTAACAATGAAACCCCAAAACACAGTGCCTTAAACAACACAGATGTGGTATCTTATATCCTGTTTGGTGTGATGGTTACATGGGGACATACAAATGCCAACACATAGTGAAGAGAACCCCTAAGATCTGTGCATTTGGGGGGCATTAATTATACCTCAGTTAACAACAAATAGACATTCATTTCTCTTTACCACAATAGTCCAGAGGTGGGTAGCTCAGTTCTGTTTCCTGGCCAGTTGGCTATTGTGAACATGTAACTCCATCTCTGCTGTGTAGTAAGAGGGATGAGGGTGGAGGAAACCCAAGGCAAGTGGCTCATCTTTAGGTGGAAGCTGACTTGGAATTGGACACATCACTTCTAGTCATATGCCACAGGCCCAGACTGGGTCACAAAGTGACGGAAAAGCTTGAGAACTACAGATCTGAGCTGAAAAGCCATGTGACCAGCTGAAATTCCAGAGAATGGAGGTCTATCCGAGTACAGTGGCAGAATGATGCTGGAAAGAGTTGGGGCGCCTCCACCCCCGGGGTGGTCATGGGGACCCAGGACCCATGATGGCCGTGACTCAGTCATTTACGGACAGAACTGACCCAACTGTGTCACTGTTTGGACCTAGGGACAGAGCTATAGAGAATTGCAATTGGTTACTGGTTACAAGTGGTTGAAGATATTAGGTCAGCAAACAGTGGAGCTGGGATGGAAATGGGGAAATCAGGACAGCTGGTGTGCTGGGGCGGGGTGGGCAGAAGAGGTGGCCAACGGAGACTTAGAGTCTCTATCCTTAGAGATGGTTAATAATAGAGGCAGCTGTCACTGTTGTTTAGGGTGTGGCTCCGCCTGAAGCCAGGGAGCGAAGTGAAGCAGCTTTTCTTTAAACAGACGGTTGAGTGTTTCAAGTGTAAAACAAAGCAGGAGCTGGTGTCTGAGAGTGCCGAGAATCTCTCTCACCATCAAGGCTCCCGGCACGATGTCCACGTTTTAGTTCTCTCCACGGGTCGTGGGCATCTGCAGAGGGTCCATCGCGGGCTTATCACCACCTCTTCTTTAGCACCACCCACAGCTTGCCCTTTGCTGGATCTGTGCTTCTCAGACCTCTGGCACAACGCACTTCGTGACCACTACTGAGCCGTATCCTGCATTTGAAAACATGGTGGCAGAACGCAGATCAGGAAGTGTCTTTGGTTGTTAGGCACTGCAGTGGCTGAGGGAGTTTGGGAGAGGGGGTAACTGAGGGGTCCTTTAGCAAAGCATTCAGAAGATACGCCAGATGTGTGTTGCTTGTCCTGCATTGCTGCTCAGCCCCTATGTTGTCTAAACTGTGAGCTTTCTCTTGGAGAACATTAGAAAGGCCTTAAACGCAGTGATCACGCATCCTTCTTTGTTGCTTTCTCAGCTGCTCCTGACAATGCTTGGGAAATAGATATTTGTTAAATTAATAACCATTTGGATGTAATGCAGCGTCAACCATTTACATATTGATTCCTCAAGAAAAGGGTGACCTTCTTTAACCAACCTCCCCATATGCACCACCAGGTGCACAAGTTCTGATAAATCAAGAATTTACAAGGTTTGTGCCAACTATAGGAAATGTGAGTATGATTTATCAAGGCATGGGACCTTGGATAAGTCATTTAACTTCTCTGGGCCTCAGTTTCCTCATCTCAAAATGGGATGGGAGCTAGACCAGGTGATAGCTAAGAACATTTTACAACACTGATATTCCCTGAGTCTCTCTTAGATCAAGCTTGTCCTCCAGGCATTTTCTCAGACATTTGAGTTTGCAACTCCTCCACTTTCCTGTTGAGGCAACAGAGTATTCTGTATAATGTGTTTCCTGGTCTTAGGTGAAAGCAGTTCCTATAATTCTGGCTTGGTTAGGGATATGAGTACAGGTATGAAAGCAAATGATCTAACATATAAGCTATTGTATTAGTTTTTCATTGCTGCATAACCGCACAAAGTTAGTGGTTTACAGCAACACAAATTCACAAATCTGGCAGTTTTTGTGGGCTGGGAGTCTAGGACAGTTCTGCCGGATCCTCTGCTTGGGGTCTCTCCAGCTGAAGTCAATCTGTCAGCTGGGGTGGTGATCTTATCTGAGGCTCGGGGTCCTCTTCTAAACGAATTCAGGCTGTTGTCAGTATTTAGTCCTTTGTGGTTGTAAGACTGTGGTCCCATTTTCTTGCTGGCTCTCAGCTGGGGGTCACTCCCCTAAAGCCTGCCCTCAAGTGCCAGCACAGAAGCCTACTTCTTCAAGGCCAGTACGAGAGCATCTGCTGACATTTCTTTCTCTCAAAGGACTCACCTGATTAGGACAGGCTCACCTAGAATAATCTCCCTTTTAATTACCTCAAAATAAACTGATTAGGGACCTTAATTACATCTGCAAAATTGCTTTGCCATCAGTCAGAGAGGGATATACCATTGTTCTCACAGGTGCTGCCCACATGCTAGAAGAGAGTTTTCTGCAAGGGGATGGGTGTGTATGAAAAGGAGCAAGAATTCGGGGGGCAGCTTAGAATTCTGCCTATCACAGCTATTCAAGCCGAGGTTGCAGTCTCAAGTCCCTACAAAGATAGTCAGGCATGATAACCTACGAAGCTCCTGGGGTTTGTTAGGAGGGACTAGGGGACCTATGGGGAACTGGGGAGGACACAGGCTTCCTCAAAGAGGAAAACCTTGACTTAGTTCCACAATGACTGCTAAGATCATCTGGGAGTCCTGGTTTTCATGTGAAAACGCCTGAGTTTTGAATTTGGACCATCATTTTTAAATTGGTTTTAAAATTTCATAATTAGAAAAAAAAAAACAACCCACAGCTGTGGGTCAAAGGCAATCTGTTGACCATGTGTGTGAATTCTGTATTTGAGAAAGCCAAACCCAGTTTCAGGAAATAACAAACTTGACCTTGCTAAGGAGAAACCCCACTCAAGAGATAAAATAGCTTCAGGAAGAATGTGAATGCATTAGTCAGCCAGGTCCCTGTACGTGGCCACGCATCTTGGGCACCAGAAACTGAATTTGTAAGTCAGACTCCTGAGATGGAGTGGGGGTGACTGAGGAAAGCAAGGTGGGAGGTGGGGTCCCGCTGGGATGACTGTGAGTTTACCCTGAAAAAAGGCTCTTGGCCTTGCAATGTGGTTCCATGAGCAGAGTGGCATATCACCTTGCATTTGTAATGCAACACCTTCAATGTTTGCTAGAAAATTGCTCCTCAAATTATACTTCTGTGAAGAGTACAGTAATAATGCACCACAAGGGCAAAGAAAAATGCACTGCAATTGGATACATTGAATAATGTAATGTTTCAACAATACCAGAAAGAATGTTGTATTATTAAAATACCACAGTAGTTTTAAAACGCAGCATTAAACTCACCATGAGCAGGCATTAAGACTGAGAATAACAAATACTGGGTTTTTCTCAGAGCTATGGTGGGTCAAAAAATCCCTGAATCCACTTATACTTTCAGAGAATAGACAGGCATTTACAGGAAAGGAGGACTGGAGTGAAAAATAAATCACTTCAGCTCTCATTCAATACAGGAGTGGCAGAAGGATGGAGATTTGAGCATCTCTTTAAGCAATATGCAAGGTACAGTGAAGTAGGGGCCTGAGCAGTGATACAGAGGTCGTGAACAGTGCTAACGGCCCATCTAGATCAGGTTCCAAAATGTCAAACTTTTCTGGAATTGCCAATCTTTGAGGGTAAAATAGTCAGTGCTTTCGATGCCCTTAATGACCTTACAGGTCATTTCCTATAGACCTGACTGGTACCCAGGGGTGTTATGAATTACATAAAGGTGAACTTGAGTGTTGTTTGTGAACCTCACAGGACTCTTCCCATGGACTCCTTCACTCCAGATCCTTTCTCACTGGCTCCCATTTCCTGCATGGTCCTTAGATGATTTTACTTCCTTGTAAGTCACTCTACCTGGATCTTATGCTTATTTAATGTGTCTTCAAACAAATCTGATGTTTTCTTGGTCACAGGAGAGGCCCAGAGTAATCCCAAAGCAACCCAATCAAGCCCTTTGATTTCAGGAAAAAGAAATCCATCAAAACTAGTTAAAGAAAAGAGGGAAACTAAGTGGAGAGAGATAGATAATTTCATAGTCCCCAAGAGCAGGCAGCACAGCTGGGCCTTGCATGGCCCTGCAACCAGAACAGGATGACCTGGAAGAGAAGTCACCTTCTCATCCCACCACCCAGGGGCTGTTCATGTAGCAGCACCAATGGGGGTGGCCATCTGTCTGCAAGGAATGTTCAGAGTTTCTTGCTTCTTCATCTATGTGTATCTGCTTCATTTCTCTCTGACAGCAGGGGGAAACAACTGTAGTTTTGCAGGACAGATCGGCAATAAGACCCAGCCCTGACCAATGAGAGACCTTGGCGCCCAGTTCCAAACTGGGACAAGAGGAAGTTGGCTCGACCTACCTCAAGTCCAACCAGAATCTCTCCAATTGTTTTCTTTCCGGTCAATCTCATATTCATTAAACTTTGCATTATTCCAATCCTGTAACCCAACGTGAATGGAATGGGGACAGGGTCGGGAAATGGCACCATCTGAAAAAAGCCCCCAAAACCTACCATGCCATGGATGAGACTAGCCATCTGCTGGAGAGATGACTTGAAGTGTGCTCAGATTAGCTGAGAGAGCCTCCCCATACGCATCTGAATGTCATTGATCTGAGATAAATAGTAATCATGGAAACAGTACCATATTAATGATAGAAACGAGTAGTTGCTCTGCTTGGGATATTTAAAAGCATAAAAATTAACAATGAGTTGAAGAGTTACCATCTGTCTCTGGCCCTGGCCAGAGAGGTGGGTGCCTTGATTGGCTCCAGGGGTCTTCTGGCCCACTGGGGGGGTGCCACTTATTAGGGCAGAGGCTCATTAGAGCTTGATGACATGAACCATTAAAAATCTTCCCATGCCCTCCTCTGTGACCTTGCCTTGAGTTAGAAATTTTGTTTTTCAAAAATACTTCCTACATAAAAAAAAATGTACCCAGCAGCTGTCAGCCGGTCTCATGAGTTTGATTAGCCTGAACCAATCATCCAGAACTTCATTGAACTCACAAAATTGAGCTCCTGAACCCTAAGATCTGAAGATCTTGGTGATCTTGTCAAGGTGCTAGCCAATGAGCTCCTGCGTCACTTGATTTACTCCAAACAAAAATCCTTGAAGCCACAGGGAAGCACAGTGAGAATCCCTGTGACAACTAAGAAGGTCAGTACCCCAGGGCCTTCTTTTCTCCAAACACATTAGCACATTTGGTGGGGAGACTTCACAGCCAGGCAAGGGGCAGGTAGCCGCAGCACTGTGGCACAGAGACATATGTGGCAGGTGGAACTCTCAGAGTCCTTCAAGTCACCCAATGAAGGCAGCTGCTTCTTCTGTCTGTAAACATGGCAGGAATGGCCTGAAGAAGTCTGGCATGAAAAGCAGAGCTTTGCCTTCTCATGAGTAGCCTGACCACTTTGACTAAACCTGCCTACTGGGTTTTCTCTCCTTCTATGGCTTCTGTCTGCTCAGGCTGCCATAACAAAATAGCATAGACTAGGGGGCTGAAATAACAGAAATTTATTTTCTCATGGTTCTGAATGTTGGGAAGTCCAAGATCAAGTTGTTGGCCAATTCGGTTTCTAGTGAGGACTCTCTTCCTATCGTTCAGACGGCTGCCTTCCCTCTGTGTCCTGACATGGCGGAGAGAAAGAAAGAGAAAAAGAGAGAACTCTCTGTGTCTCTTCTTATAAGGGCACTAATCCCAACAGACCAGGGCCCAGCCTCATGAACTAATTATCTCCCCAAAGCCCCATCTCCAATTACCATCACCTTCGGGGTTAGGGTTTCAACACATGAATTTTCAGAGGACACAAACATTCAGTCCTTAACAGCTTCCTTCTTTCTCCTTGTCACTGACTTTTCCTCAAGGTCAAGAACCCACTGCCGGCCCTGGGAACTGGGGTGAAGGGCAGGGCTGGGAGTGTTGCACAGTGGAGGCTCCACGACCTTTTAGAGAAGAGGTATTAGGGAAAGAACGGCAGCTCACGGAGCTGCGTGGATGGAGCTGGTCTCTTTTCTCCTATGGTATGATATGCCCAAGGAAAGGTGTTATAGCCCAGGGACCAACCTAAGGTGCTGCAAAGGAGGCATGCAGAGAAGCTACCCAAACGAAACTAGTCACACACAACTCTTAGTTTCCTTTTGGTAGAATTAAGAGGTTTGAGGTGGGTAAGTCTCATAATGCCACATAACCTCACTGCATTTATTAGCAACTGGCGTGAAACAGACCATACAACCTTTTCTGAAAGCTGAGTGATAGTCCAGAAATCATCCCCTTAAGTGCTTCAACCGTCACCTTTGACGATAGTTCATTTGAGGCAGTGGGAGAATAACCTGAAAGCAGGATGCTACTGTCTTTCTAGTTGGCATCAGACAATAAGATCCCCCATCTCAGTGGCAGTCCTGGTCACTTAGGGGATGTACCTTGGGTGCCGTGTCTAAGAGGGTAGCTACAGAGCTCACTGGATTTTTATACTCTTTTCACATAAGGGTGGCTAATGTCTTGTAAGGTATTTTGGTCGATCAGCACACTTCTCTGGCTTTGGCGCTCAGGCTTCTATCTGACTGGACTTGGTGTTCTCTCTCGGGCTCTGCACAGTTGTAGTTACATCTGGGAGTCTCTTGCCACCCAGCCCTTGTCCTTAACACCCAAACTAAACCGGTCAGCTGTGCCAGCTCTCCCCGCCCTGAATTGAGCTCAGGAGGTGACACTGGACAACAATCAGATGGGTATGGGAGGTGAGTAATATGAACATGGTTTGATGTGGGCCCTGATTCAGGACAGATGCGGGCTAAGTTCCAGCTCTTCATGACTTGCTGTGTGACTTTGGGCAAGAGGCTTAACTTTTTTGAGCCTCTCTCCTCAACTATCCAATTATCTGAACATTAACTTCTGCAAAATTCCTGACACATTGAAATACCACAATAAACTCTGCCTATTATCACTAGTATTGTTATTGTGGTCACACTTAATAGGTGGGAAAAATGCAGTGGTGGAGACTCCAAGGATCCTTTTTTCGGGGTCCACTTAGGGGTGACAACATCTGGTAGCTCCTGGGTTAAGTTCATGATGAGATGTCAGTCTCAGAAAGAGGGGCTATCAGGGCCAGAGTGGATGGGCCCTATTTTGGGAAGAAAAATGACCCACCAGGCAGGTAGCCAGAAAGAAACCAAGGAGAATTAGACCCAGGCAGAAGCCCCATCTGCAAACCGGGACTCCAGCGCTCTGTGTCTCAGCTCAGCAGAAGTTCAGGTCTTACAGGTAAGGTGCAGCCAGGGCCCCCTGGTAGCAAAGGTGAGCCTGAACTGTAACCTGGGTTAAACAGGGCTGTTTACCTCTACAGTCAGGACTGAGCCTGAGGAATAGGGGTATGGAGTTGCTGGAGATAAGTTCAACCAGACTTTCTCAGTATGAAAAGCTTGAAGGTATCTGGGATGAGAGGAACCCACAGGATGAATTTCCCCAGGCCAGATCCTCAGCAGAGATTTGGCCCTGTCCCCAAGAGAAAATCTGAGCTAAAACCCAAATTACTTGTTTATTAGCAAATATGAATAATGTACAAATTAAGCCACCTGCTCCTGTTGAATTAATTTAGGTTATACTGGGGCTGGGATGGAGTGGTTAGTGAACACAATCATGCAAATTAACACACGCCTGGTTTCCAGACCGATCGCCACTGCCCACAGCAGGGCCCTAATGGAAATCAGGCAACAGACCTGCAAGAAAGCAATAATCTCTGCTTTATCTGTTTTTACAGTGTTCAGCTACTTTCCACGGGAATCTTTTGGGGAGAATATTCAGTACCTTTTCTTCTTAGCCCAATGATGCAAGGAAGCAGAAAATCAAAACGTGAGAAAGAATAACTTAAAAATTGGCATCTTGGGCCCGTGTCCCTCTGGTGAGCTGGTGATGTTATTTTTGTGTGTCTCACATTTCTGTGTGGGCCCCTGGGACTTACTTCTAAGAGACCAGGGTCATTCTCCATCAGGTGGGTTATTTAACGTTACCGTTATTTAACAGGTGGCGTTATTTAACTCCTTGGGTGATGGGGACTGATTCTATGATTCAAGGGAAAGAAACAGAAGAGGACACCTTTTCCTCATTAGCCACAGATGCTAGGGCCTCAGCTCTGTCAGGACTAGAGAGTAGAGGAGCCGAGTTATTTGTGTTATAGTTTGAGCACACACCCAGCATTCATATTTGCCAAGATTGGGTCCGCCTGTCACTGTCTAATACAGAACAGCTTTATTGGGCTGAGTCTGTTTCAAGCCTCCTCAGAGGTGATTGATCATCCTCGTTACCAGCCTGCTTTGGTTGGGACACCAATCCTGGGTAGCATCAGATGTGGTTCATGTAGCATGATTGGTCCACTAAATGAAAGCACCAAGCTGGGAACACAGGAATGTTGTGCTAGAAGAGCATTCTTCAGAAGGGGGCTGAGGGCAGGGCAGGCCCTTACTATATTATAGACCAGCTCCAGAAGTGCTCTGTGATTTTCCCTGGTGCAGGGTGGGTGAGCATTGTGAAAGACACATCATCGCTAGCTAACTCCAGACGGGTGGGGCAGGTGGTAAAGACTGCAGGTGACGCAGGGGAAGGAAGTTCATCCCAGCTTTTTCTCACCTTGGCCTCTTTGTTCCTGCCTATGGATTCTGGAAGCCCACTCCCCACTCTAGATCCCTGTTCCTGACCCCACCTCATTCATTAGGAGAAGGTCAGTGGGATGAGGCAGGAGAATTGAGGCGGGTGATTCGCTGTGGGCAGGCTCTGGTTGCAGCCGAGATGACTTGGGTCTCACCCTGTGTGCCCCCTAGGATTACCCATCTGTTTTTAGAACCACCTTCTCAGGCAAGAGAAGCACACTATCTACAGCACCGATGAAGGGCGAGGGCAGGCTCATGGAGAGGCACCACTGGGATATTTTTCTGGAATGGCTCTGCTAGAGTTTGCAGTGTGTCGTGGTGGAAGGAGCAGGGTACTTGGAGGCATGTGAGAGATTGGTTAAAGTCCCAAGTTAAAAATTTTGGCTTGGCTCCCTGTGGAACTAGCTGTGAAAGTTTTGGAAGGTCACTTAACCTTTCTGATCTTTAGTTTCCTTATCTGTAAAATGGGAATAATAACCTAACCTTAAGAAGTATGGTGGGTATCAAATGAAAAATTTGACTCTAAAGGCATTTTGTAATTCTCAAATGTCATGCAAGTGTTTTGTTTCAAACTGTGATTTGAATGATGTTTCTTTTGCTCAATCTGGCAGAAAATTTTTTAAAAAATGCAAAATTGCAATGCTGCCAGAAAAAAAATAGGCAAAAAAGATTAAGAGGAAAATTTCTATTGCAGATAAAAGCTAAGATATACTGCTAACTAATTGGATAATATTAAGCCCTTCTGTTATCTAGGTTTTCCAATCTCCATCCAGGAGTTGATGACTGGGCCTTTCCCCCCAGGCATCCTACCAAACAAAAAGTATTAGCATCAGAACTTCACTGGGTTTTAAAGTTTGCATCGTATTCCCTGTGGGCTGTTGCATGTTATGTTGAACATATGGTAGGTTGCATGTAGCATTGATTAATTTTTGTTAAACACCTTGAAAACGAGTGACTGTATGAACAGCTGCTAAATCTATATATTGTGGATGTGTTTAACTCTACCTGATGTGTGTAAACACACATACAGATCTAATTTAGAGTTGACATGTAGAAATCAATAACGGATGTTACAGCCTAATATCAGTGAAGGCAAAATGATTTTTTAAACACTCTTCTGAAATGTTCTGCCCTTTTTTTGTGGGTAATTTGTCTGTCACCTCCTGAGTTCCAGTTCCCCACTGGCTCTGTGAGCAGCGTCAAAGCCTGAATTTCCCTACAGGTAAAGGCACAATAATCCTCTGTTCAAACAGCTGCTTTGTTACACTTGAGGTAAAAATGGTGATGATGGGCAATGTATCCTCAAAATACCTCCAGCTTGATTTGAAGAAATGGTTTTTTTTTAAATTTTTTTTGGCCATACCATGCAGTTAGCAGCGTCTTGGTTCCCCGGCCAGGGATTGAACCCAGACCCCTGCAGTGAAAGTGCCACGTCCTAGCCACTGGACCACCAGGGAGCTTCCAATGGTTTGAAGAAATCTCGATGGTCTCTGTTGCATAGGCCTCTGGTCTGCTCTAGAAGACTGCATGGTAGCTGCATTCATTTGCTCAGCTTGCCACAACTGAGGCCCACAGACTGAGGCTTCTGAACACCAGAGGTGTATTTCCTCGGAGTTGTGGAGGCCAGGAGTCTGAACTCAAGGTGTCGGCAGGGTGGGTTTCTTCCAAAGCCTCTCTCGTTGGCTTGTTGATGGCCGTCATCTGTCTGCGTCTTCACCATGGTCTCCCTTCTGTGCGTGTTGCTTTATCTCTTCTTATAAGGACACCAGTCACATTGGATTAGGGTTCACCCTAATGGTCTCATTTAACTTTAATTATCTCTTTAAACATCCTGTCTCCAAATACTGTCACATTCAACATATGAATTTAAGAGGAATGTAGTTCCTCTCGTGACAGTGGAGATTTTTAAAAAAATATTATTGAAGTAGAGTTGATTTACAATGTTGTGTTAGTTTCTGGTGTACAGAAAAGTGATTCAGTTATATATAAATATAGGTATATTCTTTTTCATATTCCATTATGGTTTGTCACAGGATATTGAACATAGTCCCCTGTGCTGTACAGTAGGGCCTTATTGCTTATCCATCCTATATACTAGTTTGCATCTGCTCACCCCAGACTCCCAGTCCTTCCCCGTCCCACTCCCCCCGCAACCAGAAAGAGTCTGTCCTCTATATCTGTGAGTCTGTTTCTGTTTCATAGATAGGTTCCTCAAAAAACTAAAAATAGTGTTGCCATATGATCCAGCAGTCCCACTCCTGGGCATATATCCAGACAAAACTATAATTCAAAAAGTTACATGTACCCCAACGTTCATAGCAGCACTATTTACAATAGCCAAGACATGGAAACAACCTAAATGCCCATTGACAGATGCATGGCTAAAGAAGATGTGGTACATATATACAATGGAATATTACTCAGCCATAAAAAAGAATGAAATAATGCCATTTGCAGCAACATGGATGGACCTAGAGATTATCATACAAAGTGAAGTAAGTCAGAAAGAGAAAGACAAATACCATATGATATCACTTATATGTGTAATCTCAAATACGACACAAAGGGACGGTGGGAAATTTTGTTCTTGGTACAGGGCATCCATTCAGCTGATAAAAACCTTTTTTTCCAGATTCCTAAATACCAGCTTTGTCCTACAGCTTACATTTTTCATCCTCGTTTCTTAATTTCCAAAACGAGTTCTGAATTTTTCCTGAGGCTGTTCCTGGTATGATGGAAGAGAGTTTCTCTGACTCAAAGACCATCAAGAGGTCACTTATGGCCCCAATTTATGCTGGTGAAAGAGGATCTGGAAAAGGAGGACACTTGTGGTATGTGGGCAATGACTTCAGTCTGAACTAAACTCTCAGATCCAAGTAATAGCTACTAAGTACTGAGAACTGAAGGGCTACCAGGCAATGTCCACTGGAACTTTCTGCAATGGTGGAAATGTCCTCTATCTGTGCTGTCCACTATAGTAGCTACTAACCACCATGACTACTAAACATTTGAAATGTGGCGATTGAAGCTGAGGAATTGAATTTTTAGTTTTACTTAGTTTTAAGTAATCTAATTTAAATAACCACATGGGTATAATCCCTGCCATACTGGACAACACGGATAAATAAGAGCAGCTCTGGTGTTTGTGGGATGCAGTAGGATTGAAACATCGCAAACCACCACCTCTTCCCAACAACACACACACTCCCCATACTCTTTGCTATCAATTCTAATGGCCTTTGCAGAAAGGAGCTATTGCTAAATTCAGCTGGGGTATTCACTCCCTGACACCAGCTTCAAGTTGGGGAACCTATAAAAAGCTAGCTTGGTTTATTGCTTTGCAAACAAAAGTCTCCAAGAGACCAGATGACTGTAGATAGCAATGTTCCTTAGCCACTGTTGGAAAGTTTCTCACTAAGAAATATACCTCTCTGGAAATATTAACCTGGCAGATCAGATGAAAGCAATTTTAAGCCCATTGTGGCTTCCTTTGCAAATACTGCTCTGAGAACTCAAATCAGAATAGGGCTTTAGTCAAAATAAATAGTACCCATAATGCCTGAGTGTGGGTTAGTAACATCCCATACTGCAGGGAGTTAACATCTCTGGGAAATCGAGTCACTTTTGCTCACTCTTATCATGCATCTGGCTCTGCAGAACTTGGGTAAGTGCCAATTTGGAATCCTACCATTTTTATTTGTTATTTCACAGAGGTAAGCAGGGTGGGAATCCCCAAGACAATGAAGGTAGCCATTACCCTTCATCGGGCTAAGTATATAATTTCCCCAGCGATCCTCTGAGTAATAACAAAAACTTATGTGAGATACATGTAGTGCTATATTCCCTGGGGCTTAATATAGCTCTCAGTAAAATTGATTTTCTTAAATCTTGCAATATACCTCATCAAACTAAATGAAACCTGCACTGGTTTTATAAAAAGTGATTGGATTCCGTGTGATAAATTAACCCTCACTGTCAGAGAGGCGCTGGATAATAGGCTGGTTCATTTCAGCCCCCATAGTTGCCATCCAGGATTTTAATTTTTCCACAGGTCCTCATATAATTCCCTCTGGGGCTGGAAGGGGCTGCCGCCCAACTGAGAGCCTCTGTGCGCTTAGCCAGCCCCACTGAAAGTCGTTTCTCCAGGATGATGATTTATCTCCAACTCCACGTGAAGGGAGTATGACAGTAGTGGAGAGAATGCCTCCAAGGACAGAGAAGAAGGCAGGCATGGGAATTCTGGGGCTTTAGGGAAATGGATTTTGTGAGTGGTCAGATCGGGGCTTTGTTTGATGGGAAGAGCCATTGTGCTTCTCTGTGATTTCTCCCCTCAGCAGCATCATTGTGTTATGTTAGCGGATGTCAGAGGCCCCCTCCTGATCTGCTTTTTAAACTTCATACACATAAATGCATATATATGTGTGTCTGTCTATATATATCTATATATAACACTCTGAGAGGCTGAAAACAGCTTTGCATCTCTGAGAAAAAAAATGACCATCTGAAACCGATATACCTGTAATATATAACTGTTAATTGTGCCTCTGAGACCCAAGGGGACATCTTCCCTTGGAAGGGAACAGTAATTATGATTGGGCTTTGATTCAACCCATCCCTATGAGCTGAGTTCCTAAGGAGAGAGCTGGAGAGAAATTCCTCAGAGCAAATCCCAGGGGAGGAAATCAGTCTCCTCTGTGGGAGTGACCAGGAGCCATTAGGCGAGGGTATCTGTCAATACATAAGGATTTCCAGAAGACCACAGCTTTTCATGACAATATTGAAATCCAACTAACGTTATGCACCCAGTACGTGGGGGAATTGATAGCAAAATTCTTATCATGCAGAAAGATACCATAGGTGCAAGCATTGTGCTGCTAAAACTCTGTTTAGCATGGTTGATTTGGCCAGAGTAGACGGACCCTCCGAGGGGTGGAAATAGCAGGGGTTTAAACAAACCAAGTGCCAGGTCCCCTCTCTAGACTCACCACGCTCAGAGCATATTCATTCTTGGGCCCACTCCCTTCTCCCTTTTCCTAAGGTCCTGCCCAAGTTAATAAGTTTGGAAAAAGCAAAGAACTGACAACTTCCCCCAAGCAGACCATGTAGTGTCTTGTTTAGCTAGAGGGTAATCTTTTCAGGAAGAAACAAAGTCGGGGAGAGAGATGTAGGGTTTGTGAAAGATTTGGGGCACCGGGGATAAGAAAAATGTGAGAGATGTTTTCTGTTTGGGAGGCAAATGAATGTCAATGTTTCTCAACCCAAGAGACCAAATTATCCAATAAAGCAGACCCAAGGGAGCAGAGAATAAAGTTGCCTGGGAATACAGAGAAGTAAGTTTAAGAGCAATTAGGTGGCACAAAATAATGGGTCAATTTTTATTATCAATGATGAAAATAGCCATACAATGTGGGCTTTATTTCTAAAAATGTTTTTATCTTTGTTAATCAAATCAATGTTTTCTTTATTAAAATAATAATAAAAGGATCCTGGCATGCAGGTTAGGGTTAGGGTTAGGGTTAGGGTCTGGATCCTTTCCTATTATCTCCATTCTTATGTATCACTATAACCTGGGTGTCAAGGGTGCATAATACTTGGGCAGTGCAGAATAAATGCTCTATTCTTCATTGGGAGGATTTCCAAGGAGCAAATGGTAACCATGGACATGTTCAGGGGGAAGGAAGGCTGTGCTCAGCCAGCTGGGGTAGCTCCCTGGGCTGCCATGACTGTCTCTCCCTTCCCTCAGCCCCTCCAAATGGGCCCCTTTCCCCCACGATCTGCTGGGCAGTGACTATTTACTGTTGGCTTTGTCTGACCCTGTCAAGACCTGGAGCATGACCCTTGGCACCTGGAAGCCCTGTTAGGTTTGATGTAGGTTCTGGGACTCACTTGAACTCCCTCATGTTTCGTTTCACCCTTAAAATAGAGAAAATGGATGTAGCAAGCTGGGGTTAGCTAGGATCTGCCATCTTTTTATCTTTCTCCTCTGACCTCAATATTCTAACTATACTGAGGTGTATGGTGTGTGTGTGTGTGTGTGTGTGTGTGTGTGTGTGAGAGAGAGAGAGAGAGAGAGAGAGACAGAGAGACAGAGAGAGAGAGAGAGAGAAAGAGAGAGAGAGAGAGAGAGAGACTCTGTAACCAAATCAGAATAATTCCTCCAGGCTGTAACCTCTTTTGGTTTGTACAGGGCACCTTCAAAGAGAACCCCAGCCCTTTGCTAGCATGCTAAAATGTTCTTTTTTAACTAGTTTCTACTTTCTTCATATTGCAACAATTAATCCTGCTTTCTAACTTTCATCTCTATAAATAAAGATATTTAACAGAATTGTAGGGTAGTTATATCCTCTGCACCTTCTGTTCTATTTTGCAAAAGCACATTAATCCCAGAGTAGCCTGTGTTCTGACATTACTCCAGAAGGTGCAAAAAGAAGCAAATTTCTTACCACTTATGGCTTCTTGAGAATTGAACCTCTCAGTCCAAGATACTGGTAGGACCAGATTTGGCCAGTGGGGTTGTTGGTTGGGTCCATATTACTGAGCTTCTCTCAAAGGCCATGATCTCAGAGACACACTGAGGCAGGGCAGAGCTGGCCCAGCAGTGGATGAGGACCAAAGGGAGCATGCAGCAGCCACTGTGGCTTTGGGGTTCAAACAAATATTCTCAGCCACCACTTCTCCAAACACAGCAACTGCCATCTTCAGAACTAAGTCATCAGGAGAGACTTACCCAAGGAAGCAGTGAATAAACACTTTGAATTTTACAGCTTCCATCCTTGAACTTGGATGTGTTTGTTGACTGATAAGAACGGAACTTGGGTGGAGAAAGCCCCTTTTCTTATATGGCAATTCAACCGTATTGTGGTTTCTAATCTTAACCATGTGGTTGACATTCCTCCGCTCACAGGTGTGATGTGACTGAGATACTGGGCTGGGGAGAGGAAGCGGGGCTAGGAGCAGTGGTAGCTACCGCGCATGGACCACTGTCCTTGGTCCTGAACACGAACTTGATGCCACGTTGGGACATGGTCACATTTCATAACCTGGAGATGCTAATGTCTCCTGTGCAGCCTCTTCTAGAAATTCTGGGTGAGGCCAAGGAAGAGGCAGTGGTAGCACAGAATGAGAGAGGGCATCAAAGAGATTTAACTATGGGGTGGGAAAAAGGATTTTTACTTATAGTGATAGAAAAATATTTTATCTGAACAAAAGTGTTGATAATTTCTTTTTAAAAATATCCTCTTTAAGGGAAAAAAAATCAGTTTTTGTCCGGCTATTGAAGAAACATGGCTGTGCTTTATGATTTACAGGGTGGTTTATGTTGTATAATATCTGGGTGATTTCATGTAAATTTGACAGTTACAAATTGTTTTTCCTCTGGGATGTGTGTGATGTGTCACACCCTGCTATGCTCCGGTCCTGGACCCCAGCAGCCTGACACAGTGACAGTAACTCCCTTACTGAGGGTGTGCTTTGCCGTGATCATGAGAATGTTCATGGACCACCAGCAATTCTTAGTTTATATTAAGGATTATCTGAAAAACCCAGCCAAACAGTCTACCTCCTCTCAGATATGTACTCTGCTCTTCCTTGTGTCTCTGCAAGCTTTCTCCCTAAGCGCTCAGAGTCATCTTTTATCTTACCACAATTCAACCTGCAATCTCTTGGCCTTGGAATGGGTTCAGTACGGAGGAGAGAAACCAAGAATAGCTTTTGGAAGTCTCATGACAAGGCTGACAACGTGAGTAGGTTTCTAAGGACTGTGTCTTTTCAGATGGAAACTAAACTCAAGATGTTTTAATTCTTTGGCAGGCTGTCTCCACCTTGACTTTCCCATGCAAGGAGGTGTAAGAAGTCTATTTACAACTATTGTATAATGTAAAGGCAAATTACTTTCTTGCTATGTTTATTCCTGGTTATTTGAGAAAATTATCTCATTTAGCCAAGAGTAAAACCTCTGAGATTTTTCTTCTCATTTCTCTGCTTGTCTGGGGAAACAGGCAGAAGTAAACAATCATGCCCTATTTTATTCCTAGTTAAATGAATTACCATCATAATAATTACCAGTAAAAACATCTGGTTTGGGCACAGCTCAACACAGGGATTTCTCAGTGCAAGGTTTGATCTCTACCATGAATTCTTTTTTTTTTAATTAATTAATTAATTTATTTATTTTTGGCTGTGTTGGGTCTTCGTTTCTGTGCGAGGGCTTTCTCTAGTTGCGGCAAGCGGGGGCCACTCTTCATCGCGGTGCGCGGGCCTCTCACTATCGCAGCCTCTCTTGTTGCGGAGCACAGGCTCCAGATGCGCAGGCTCAGTAGTTGTGGCTCACGGGCCTAGTGGCTCCGCGGCATGTGGGATCTTCCCAGACCAGGGCTCGAACCCGTGTCCCCTGCATTAGCAGGCAGATTCTCAACCACTGCACCACCAGGGAAGCCCCTCTACCGTGAATTCTTAAACTTTGCTTGGTTTCTCAGCCCCTTAGATTGACCACCATACTATTTGAGCACAGGACCTTTGAGAGTTAATGCTTACTTTCAAATTTAGATGAGCTATCCCTTAAGGGATGACTTTTTTATGGTTGTTGCGGTTACGCGCAATACCTTTTTGTAGGGCTTTATTGCTCATTTAATTTTCTGTGGAAACCGTTCGCATGAAAACAGAGCTTTGCTTCTTACATCTGCTCCTGCTTCTTCTCCGGACGTGACCACCTGAGCTGATGTCCAGTAGCTGTGGAATTCACCAGGATGCCACAGTGGAAGGAAGTCACCTCCTGGGGCTCGATGCTCTGAATCTGGGGAGGGAGGATAATGCTCTTGTCACGTTGAAAATGTGTTGACAATTTTGTGGTTCCTGCAATTTGAGCAAATTTTAGTTATCCAGTGAAGGCTTGAAAGACAAAGACCACAAGCTCGCAAGCTTTACAAACTCACAAGCTTTACAAGCTCACATATCTCAAAGCACGGTCTGTGGACGACTTCATCCGAGCCACCTGGGATCGTTGTTAAATACAGATTCTGAGGTCCTACCCTGAAACTACTGAGTCAGAATTTCTGGCATGTGTATTTTTTAACACCCTCTCCCCACCCCCAGGTTATTCTAAAGGCACACTAAAGTTGGAGAACCACTGAATTAGAGTGTAGGAACATTTCATCAAGCAAAGAACCCTAACCTAAGGGTTTGGGACCCTATGTCTGGAAATCTACCTACAGATTTTGGGCACTTAAGAGACTTGCTTAATGTAACTGATGCTGACATACATGTCTCACCACACGTGTGTGTTCTTGGCAGTGAGAGCTGCATCTGGTTGAAGCATTGAAGCTGTCCTGGGACCCAGCCTGTCAAACAAATTCAGCATTGTTACGGAACAATTGACTGAAACCTCGGCCAGGCGGGATGATAACCACTTGCAAGAGTTGTCTCACAACCAGGAGGTCCCGAAAAGGAACATCGTTCTGCTGCCGAAAACTAACCGGGAGAATTTAGGAGGGGCCAAAAGGAAGAGGTGCCAGCCCATAATATTGTGCTACCAACCTCCCAGAATCTTTCTCTCTGAGAGATGAGCGCGTGACCAGGAAGGACCCTGAGCCAGACCAAACGTGGGCCAAGTAAGATGACTGGCCAGAGACAACCTGAAAACTAACTCCATCACCATAAAACCTGTGACTGTGAGCCACGTGGCAGAGAGCCTGGGTTCCCTTACCCTACTGCTCTCCGCCCAGGTGCCCCTTCCCAATAAAATCTTTTTACTTTGTCAGTACATGTGTCTCCTCAGACAATTCATTTACAAGTGTTAGAGCCCACTCTCAGGCCCTGGAATGGGTCCCTCTTCCTGAAACAGTATTACCAATACAACGTGATGCAAGCAAAAATCATGGACCAGGAATCAGGAGATGTGGGTTCCCGGACTGGCTGTGTTGTCATCAGATGCTCAATCTTGGCCACAGCCATGTTTTCCATCGGGGCCTCAGTTTCCAAATCTGTAAAATGAAAGGATTGGAATAGGTCTGTGGTTTTCATACTATTTTCCTCGGAGTCAAGGAAAATCAAGGGGCAAGAAGGAGCCTGAGTGGTCAAGGTTCAAGAGCTTCTCTTCTACCAGAGAAGCTCAGCTTTCATCTTTTTATACATCACACTTCCACAAAAAAGTTGTTTTTGAAAAAAGAGGTCTGCTGCTTTAAAAAAAAAAAAAGATAAAAGCAAACTATTAGACTAGATAATCTATAAGATCCCTTCTTGTGCTATGACTTTAAGGAAATGTTTTACTGGGTTCCAGTTGGTTGACCTAGGAAAATACGTCTTCTTCTCTTTAAAACAGAGGATTAGGAAAAACTACACCAGCCACTTTGCACATAAGATCCATCTTACAAAATGTTAATTTAACATTTGCAGTTTAAAAACAAGCCAAGGATCTAGAAGTTCCATTTCTCCCAGAAGAATACGGATAAACTTTAGAATGTTTCTATCAGAGAGAAGTTTGGGCTTTTCCAAGCCCAGGATATTTTATGAATAGTTAAAGGTAATAGATGAATCCATAACACTGCTAGGATTTTCCTCAAAGGAAAACAGCAGGGGTTGATGAAATCTGGAATATTTGTATGGGTTGACATTAGTGGCTAATATTGGGTTTTGAAATATATGTGTATTTTCATTTTCTACGTAGGCTATATTCCACATTAATAATGGACAATCTGGAGTTGATTGCTTTTTGAAAATACCTGCTTAATGCTTGTTTCCCCAGTCACTCCAGCTGAAGAACAGAGCCGTGGCCAGCAGACAAGAGACAGAGTTGGGCCAGATCCCATCTGTCCACAGGTGAATTGAGAGACCAAGGCAAAGTCCACCATTCTTTTCCTGCCTCACTTTTACCAACTGAAAAATAGGGAAAATATTTGCAGCTTCCTTCCTTCGTGTTAGGGAGTATTTTTTTTAATTTATTTTTATTGGAGTACAATGTTGTATTAGTTTCTGCTGTACAGCAAAGTGAATCAGTTATATATAGACATATATCCACTCTTTTCAAGATTCTTTTCCCATATAGGCTATTACAGAGTACTGAGTAGAGTTTCCCGTGCTATACAGTAGATCCTTATTAGTTATCTATTTTATATATAGTAGTGTGTATATGTCAATCCCAATCTCCCAATTTATTCCTTCCCCCTCCCGCTCCCCTGGTAACCATAAGTTTATTTTCTACATCTGTGACTCTATTTCTGTTTTGTAAATAAGTTCATTTGTACCATTTCTTTAGATTCCACATATAAGCATATCATATGATATTTATCTTTGTCTGACTTACTTCACTCAGTATGACAATCTCTAGGTCCATCCATATTGCTGCAAACGCTATTATTTTGTTCTTTTTTATGGCTGAGTAATATTCCATTGTATGTACCACATCTTCTTTATCTATTCATCTGTTGATGGACATTTAGGTTGCTTCCATGTCCTGGCTATTGTAAATAGTGCTGCAATGAACATTGGGGAGTGCATGTATCTTTCTGAATTATGGTTTTCTCCATAGGGAGTTTTTTTTTGTTTTTGAAAGTTCATGGGTGTGTTAGTCTGCTAGGGCTGCCATAACAAAGACCACACATTGAGTGGCTTAAAGAACAGAAATTTACTTTCTCATAGTTTTGGAGGCAAGAGGACAAAGATCAAGGCATAGGTATGGTTGTTTTTTTCTAGAACCTCACTCCTTGGCTTGCAGATGGCCTTTCTCTCACTGTGTTCCAATGAGGTCTCTCTCTCTGTGTCCCAATCTCCACTTCTTATAATGACATCAGTCAGATTGGATTAGGGCACACTCTAATGACCCTGTACTAACTTAATTAGTTCTTTAAAGACCCTGCTCCAAATATAGTTACATTCAGAGGTACTGGGTGTTAAGGCTTCAACACCTGAATTTTAGGGTGACACAATTCAGCCCATAACAATGGGTTAATATGAGTACAGAACTTTGAGTTATACTGAAGAATTACTAAGCATTATTATTGTTATTATTACTATTATTAGGTTGACATTATTAGGATGCATTTTGTCCTAAATGATTAATTTCTAATCTAGCCATCTGGAATGCTGATCTCTAGGTTTCCAGAACAGAACCAGACTATTCTGGCCCAAGCCTGGAGTGGAGAGCATGTCAGCACCTCCCTTGTAAGAGGAGTCCAGGTCACGAGAGTATGATGACCCGGCTTTGCAAGTTGCTGGTTTTGTAAATTCTCCATGCACTGATGTCATACACCTGTCCATCCATCATAAGGTATTTCATGATGAGATCATTTAAATTTGATTTTGAATTGGGGAACAAGTCATAAAATTTTTTTGGAAGATATCAAATAAGTAATAATGGCTTTGCCAGAGTCAGGATTTGAACAGTGGGACAGTACGTCACACTTTGATTCATACAAGAGGGAACAACAATGGGAAATTATGAGAAGTGTCTACTGAGTCCTTACTGAAAGCCAGTGGGGCTGTGAAGGGAAATAAATGTATATCAAGAGGCTACCTTCTGCTTGCATCTGCAAGTGCATGTCTTCCTGGGGCCTGGGGCTAGCATCTACTGTGCTAGATAAATGCTGGTGATTGCTTAATAGAAAAAGATAAGCTGGATATGGGGCTGCAAACCGAGACTTTTTGCTTTTCACATTTAAAGAAGTCTGAACCTAAACCTTCCTGTGTCATAATAGCTTGATTTTAGAGCAGGAAAGGGAAGACACCCCCTGGCACTCAGGAAAGCCTGTGGACTCAGAGTTAATGACAATCATGGTTAGTCTACGTCCAGTCCTAGGAGGACTCACCCATGTGTCTAGAACAGTTCAATGCTCACGAGCACCCCTTTCGACTCTGATTTTGGAATTATTTTCTTGGGTGTGTCTATGAGTGGATGAACTCTCTGTGCTGTCCGTTGGCCACTTTTCCCTGGGCCCGTATGGGTCGGGGGCGGAGGGTTGGGTAGTGCTTTCAACACCTTTTCACTGTCAGGACACATAGAGAGAATGATGCTTGTAGGGCACCCTGGGATAACCAGGTATGTAAACCAGGGTCCAGTTCAGGAAATCAGAAACTGCTCTAGTTACTGTAACAGAGAGAGTTCCTCTGTTACAATATAGGGAATTGGTTAAACAGGCATTAGGACTGAGAAGGGAACCCACATGGAATTGCTGCCGCCACCTCCAGGCTGCGCAAAGGAGGAGAGATGCTGTGATGATCAGACCTGGCGCTTGGAAGAGAGTCCCCGAGCGCTGGGACCAGTCCTCAGAGGAGGGGGCTGCTGATCAGCGGGTGCTGGCAGCCGAGAACCTCGGAGGAGGGAGGCCAGGGTGCTGGGAATCTGCTTCCTGGAGGGGCCCTGCCTGCCTCTTGCCACTGGACAAGCTGGACAAGAGGAAGGACAGGCAGAAGCTGGATCCCACTGCCAGGGTGGAGGTCAGAAGCTAATGCTAGGTCATCACTGGCCAAACAGCCAGCAAACAGGCAGGAGCAAGTCCTCTTCCTCTCCCTGCCTTCGGGTCTCTCTCTCATGCTCCTGGGGGTTAGAAACTTCCGGGCAGTCACCTGTAAAATGAGACACATATTTGCAGCTCCCCAGTACCAGCGTCATGGGGCAGAGGACGGAGGGTGGCTTTGGAATCTGGAGACATCCAGGGCTCCCAGCCCAAGGGATCTGGCTACCCCACGTCCCACCCTCCTGTCCGTCTGGGTGGGGGACCAAATCTCAGCATATTTATAGCCCATTGGGTGTTAGATCCATCGGAGAGTTCTGGTTTAAGGGCATAACTGTCAGCAAAAACAGATGAGCCGGTGTTTTGGGGAGAGGATGCTGCGTGGGGAAGGAAGGGGGACTTGGCAAATGCCGTGGGATGAGGAAGTGTCACCGGGCCCAATGAGGGGACAGAAAGAACACAGTGTTTGAACATGTTTGACTGCCAGAACTAAAGGCAGGTGCCAGCCCTGAAAGCTCCCCTGGCCTGGGGCAAGCTTCTTAACCTTCCTGAGCTTCATGGAAATGCTGAGGATTAAACGAGATAATCCGGGTAAAGTGCTTAGCTCAGTGCTAGTCACAGGGTGAGCATTCAATAAGTGTTCGTCTCTATTATCGGAGAATTTGTGAAACTCCTTCATCCACTCTCCTGGTGACCGTGATGACTGTGCACACACGTGATGACTCACTTCCTCATTCGGACAGGTGTGTGATAACCAAATTCTGCCTTGGATACACTTTGATCTTTACTGGCCAGTTAGAGACTTCATCGTCCCTTGCAAAGCTGGTGGGGAGAATGGGTCCACACAGGGTCATTTCATCCTGGCGGATTGTCTCCTACTTTAATAAACAGTACAGCTCTGCCCATGTGACAAAGTCAGCTCCCCTGGTATCTGGGAGCTCAATTATCTATATGGTTAGAATTAGTGCCATTGTCCCGTGTTTATGAACAGTGATGCTGGAGCAATCATTACTGAGTACCTTATTACTACTCTTGGCAACTGTGGGCATCTAACCAAATATGTGATTACACATGGGCTGGCTTTATGGTTCCTCTTGGGAGGCGCCTGTCTCCAAGGCCATGTGGTGTTTTTAAGGCACCCCAAGTCCAGGGATGCCACCCGTGGGACTGGCACAATAAAATCCACTGCAGACTGTGAGCAAACAGTCCAAATTTATCTCCTGCTCTTGCTCCTATGGCCCGTGCCTGTCTCCCATATCCAGCTGCTGTCCTTGGACTTCAAGCCTTATCCTCGGCCTGAACAGTTGGCACCTCCCTCATGTTACCTGCTGCTTTGACCTAGATTTGATGCTCTCATCCCTGACCATGCTCTCCTGGATTCTGGCTCTGTGCAGTAGCTCTGTTTGGGCCAGTTAATGTGAGTATGTACCTGGGCAGGTACCCAGATGGAGATGATCTGCCTTGTTTATTTGAAGATAACTAACATCTTGCCATTAAAGATACATTGCTTTAGCCCAAGTTATAGAGTTTGGGATGGTACTAGTTTTTACTTGGAGAGGGGGAAAGAGTTTCATGATGAAATCATTTGGGAAACACTGGGCTAACCATGGTTAGACAGGTTCCCATCACCCCAAATCTTCTCTGAGCTGTTAAGGTGTTGACGTTAACTGTGAACCTCCAAGAAAGAAAGTGTGGAGCAGTTTCCCAATATTATGTAATCGTCAACTCAAGTTTTTGAGGCGTTATCGCTTGAGACTGGAACGTATTGCTGGGTTAGGAACTGACTTTTTCTTGTGATCTCTGTCTCTGTCTCTCTTTCTCTTTCTAGGTGTCTTCTTTCTAAATAAAAATACCATATGGTATCACTTATATGGGGAATCTAAAATATGACACAAATGAACCTATCTATGAAACAGAAACAGACTCACAAACATGGAGAACAGACTGGTGGTTACCAAGGGAGAGGGAGGGTGGGAGGGGGACGGATTAGGAGTTTGGGATTAGCAGATGCAGACTATTATATATAGGATAGATAAACAGCAAGGTCCTACCGTATAGCATAGGGAGCTATATTCAATATCCTGTGATAAACCATAATGGAAAAGAGTGTGAAAAGGAATATATATATATGTATAAGTGAATCACTTTGCTGTACAGCAGAAATTAACACAACATTGTAAATCAACTCTACTTCAGTAAAAAAAAAAGAAGAAGTACTTCTGGAAGGAAATATATATCAAGTCATGATCACTTTAGGGAGAATTAGCCCAATTAGTTTCCAAGCACTCTGGGTTTTTGCTGCCCAAAGACCCTCAGAGCTGTCTCCTCCTTTCCATCGCATCCTGACCATCTGCCTGGGCTTGGCCCGGCACGTAGCATGAAAGAGGTGATTGGAAGGGACTGATGGGGGAGACCTGGCTCCTGAACCACATTACCTCACCAAGCTTCCAATTTATTCCTTATTGTGTTTCCTCAATTACCAAAATTCTGACTTTTCTGTCCATCTGTTGTGTCCTGCAGCCCACCCAGTATGGGCAAGGGTGGGCTTCTCTGGTTTTCTGCCTTGTGTCCCCTTCCTCATCCCCTTCTTTCTCAAGATAGTTTGGATGGTCACTGATATCGTTTAGTTGAAGATAATAGAATATTTGTGATGCAAGGGGTCCTCGTGCTGATCTATACTTGCTTCATAATTCAGGAGAGAGAAGGGGGTGAATGACATGTTCGTGGCTCCTGACTCCCAGGCCAGTGCTTTTTCTCCTTGAACTAAGCTGCCCCCAGGACTTATTAATCAGGACTTTTTATTCTGTATTTTTAATGCTTTGACATTTGGGGCCTTGATAACGCAGAGAGACTGCCTCTCCCGGGGCTAGCTAATTCCTAGAGATAGCAAACAACCCACCTGTCTAGCAAACATGCCTCGTAAACCAACCAATCCAGAGCTCACAGCCCAACCACATCCTAGATCAGACTCTCATACTCCAGGATACTATCCACATTCGTAATACCCCAGAGCCAGGTCCCAGGCAACTAAGGACACCCCTGTACCCCAGAGCCTGCTGAAATTATTCAAACAGTCAGTCTTAAGCTTGCTTACCTGCCCCACCCATTCTTTCCCATGGAAGTCACATTAAAAGCTCCAGCTCCAGATTCCCTCCCTCCCTCTGCCTAGTGACCCTGGTGCTTCACCATATGGCCCCCTCCTCTTGGGATCTGTGAGTGTAACAAACTCTCTTTTCAATGACAGTTCTTTCCTGATATGTTGGTCTTACCATACCTGAATAATAATAATAGTAAACCCTTATATTTAAAAATACAGCTTGGTCCTGGGGAATTGGCTGTACTTTTGGAGGACACAGAAGCCCTCTGAGGTTTGGGCATGTGCAGGCCCTGAAGAAGGATCTGCTGTTGGCAGAAAGCTGCTGTGTCAGTGAGCCTGTTATTTCCCACCCTTGGGGGCTGATTCACTGAGGGAGGCCCTGACCTCACCACCCCTAGCCCCAGAGGACCACTCTTTAGGGTCCAACACTGACAAAGCCACAATTCTTTTGCCTTGTGTGCTTTCACTCAAGCCAGACAAACTGGGATTCTCAAAGGGAAATTGACTTCAAAAATAAGGGAGATCAAAAGGAAAATGTACCAAGAAAAAAAACACACACACACACACAAAGACCCACTAACACACATATACATGTGAACCAGAAACAAAAAAATGAAACAAAAAAAAGGAAAGGGAAGGAAAGAAGGAAGGAAAAAAAAAGGAAGGAAGAAGAAAAAGAAAGAAAGGGAAAGAAAAAGGAGAAAACCTAAGAACGGTTGACTTCGAAGCTCTGGGCTGCAGCCACCATGGCCATGCTCCATCTAGTCCTTTCAGTCCACGAGAGATGAGCTGTTTATGGATGACGGTGAAGCCCCCCTCCCACAAGTGCCTCTAGCCCTCCCCTCCACCCCCAGCTACATTACTGATTAAAAAAACAGCCTCATTATGGGGCCCATTTGTCAGTCACTTCTCCCTCTTTGGATGGGGCCAAGGCAAATGAACGCTGCGCTCAGATATTGCATTGGAATGTAACTATTCCATTCAGTCTGCACCCTGACTTAGGGCCACACCCCTTCCTGTGGCCCCAAACCACAGGATCCTCTGGGCTTCATCTGCTTCCAAAACTGTTTTCTGCCCACCAGCCCCCGTTTGTCTCTTACCCTTTAGTTTTGCCTCTTTGTAGGCCTTTCTCTCCGATTCTCTTGGACATGACAACCCAACCCTGGCTTGTCTAACTCTGGCCTCTAACCTTGACACTCTCGAAGACCCTGCTGTAGAAGATTGTCCCCAAGCTCCGATCCAGGCTCCCAGGACACTGCTGAACAGAGCCTTAAACTCTTGAAGGTCTAGAAGGGATGCTGTGCAGAAACCATGTTGTTAGAAGCTATTTGCTAAGTCCTTTGTATAGTAAACAAACATCATCACTCCAGCAAAAGAAAAAGATTAAAATAAGTTAGAAAATGTAGAAGGACTGTGCAAAGACAAAACAACAGGCTCTTTGAGGTTATGTGACTCTATTCATAACTATAAAAAATAACATTTCTTCCACTGAATAAATATTTAGTGAGAACCAACAATGTGTTGTGTACCATGACTTCTAGGCCCTAGGGATACATCAGTAGATTAAACAGAGGAAAATCTCCATCCTCATGGGGCTTCCATTCTACTGGGAGGGAGAGACTGGTACTAAGCATAATAAATTAGCAGATTAATTAGCAGATGGAAGGTGGTAGGTGCTAATGAGAATTAGGAGGGCAGGAAAGGGCATTAAGGCATACTGGGGAGCCTGCAAGCTAGGCTCTTAGAAAGAGCGTTCAGTAAAGGCCTCAATGAGAAGGTGACATTTGAGCAAAGACTTAAGGGAAGTGAGGGGAGAATTCACGCAGATATTGGCGCAGGTGCTCTAGGCAGATGGTTCTAGAGGGGCCAGTGCAAAGGCCCTGAGGCATTCAAGGATAGCAAGGAAGCCAGTGGCTGCCGCAGAATTCGTGAGGGGAGATTAATCAGAAAGGGTTGGGCGGGGGTCCTGGGTCATGGAGAGTCCCAGGTCATGGCGGTGGTAGGCTTTATAAGAACTTTGGCATTTACTCTGAGTGAGATGGGGAGCCATGGCCAGCTTTTGAACAGACAAATGATGTCATCTGACTTATATTTTGAGAGAACCTCACTTTTAATTTATTGAACACTTCAGATGGTGCCAGGAATTATGCTAAACACTCTACGTGCACTATTCTTCCAATCTTCACAGCAACTTTTAGGGAAAGATTCTATTATTATAATCTAAATTTTAAGAAGTGAGGAAACAGACTAGAGAACTAAGAAACATGGCCTTAGCTAGGAAGTCAAGGGGGCTGGTTGAACCCCAGCCTTCCTGACTCTGAAGCTAGAACCCGCGACCACCTCCTTGTGCCTTGGGGAGGCTGTGGATGGACTCACTACGAGTCGAACCCATTAGATTTCCACGCCCCCTCCGGCCACCTTGTTGGTCATATTCTGAAGAGCACAATGCCGGAAGTGAAAATGGGACCCAACCTCGGTTCCCTTTGTGCTGTCTTTGCATGAAGGACATTTCACCCCTACTTGGCTGAATTTAAATCTTTCTCCTTCACATGTGACCCACTGTAGTTCAAATTTCATACTCATAAGCCCAAGCCCATGAAGTCGGTTCACCACAAAGGCACTGATTGAAGCCAAGCATGTGAACATTGCTTAATTAAATGCCTCTTGAAACTTATGGGTCAATAGGCCCCTGAGGTACACATATGACACCCTCCCCCACCCTCTTCCTATCTTACTGACCCAGCTTGGGAGGGAGACCTCCTTAGCACTCCAGAAAGAAAGGCAGATCATAAGTCTCTGGGTACCCCTCAGATTCTCATAGTATCCCAGCATCCTTCTCCAAGTGGCTTAAACTGGTCAGAATCTAAAACATGGTCTACTGAGGGATGCTTGGCCCATATAGAGCTATTTGTGTGTGCCTGTGAGGTGAGTGTTTAAGTAAGGGCTGGGAGAGTTGATGTGAAGGGTTAGGATTTAAAAAAAAGCAGTTGTGTGCTTCCCTGGTGGCGCAGTGGTTGGGAGTCCGCCTGCCGATGCAGGGGGCGCAGGTTCGTGCCCCGGTCCGGGAAGATCCCACATGCCGCGGAGCGGCTGGGCCCGTGAGCCGTGGCAACTGAGCCTGCGCGTCTGGAGCCTGTGCTCCGCAATGGGAGAGGCCACAACAGTGAGAGGCCTACGTACCGCAAAAAAAAAAAAAAAAAAAAAAACAGTTGTGCTGAGGAAGGTGTGGTGAGGAGCTGGGACAAACTCAAAGAGATACATTTTGCAGACTCTTCTTTTTTTTTTTTTTTTTTTTTTTGCGGTACGCGGACCTCTCACTGTTGTGGCCTCTCTTGTTGCGGAGCAACAGGCTCCGGATGTGCAGGCTCAGCGGCCATGGCTCACGGGCCCAGCCACTACGCGGCATGTGGGATCTTTCCGGACCGGGGCACGAACCCGTGTCCCCTGCATCGACAGGCGGACTCCCAACCACTGCGCCACCAGGGAAGCCCTGCAGCCTTTTCTGATGGGCAACTCTGTGACCCAAGACTTTTAAGCAATTATGAGAGCAAAAGCTTCATTATATTTAAAGTGCTTCTGCACCTGTGATATTGTGAGTTATAATAAGATATACGTATTTGGTCTTTGTTCCCATTGCTGGCACAGAGTTCCTAAAACCACTGGAATTTCCTAAGTAGGGAGAACAATTAAGATGTCTTTTGTTATGTTAATAAGGAGACCTTTGGAAAGCACCCAGGTAACCTGAGGATGGGGACTGGGTGCCAGGGGACCCAACCATGTAATTAGATGGTTGGACCTTTTAGTCCCTCCCCAAAGACTGGGAAGGGAAGAGGGGCTGGAGGTTGAATCAATCGCCAATGGCCAATGATCATGCCTATGTCATGAAACCTCCATAAAAACCCAGAAGGATGAGGTTCTGAGAGTTTCTGGGTTGATGAACACGTGCAGATTCAGGGAGTGTGGTGAGCCCAGAGGAGGCATGAATGCCCCTCACCCTTTCCCCACACCTTACCCTAAACATCTCTTCCATCTGTCTGTTCCTGTGTTATATCCTTTCATAATAAACCGGTGATCAGGAAGTAAAATGTTTCTCTGAGTTCTGTGAGCTGCTCTAGCAAATTAATCGAACCCAAGCATGGGAACCTCTGACCTGTAGCTGACTGGTCAGAAGCCCAGGGGACAACCTGGACTCGTGATTGGTATCTGAAGTGGGGGAGGGGGCAGTGTTTTGGGACTGAGCACTTAACCTGTGGGATCTGGTGTCATCTCCGGGGAGACAGTGTCAGAACTGAGTTGAATTGTAGGACATCTAACTGGTGTCCAGGGCATTGCTCAACGTGTTAAAAACACACACACTGAAATTGGGTGCAGAATTGTAGCACCTCATTTGGGTGGGAGGTCGTGGGAGTGTACAGGGCAGAAGAAACTCTAATTTGTGGCAGATGAGGCTCAAGTGAGACTCTTCCCAGGGCCGTTTGAACAAGAGAAGGTGGACTTCTCCAGGGGAGAAGGGCAGAGCCCCTTCCCTGAAGTTAAGTCTGAAGGAGAAGGCAGCCATTCATCCAGGCCACTGTGCCAAGGGCCACTGTGGGATTCTAAAGGAGAAGCAGGACACTTCTGCAGATGTTTCCGTGTTACCTGTGAACTTGACCTTCACCCGGGCTTTGTTCCAAGGGCACCCTTGCCCAAGAGGCAGGAGAATGCCTTAGGCTTTGGTGAGGAAGCATCTGGCAATCGAATGAATACCAGCCAGCCTGGGGTGGGGTGGGGAGCGTCACCCCTGTGGAGCCTCTGGCTCTTAACAGGCTTGGCTGGAACATCATCCTTTCTGGCCAGTGTGTGGGCAGCTTCTGTCTACATTGGCACATTTCTAGTGTCTACACTACACTTAAGAGTGGAGCAAGCCTGGGCCCAGTGACTGTTTTATTTGCAGCTGCATCTCTCAGAGGAGGAAGGTGGTGAGGGCTTAGGAGGTTGAAGTGAATCTGGAGAAAGTCGGATTCCTGGAGCAGAGGGAGAAATGGAAGCAGCTTGAAGGGAGCTGCTGTTTGGGGGAGCAGTGGGTGGGGATGCTGACTGGACCACAGACGTTGCCACCTGTGTGAACTCAAGAATCACTGGGGCAAACATTAGTCAGAACTCAGTAGTGCCAGTTCCTTCAGAAAAGATGATACTTAGACCATTCATTCTTTTATTCAGCAATTTTATTTATTTTGCATGATTATCCTTCAGGAACTAGGAATGGAGACAAATACAGTCTGGTTTCTGCCTTCGAGGAGTTTGCAGTTCAGAGCAGTGCTGTCCAATGCACCTTCCTGAGGTGCTGGAAATATTCTCTAACTCTGCACCATCCAGTATGGTAGCCACTTGCCAGACGTGGGCTATTGAGCACTTGATATATGGCTAATGCAACGGAGGCACTGAATTTTAAATTTAAGTAGCCACACATGAGTGGCTACTGCATTGGACAGAGCAGGTTTAGAGGAGAAATCAATTAGGATGCTTTTGGCTGTGAATCACAGAAGACACAGGTCAGAATGGACAGGAAGTCTAGAGATGGGGTGGTCCTTGCATTGATTCAATACAAACACCATCAAGGATTCAGGTTTCTTCCATCTTTCCCTTCTGCCTTATTCAGCATGCTGACTGTGTCCTCATGGCCACAAGACAAGTTGCCACATCTCTGCCCACAACAGCATCGGTGTGAGAGTTTTCTTCCTGTGTTTCTCTTGTTAAGAATAAACACTTCTTAGAAGTCCCCGCTGCCACTGCCCCAGCATTTCACCTCTGGTCTCACTGATGAGATTTATCACATGTTGGTTCTAAGATGGAAACATGACTGAATGGCCATCACTGGATGGAGGCAGCAGGGTTCACTTCAGAGGCACATGGCTGGGCTTCTGACACTGAACACGGGTTGGGTAGAAAATTGCAAGGGCTGGCCCAGCATAGATTCTAACATGTACGCAATTCTAACACACACGAACAATAAAGGGTCTAAATGACCTATGAATAAAGTGGTCTGGGAATACAAAGGAGGGAGTGGTAAAGTCTTCCCAGGAGATTTAGAAAAGATAACTTTTGAACTGAGCCTTGAAAAATGAGATTAAAAATAGTCACTGGACACAAGCATGGACTAGCTAAGCTCTGCCAGTAGGTGAGGGGGTGGTCCACGCTTCTCTACATGTAAATTTGATTCAACTTCCTTCTCTTGGAAGATCAGAGATGGAGAAAATTTGGCAAGTGAGAGGCAATGTGCAGAATAAGCATGAGACACACATACACACCCCTTCAGGAGGCCCCCGGTAAACGAAATCTCTGCCCCCCCAAAGGCAGCCATAGCTGCTAGTGGGTATGATGAGGCAGTAGAGATGTATCTCAATGACACTGATGACTGGATGAAGTTTTCAACAGTCAGGCAGGTCGTAGTAAAGGAAAGCCATTAGCAATAATAATAGCAAAGATGGAGGTCTGCCCCAACTCTCATCATTTCCATCTTGAGTACCCCCAGCTCCTACCTTGAAGATGGATCTAGCCCATCACTGGTCAGGGGCTGAGCTGTCTCTGCCAGCCAGGTCTGGGGCTCATCTACATCCTCTCCAGGGAAACCAGCCAAGGATATGGCCACGTTCTGCTTCAACTGTGGTGTCTCATGAGCCCCATCCCACCTTGGGTTGGCAGCTGAGGGATTTCCCATCCATTAGTGAGACATTTGAGAGTAAAAGGGGTCCAGAAAGGTCATCTACATAATTTAAGACATTTTCCTCTTTACGTGCGTGTGTGGGCACACATCCACGCATGCACACACAGAGCTGGAATACTAGGGGCTGTCAGAGGATTGCTTCTCGCGGCTATCGCTTTTTCTCTCCATTCACTAAATTTTGCTGAGAAAATGTGGATGACTGAGAAAGAAGAATGAAGTGGTCTGATTTTGGGGAATAGAGTGTGAGGGAAGCTATTATGCCAACAAAATGTTGAGAGTCTTCTAATTTTTAGCCAATTGTTTAAAAGACAACAGATGGTAATGTTTATGAGATGTATAATTCAAGGCAAATCTGTCCAGATAGAGAAGATAAAGGATCTTTAACTTGGCTAACAAATGTTGAGCTGCATTCAGATAAATAAAACCAACCAAACCCAAGGCACATAACTGCAACATTGGAGAGATGGAAAACAATCTTTTTTAAAAAAAATAAAAGAATGATACATACGAGAATGAGGAGTTGGGATGTTTCTATCCTTTCCTGCTGATCAGTTATATTATCAGTCACAGGTGAAAGCAGAATGCATCCCCGAATCTTGAATCTGACTGTCTACTCTTTCCAAGGTCATGCTACATATCTGTTTTTCCGTTCTCCCAACTTTTTGTTTTGAGCCAAATAACATGATTTTTGTTTCATTAATATTTAAGAGTAATTTAGATTGTGCCAGATGATCTTAAACTTCATTTAAATCAGCTTGAAGATAATATTAAGCTTTCTCCCAGCATAATCTATGACCATAAATGATAGTGTCTTCTGCATATAGATGATGGGTTGAATATGATAATGAATAGCGAAGATAATCAATATAGAAAGATAACTGCACTGGATTCCAGATAAATCTTTCACGGATCCATTATTCTGCTTTCAGAGTTAAAGATGTATTGTTTTTGTCCAAATCTTCTAAAGAAAACACAAAATGTTTCCATGAAATGAGTCTTTTTTTATTTTGAGGGGGGGAATGTCCACAAATTATACATGTACTGTTTTGCAGATACAATCATTAGGGTTCACACAGACCATCACTTTATTGGATTGAACAACTGTCTCCTAGCAATTGCTGCTGCTTCTCCTTTTACTTCTCCTCCTCCTTCTCTTCCTCCCCACTCCTTCTTCTTCTTCCTTCTAAAAATGAACACTTTTGGGGCTTCCCTCGTGGCGCAGTGGTTGAGAGTCCGCCTGCCGATGCAGGAGACACGGGTTCGTGTCCCGGTCCGGGAGGATCCCACATGCCGCGGAGCGGCTAGGCCCGTGAGCCATGACCGCTAAGCCTGCGCGTCCGGAGCCTGTGCTCCGCAGCGGGAGAGGCCACAATGGTGAGAGGCCCGCGTACCGCAAAATAAAATAATAATAATAAAATAAAAATGAACACTTTAAAATACTGTTTCACTTGGGACTGGCTTGAACCCTTATTTAATTTGCCATAGGCCTATGGAATGCCAGCCCATGGTACCATCTAGGGAAATCCTTCATAGACTAAAAATATTTGATTTTAATAAATCATATCTTCCTTTTTTATTGACCTAGAACTTATTGATATCTCTTATTTGAATAAAATACAAACTTTGGATAGCTATGTGTCAAACATGATTTGTAAGAATTAAGGACATATTTTTCTCTCCTAAGAGAAGAGACTATTTTTAAAGTCAAAGAGAAAAAGCATAATAAGGAGAAATGTACAAAAAGAAAAGTCAGCGCCAATAGACACGAATTAGTCTGTGGTGGTTGAAGACAGGGGCCTATGGCGGCAAATTCAGTCCTATTTTATCTTCTTAACAGATGCTGGGCAGAGTTATGCAAAATGATGGTTATTCTTCCTTCCCTCCCATCTCTCCTTCCTGCCTTTTATCCCTGATGTCCCATCAGGACTCCCCCAAACACATAAGGGTCTCTAATCCACATTAAGGAGTTCTGGGAAGTGCTCTTGAAGTTTTAGAGCTGGTAGAGAAGGTGGGGTTTGCTCCTGGATTGGGAAGGAATGATTTTTCCACTTTGCAGACTCAGCAGAGCCAGTCACTGTTCTGGGTCCAGGAAGATGGAACAGATGTAAGACATACCAGGGAACATGACAAGAAGCTTCCTGTGGGCCTGGTTTATCCATGTATCTCTTCCCACAGCCCCTGGGAGGTAAAAGATACCTGATATTTGTTAATGGAATGAGTGAATGTAGTCAGAGGAAGTCTGATGTAGAAGTTGAGAGCTTACTGCTGCTCTACACCATTGGATATATTCAGGCAAGCAAACAGCCTTTCTCTTCTGGGACTCCCTCCCCACCCCCTGCTCCCAGCCTTGTGTGTACTTAAGGAATCACTTCTTTGACTTCACAGATTTGGAGAGAAAAGACCTTGAGAAGGAAAGCCTGGGAGGGAGAGTTGCCTGAGAGGCAGTGAGTGAAGAGGAACTATGGGGACTCTAGGTGTGGTGGGGAGATCTAGGGGAAGAGGAACTACGGGGACTCTAGGTGTGGTGGGGTGATCTAGGGTAGAAGTGAAGCCAAACTGTTGTGCAAACATCACCCTGCCTCATGTCTCCATATCTTGGCCTCGACTGTGCTTTATGTCTAGAATGTTCTTGTTGGCCTAGTGAGTTACTACTCTTCTTCCTTCAAGATTCTGCCCCAACTGTTACCTCCTCTTTGAAGTTTTCTAATCTTTTTTGGCAACATTAAATCTTCTTTCTTTGCCTCTCCAGTACTTTGTATATAACTTTATTAGCACTGGATGTTTATCTCCAGGTGTCTGTCTTCTCCACTAGACTGTGGACTCTGAATGGCAAATTTGGTTTCTCTTGATTTGTCCTATGCCTAGCACAGTGCCTGGCACATAGTAGACACTTAAAAGGGGTTTGTTGAATGAGAACAATGGCACCTTGAGGTGGCACTATGGAAAGAGTGCTGGCAGGCCGCCCTGTACAATTGTATACATTGTGCACTGCACATCTGTATGCTGTGACTCAGTTCTGGATCCTTAACATCAGGCTGGAAAGATGGGGAGCTTAGGGCTTGGGAAAAGGATCATCTCAGTGCCTTCTCTGTCCCTCTTCAACTTGTCTCCAGGGCTCTAAAATGACATAAGTTCTCAAGTGTAACACGTTTTCCAGGACCAGAGGGCTTCCCAATTTCCTTGGACCAGAGGGCTTCCCAATTTCCTTTCAGGTCTCCCCATCTGTGGCTCGTGTCTTGGTCTCCCTCAATAGACATCTCCATCTTTCACTGTCTCAATAAATAAATGCCTTGGAGTGTCTGGGTGTGTTTTCACTTGAGAATAGTATTGAGACCAGATCTTTTCCTGTCGGAATCATTTGAAGAGACTAGAGAGGAGGAAATCCTTTTGCCCAGAGGGGAGGGAGGGAGGAGTGAGATGGAAGTGGAGAAAGTTGCAGAGACAATAGCTTAAAGACCAAGGCAACCTCCTTCAATAATTGGCCAGGGTCCTGCCCTGTTAGCTCTGTCTGGGTAGAAAATGAGTGAATGTACACAGGGGGACCAGAGGGACGGCCAGTTTCTGACCACAAAGGGAGGGAGGCTGAGGCCGAGGGTGGTTCAGATCTGAGGGCAGGGCCACGCTCGGGGCTGGTGGGGGAACCCGCACAGAAAAGTGGCTCTGCCCTTTGAAGCCCTTTTTCACTTGTCCAATGGTCTGGCCACTAGGGTAATCATCTCACAATGCTCACTGCTTCCTCTGAGGTCGGTTTATCCTATTCTAACAATGATCATAGCAACACATCACCCTAACACGTTTCCCCATCTTTAATGGTCACAGGTTAATGGTTGGAAAGGTGCCCAGAGGGAGCCACAGCCCCCTGCAGCCCTTGTCTCCCCGCATGGCACTCATCGTGGTGGTACTTGCTGTCTGCTCTGGATGGGCATCCAAAGCCCGTGGAGTGGGACTGCTCTCGTGGAACCGAGGAGGAGATGGTACAGGGATATCGGTTTCCTTCCTTGGGGTAGACTGTATTCCTGGTGGCTCTGCTCCAAGCCAGAACTTTCCCACTTGAACATAGGGTCTCCTTGGAGGTAAATTAAAAAGCCCATCTCAATAGGCAGAGTCAGTAGTAAAAAAAAAGTCTCCTGAAAGAGTCAGAGCAGAGGGTGGGGGCTGGGCATATCGACAGCGGTGGGAGCTGGGGAGATCCGGCTCAGTAAGAGAAGAGCTGAGGGGTAAGGACGGTGGGAAGCACACCCCCGGTCCGCTCTGTGGTTGCTTTCCTCAGTAACGAGATAGGAGGAAATCTCTAGCCAGGTTTAGGAAGCAGATACGGCTGACTTACCTCATAATGATCAGTAAATTAGGCAAGTGTGAGTCTAGCTATGTAAAGCTCTTCTCCCAACAAGGACACAGTCAGGCTGGGCTTTGTCACCTCCTGTGCCCCACATTGTCATCCGTTTCTATTGGTGGGAAAAATGATCTCCTCTAATAGTCAGCCTATGGGGTAGATGCCACTTTTACCCCCATTGTACGGATGAGGAAACTGAGGCAGAGTTGAGAGCAACGGGACATAAGAGAACAGGAATTTGAACCCAAGGAGTCTGACTCCAGAGCCTGAGCCCTCACCCATGGCACTAGCCTGCTTTGCCATTTTCCAATAAAACGTTTGTTTAGAATCAATTTAAGAGTTTTACCAGGGATCACTGAGAGCAGAAACTTCTCCTTCTGGATCCCTGGATATCTTCACTGGTGCTCAGAGATGGGTACATACATTTTTACTTACTGAGTAGGGAAAAGAGAGGGTCTTCAGATTTATCATCCCTCTGGGGGTGGTGCTGGTGGTGGGAAAACCTGTACTAGCACCTCAGCAGGAGTTATGCTTCTGCTCCTAAAAAGCACGATTCCTTCTCGCCTTGTCTCATAAGTCACCCAAGATCTACTTCTCATTTTGCATACCGAGTATCTGCTGATTATTGATTCATCTGACACTGAAAAATGCCCAGTGCTAAAAGGAATGCTGGGTTTTTCAATCTGCTCTCTCCCTCCCTATTTTCTTTATTGCCTGTGTTCTTACTTTATTGAAGAAAACATTCCACTACAAAAACAACATTAATGGTTAGTTCTTTTAATGTCCTAGGCACCTTTCAAAGAAGAACTCATCAAACTTTGTCCAAACCCTGTCAAGGGAAACATGACCACGTGAGAGATGAGATGCTTGAACTTGAACGAAGGGGGCGGGGGAAGGTGGTAGGGGGGTGCAAACCAGAGGGGGCAGGGCACTGGCTGAGGGAACACCGCACCTGAGACTCTTACCTTGGCACCACCTTGCACGCCTGAGACATTTTAAGCCTCCCAAAGCCCAGGCCACTCCCTGAACTATTAAAGCAGAAGCTCTAGGGGAGGGACCCCAACAGTACAGCTTTTAAAGGCTCTCGTGTGATTCCACTGTAGGTTTCTGATTGCCACATCACAACTTATTATGGAGGCGGGGGGTGGGCTTCTATAAGAAAATGGCCCTGCCAGCCAGCTCACACATGAACCCCCAGAGTGGGTTCCATGAGTCCTTTACTTGGGCTTTCAGTCATATCTGATATTCATGGTGTGTTACTTATCTGTTACTGCATAACAAATTACCCCATACTTAGTGACTTAAAACAACCGACATTTATTATCTCATAGTTCCTGTGGGTCAGGAACGTGGAAGCAGCTTAGACGGGTGGTTCTGGCTTACAGTGTCTCATGAGGTTGTAGCCAAGATGTTGGCTGAGGCTGCAGGATCCCCTGGCAAGATGACTCCCTTGAACGGCTATAGGCAGGAGGCCTCAGTTCCTCACCACGTGGGCCTCCCACAAGGCTACTTGAGCATCCTCTTGACATGGTAGCTGGCTTCCTCTGGAGTGGGTGACCCAAGAGCCAGAACAAGGAGAAAGCCACCGTGACTTTTATGTCTTAATCTTAGTTGTCTTATACCATCACTTCCACCGCGTTCTGTTTGTTAGAAGTAAGTCACTAAATACAGCCCACAGTTAAGGACAAGGGGAATTAGATTCCACCTTGTAAAGGGAGAGAGAACAAAGAATTCATGGACATATTTTAAAACCAGCACAGTGGGTATTGGAGATTAGTGGTTTTCCTCATTTTATTCATTTTTTTTCCCAGATGGAGGCCTTCCTCCTGGGTTCCAGAGATGCATCATGAAGCCAAATGCACAGCCAGCAAAGACAATATCCCCTAGTCCAGTTTCCTTACTTCTTCTCTCTTTCATTCTGGTCCTTGACTCATTTACCCCAGCAACCCCACAGTTACCCTGTCCAGCTTCTGCTTTCTCCTGTCTGGCCTCAGTGTGGATTGTCAGTCTCTCCTCAGGGTGGTTCTGCTGCTGGGGATGGTCATGAGGGTAGGGATGCTTTGGACCAGGAGGGAGGAGGAGGTCAGTGAAAAGAGGCCCTCTCTGTGGTCTGGCCCCACACGCAGCCCTTTTCCTCAGTGAATCATAATCTCCTGGGAGCGCATCTCCTATTATGCTAATGGAGTGTTTGTCTTATTGCCAGACTTGAATGACATTATACAGGGTCTGGCCTTGAGCTCTTGGAAATTGGAATTAGAGCAGGAGGGAATGATCTTGTCTACCACATTTGAAACCTGGATTTTAAGTTAATTATACATAATTAGCATAATTTAATTACACTTAGGACAGAAGTTTTCAAAGTTTCTAAGGAACCTAATTCTATGAAGATCTTTGGGGAATTTTGCAAATGTTTTATTGAAAAATTTTAAATACCGTATGTTTTAAATTGTAAACAAATAATATATTCTCTACCAGCTTTTAACAATCACCACATAATCTCGTGCCTGCCAACCTAACTTCATGTGTCTGAGCCCAGATATTGGAATAAAGCTTTTCCCACTATCACTGTTAACTGAAAAGTGTCTTGAGTTTGCAAAGCAAACAGTTTTTTTCAAAACCTGTTAACATTTGCAGCTCCTCATTTGTGGGAATCAGTCTTTCCTCAGGATTATACAATCAAAACAAAATGCTAAAATAAATTGGATGCTTAGACTGGTATGACTTTTATTTATGACCCTAACTCCCCATTTTAAATTATGCGTCAGAAAAGTTCTCCATTATCTCCCTGATTGACTTCTAATAAATAAAAGTTATGAATTAAAGCCTATAAAATAAATGTTTAATAATAATTTGACCATTTTAATCTGTTTTCTACATTAGTATTTCAGAATGCTTGCCGTTGCAAATTACAGAAAACCCAACTCAAAATGGCTTAAAACAATAAGAGGATTTGTCATCTTACATAAAAAGAAATTCCAGGGTTGGTGGATTCCATGGCTCAGCAATATTGTGGAGGGCCCAGGTTCCTCCCATTTTCTGTTCTGCCTTCCTCGGAGTGTTGACTTTGGGCTAACTCCCCTCAAAATGTCAAGATAGTTGCCATAGTTTTAAGCATCCCATGTATACATGGAAATATCCAATGGGTGGAAGGGGCAAAGAGTCTCCTCTTAGGAGCAAGTAATTTTTCCCAGAAGCCCCTGAACAGGTATCCCCTGGCATTTCATTGCCTAGAACCTGTCTAAACCAGTCACGGCAAGGGGAAGGCCCACCATCATTGGCCTTTCCTGAATCATGGACCCTCAACCAAACTGGGGCCTGGCCAGCATGAACGTAGGACAGAAAGGCTGTTGGGACTCTTACTAGCAGTGCCTGCTAGGATTTGGGTTTCTTATATGAATCATTTGATAACATAATTTTGCTACTGAAACAAAAATGTGTTGGACAAACTAGGAGTATTGAGAACTTTTCCTGGGCCGGCCTTGGGGCTGTTTATGTGGAAAGCTAGTCTTGCTGATCCTGCCCCAGTTTTGCTGGGGAGGGAAGGGAGAGCCCTGCCTGCATTAACCTCAGGGCTGCGGCCCACTCTTCAGCATGGTTCCTCTCCTCAGTCACACTGCCTGACATCTGCATGGAGAGTGACAGTTTACAAGGTGTTTCACATATATTGACTTAGGTAATCCTCAAAGGATGATGCAGTCTAGGGGCTCCAGAACCTAGTTGACCATCCCATCATCCCCATCACCTGGGGAGCATCTTGAACTAAAGAGAGTCGTTGGTCTCACCTTGGACCCACTGAACCAGAACAGTGGCCTGGGAATTCATTTTTCTCAGAAAGCTCTTACAGGAAACTGCAAGGTTGGAGAGTTGGTGCAGCTGGATGAGAGGCTGCAGATACGGGCAGCGGTCAGGTGAGGCTGGGACTCCAAGTTTAGGACTTGGACTTGGTCCGGTAGGACATCAGATGAGCACCTATGCAGTCGCCATCAGGTGGGACACGGTCGACAGGTGATGGCAGTCAAGTCAAAGCATCATTGGAGAGAGAAAACAAGACAGGGCAGGAAGAGGCTAAGGATACAAAGCCAACAGAGTTTGGATTCTTTTTTTAAAAATTAAAGTATAGTTGATTTACAATGTTGTGTTAATTTCTGTTGTACAGCAAAGTGTCTCAGTTATGCATATATATACTTTCTTTTATAAATATTCTTTTCCACTCTAGTTTATCATAGGATATTGAATATAGTTCTTGGTGCTATACAGTAGGACCTTGTTGTTTATCTATTCTATATATAATAGCTTACATCTGCTAATCCCAAACTCCCACTCCATCCCTCCCCCAACACCCTCCCCTTGGCAACCACAAGTCTGTTCTCTATGTTCGTGAGTCTGTTTCTATTTCAAAGATAGGTTCATTTGTGCCATATTTTAGATTCCACATATAAATGATATCATATGGTATTTGTCTTTCTCTTTGTGACTTACTTCACTTAGTATGATAATCTCTAGTTACATCCATGTTGCTGCAAATGGCATTATTTTGTTCTTTTTTATGGCTAGGTAGTATTCCATTGTATATATGTACCACATCTTCTTTATCCATTCATCTGTCAGTGGACATTTAGGTTGTTTCCATGTCTTGGCTATTGTGAATAGTGCTGCCATGAACATAGGGGTGCATGTATCTTTTTAAATTATAGTTTTGTCTGGATAAATGCCCAGGAGTGGGATTGCTGAATCATATGGTAATTCCATTTTTCCACAGTGGCTGCACCAATTTACGTTCCCACCAACAGTATAGGAGGGTTCCCAGGGCTTGTCTTCTAACTGAATTAAAAGAAAGACCTGAAGTGGCTCCCCAGTGTCTAGCTTGGAGGATTCTGTCTAAACAGCTCCCTCTTCTCTGTCATTGGCTTTCTGGCTGAGGAAGACAACTTCTCTATCCAATCCCCCTGTCCCTCCTAAAGCTGAATGTTCCAGCATTGTCTATGCTCATGGTTGCCTAACCCTCCCTTCTGCCCACACCTGACCATCTGTCATTACAAAAGAACAGTCATAAAAAACCAGGCTTCCACTGAACTTACACATCATAGTTTTTGTCTGCAGGAAAAAGGAATAAATCCATTTCATGTCAGCTGGAGAGGAAACATCCATATACAATCTAAGTAAGGAGAGGGGCCATGTGGGGCTAATTTGATTTAAATAAAATGTTAATGTTTAAATGAAGAAAACAAAGAAAAGTGCGTACTAAGGAGCCTGGACTAAACCAGAAGATATTTGAATTCTCAAATTGTATTCTTGCTTGCTTGTATTTACTTTTATTGCATTACGTTCTAAATAAAATAAATTTTAATGTTTTGCTGAAACCCTAATGGAAAGTATGAATGAACAGCGGAAAGGTTAAAATGAAAATCCTTGAATTTCATGAATAGTAGGAATTTAAGAAACATTTTTTAAAAAAACACTCAGGAAAAGCTCTGACAAATTTACCTGTTTGTTTTTAGGCAATATTTTATGAGCACCATCTCCAATCTGACCACTTCTATTCTTTCCAAGATCTCTAGGCTGAGGCAGGCTCTGTACCTGTCCTCCACATTTGAAAGTCCCTACACATCCCCACTCATTGCTTTGCTTCCTGGAAACCTGGCTCATGGTTCAGGTGCTGACATATCCTGGATGAACACAGGAAGCCCACTTCTTTGCCACTGAAATAAAACACATTAAAGGGAGTCATTTCATATATGAAAGGGTGAAAAAGGGTGAAGAACTCTTGTGAATGGAAGTCCACCATCTCATTCACTGAAGAGCAAGTGGGAACAATGTTGAAAAAGAAACAGAGGTTTGATGAAATTATGCCATTTGCAGCAACATGGATGGACCTAGAGATTATTACACTAAGTGAAGTCAGTCAGAAAGAGAAAGACAAATACCGTATGGTATCACTTATATGTGGAATCTAAAATATGGTACAAATGAACTGATCTATGAAACAGACTCACAGACATAGAGAACAGGCTTGTGGTTGCCAAGGGAGAGGGATAAATTGGGAGTTTGGGATTAGCAGATGCAAACTATTATATATAGAATGGATAAACAACAAGGTCCTACTGTACGCCACAGGGAACTATATTCAATATCCTGTGATAAACCATAATGGAAAAGAACATGAAAAAGAATGTATATGTATGTATAACTGAATCACTTTGTTGTACAGCAGAAATTAACACAACACTGTAAATCAGCTATACTCCAAGTAAATAAATTTTTAAAAAAGAAAGAGTTTAAAAAAAAAAGACGTCGCTGTGGGCTTTTATAAAAGTGGTATATCTATCCAGTAGAATTTTACTCAACAACAGCCCCAAAACTATGGTATTGCTGCATGCAAATAAATGGATGAATTTCAAAATAATTTTGTTGAGTAAAAGAAGCCAGACCAAAAAAATGGATGTATATAGTATATGATTCCATTTTTATAAGATGCAAACTAATCTATGACCAAAAATACAGTGGTTGTCTAGAGATGATGCGTGGGAAGGACAAAGTACAAGGTGTACAAGGAAACCATCAGGGGTGATGGATCCATTGAGAATCTTGACGGTGGTGAGAGTTTCACGAGTGTATACATATGTCAAATCTCATCAAATTTACACTTTAAATGTGTGCAATTTATTGTACCTCAATTCTATGTAAATGAAGCTATAAAAAGAAAAAGCAACAGGAAGAAAAGAGAGATTGAAACTTCTCAACTGAAAATTTTCAAACAAGATGACTAATCATTCTTGAAGGAATTTTTTCTTTATAATTTTACAACAATTTTTGCAGGTTTATGTTTCCATGCTAACCCCACAAGTCATGTCAGTAGGTCCTTTCTATTTTCCAGACACTTGGGCATGAGGAGACTTGTAGAGACACAGGTTGGTGAAGACATAAAATTTGTCTTTTCTGTTTTGCTCGGTCCCATTTGCAGCTCCTGGTCGTTTCAAGGATTCCAACTCTCAGCCTGCGCTGAAGGCGGGAGCCCCCCTCTGTGCCTGGGCTGGCCACTGTCCAGCTGTCCTTTCTCTCCTTCGTGCTCTGGAAGCTCTGATGAAGTGAGTGGCAGCTGTGCGCGTTGAGATGCTGAGCAGGAGTTCAGGTGCTGGGAGGAGATTTTCTCCCTTGGGAAGAAGCGGTGCTCAGAAGCCAAACATCTTTGTTTGAAGAGAAGCAGAGGGAAAAATCAGAGCAGGGAGAGGTGAAACCGAGGGCCGCCTGTGGAGAGAAGGCGCCGTCGCTCCCTGTCATGGGCTCCTGGGATGCAGGGTTTGTGGAGGTGAGGTCCCAGGGGCCCCTTTATCCTCATCATCTCTGCTTGTCTGCATTTTCCATTAAAAGACGTCGCTGTGGGCTTCCCTGGTGGCGCAGCGGTTGAGATTCCGCCTGCCGATGCAGGGGACACGGGTTCGTGCCCCGGTCTGGGAAGATCCCACATGCCGCGGAGCGGCTGGACCCGTGAGCCATGGCCGCTGAGCCTGCGCGTCCGGAGCCTGTGCTCCGCAACGGGAGAGGCCACAGCAGTGAGAGGCCCGCGTACAGCAAAAAAAAAGACGTTGCTGTGGTGTTTTTGATAATGATGCGCAGATCCTCAGGAACAATCTGCTCAATGCAGGCCCCAGAGCTGACCTACTTAGACTGTAGGATTAGGGCAAAGGCTTACCAAACGATACCTTAACAGTAAGCAGACACTGGTGCTCAAGGAGGTGAACAATTCCAGTTAGAATGACTCCTCCCACTGGCCGGAATTGTATGTATTGAACATATTTGCTAGAATTTATAGAGCAGCTATGAATAGTCAGCCATTGTGTTAGGCACCTTATACACATTATTTATTTAAATCCATACACCTGCACGGCAAGGAAGTCATTATGATCCACATTCTACAGATGAGAAAACCGAAGCTCAGAGAACCAGAGTGACCCCCCAAGACCATGTACGTAGCAAGTAGAGCCGCTGGGACTGAACCTTGGCGTGTCCAGATCAAAACCCAGTTTTCTTTCTTCCTTGGCAGACTACCTACTCCTTCCCCGGGCCCTGTTCTGTTAGATACCGTCTTCTTGTCTCGAATCTCTTCTCTCTGTGTCCTTCTCCGGGTTTTGTTTGCCCCTACATCCCAGTCTCCTAACAGGTTGTAAAATACGATGTTAGTTGATAAAGAATTTAGGTATAGCAGTCGCATTTTCAGAACAGAAACAAAAATATCAAAAAGCAGTGTGGGCACCGACTTTGGAATCAGGAAGACTCAAGTGGGGTCAGAAGTACACAGTATGGCTGAACTTTCTTGAGATTTCCAAATCTCCCTTTCCGATCCCGGTAGACATCACTGACCTCCAAGCTTTCTCAAAGCAGTCCTAAGCAATCTTACCATCAAGGAGACAATTTCAAAGTGTGAGGAGCGTGGGTGAGCTCCAGGTCTCAGGGTTCCCCAGGTGGACGCTGATGCCAGGCCTCCTCTCTGTTCATGAAGCCAGACAGGTCCACCCTGAGGGGCCCGTGACATTCATTTGTTTCCCTTTCCTGCTCTGCCAGGGCCTCAATGTCCTCTCGTAAAAAAGCAGGGGGCCAGGAAGTGCAGACCAGGGAAACAAGAGAAAATGAAAGCTCTTTTGGGAAAGGCAACTGTGACAAATTGAAAGGGTGGAGGAAATACTAGCTCAGACAAGAGAGGCGAGAAAGGCTGCAGGAGAATAAGCAAAAGGAGTCTGTGTCTGTAGCCCCTGGACCAGCGGAATGCTGATTTGTTTCTTATAAAAAGAGATGTGTTATTCTTTTCCTCTTCTCTTGACAAATAATGACAAAGAAGAGTGGTTGCAGAGTTTACTGAAATGGAATAGTCTGTGGGGATATTCCGAGTGAATGAAATGTGTTCTCAGATATCTGATCATGTTCTGCTCTGACTTGTTTTTATTTCAAATTGCCTACAACAGGTGCCCAAGGCTGGGCAAATTATAATAGCGTACCTTGCAACATCTGTGCATGGAACACGCCTAGAAAGAGTCAAAAAAGGTTACACAACATGACCAGTCTCCTATGGCTTGGAGCAGCTCTAGAATTTAAAACATTTCCTTGTCCTCGAGTTAAATCCAGCCCTTGTGATGTGTGTTCTGTAACTTAATATGAAAGGCTGCTGATGTATGGGTTGATACCGTGGCCACCAAAGCTGGCAGTGGGCACCTGCTGGAGCACGTGCATCCTGAGTGAACCCAGTTCTGCAAATACAGCCTCTGAGAGATGGGGCTGTTCAGTTTTCCCCATACCTGTAGTTTAATGTGGCTGTCACCTACAGCCAAGATACTTCTCAAGCTGCAGCCCAAATAGAATGAACTGTAGTTTCTGAAAATATTTCTGGCACCCTAGTTTCCACTCTTTTTCTCCAACTCAAGAAAACATATATGAATGCAAGTGAATGACAGTGGTGCCATTAAATCTGTTCTAATTTGATACAAAAAATAAAATAAAATCCCCAAACTTCCTTTCTTTATTTGTAACAGACTCATAGAGGCATGGCCTACAGTTGGTGCTGGTACCGTATGATCCAGTACTGCAGCTGAGAACCATTGGTTAAGAGGACTGTCTTAATTTGATAAAATATGCCAGTCATATAGAACATAATACAATTTTTTTTCCAAGTATTTTTCTACATGTGATTTGAAAAGGAACAGAACACTTTCAGAGGGCAGATGGCTAACCATGTGTCTCAGTCAGGATTCTGAGTTGCAAGCAACAGAAACAGATTCTGGCTGACTTAAGCAGAAAAGAAACAATATAAAAGGGATAACGTTGAGCTCACAGAGTTGTTGAGGCACTACAGGGCCTGTGCATTCAGAACAATATCCTAATCAGGCTGCAGAGCTTGCCTGGCCAGGGCACTGATGCTGCTGAGCCTGAGATGAAGTGGCCAGTCCTACCTACACCACCAGCATGATCACTGCCAGCCCAGCAGCTCCAGTTTTCTGTAAACTATCAGAGACCTATGAGGTAGCCCCAGATGTTTGGGCAAGTGGAGGGCATGGGTTGGAATCCCAGAAAGTGTTTTGGAGTCAATGTATTCTGAGGGAAATCAGTAGATAAACTTAATTCTGACATTTTGCTGGACTGTAGGCAAGGCCACCATATTTCTTGTTTGCATCTCCATCCCCAGGCACTAGCATATTATCTGGAACTTAGAAAGGGCCCAATAAGCATTTTTGGAAATGAAGTAAAATTGAATTTTAAATTTAGAAGCACCCTTTCCAAGGGCTGACTGCCAGTCGCTATTGCAAATTAGTTCTAGTAAATCAAATTAAATTAGGAACCAATCAAAAATAGACTCTCTGAGCCCAGTGATTGTATTCACTTACCTCCCATGGCATTGCCCTTAGACCTCTGGGTTAGTGGTCGGTTGGTTTGTTTTTATGCACAACGACACCTTTCCTTTTTCCAGCAGTAACTGCGTGTGCCTGTGCTTGTCCATCCAAGTGATCATGTTGACTGAAGGTTATTTTGCTAACAAGAAATAAAACTATCACCAGCCTTCATCTGGAGACCAGGGAATTTCCCAGAGTATTTGCTTCTGTTTTGTGACACTTCTGTCTTCGAGGGGGAGGAAAAATAGAACAGGGGAGGTCTTTGCTTGTGGGCCAAAAAATTTTTTCAAAAGCCTATTTGTAGTGTGTGGACCATTACATGGTTGTCACATTACGTTCCTGTTGAATTACCCTAGATGCTTTGCCCTGTTTGTTTCTTCCTGGTCCTTTGCTGAATTCCCGAGTACAAGAGTGGAGAGGAGAGGGCATTGCAGAAGATCTTCTGAAGAAGATTCAGCAAGATGGTCACTGTTAACACACAATTATACAGTTAGTGTTTGAACTGTGCTGTAAACTGGCAGTGTGGATTACGTCCCATAGTGTATATGCCAAAAATAGTTTTAATTGATTCTGAATAAATCATAAATTTTTATACCCTTGATTCAGAAAAATATCTTTTAAACTTTAAAGGTTCAAAATCTCAAGGTCATTGGTTAGGAGAACAGAGAAGTGTTTTGAAATGATCATGAACTAGATTCCATCGGTGTTAAATTCAATCGGATTAGAGCATGAATGTGCCCATTCTCTGCCACAGTTATTTTCTTGGGGTGAGGGGGTTACTTTTAGTACATATGTGTGTGTGTTAAGTTTCTCTACATGTATGCTCTCCCTCTTTGGTGCAGAAATTATTTTTTTTAATGATTTGCCTTCTTCAGTTTTGAAAAATGTGGCATCTTGATTCCAATTATGTTTAAAATAAGTATATGTGAATTAAAAATCATCTCTGAATGGGACAATTAATGGGTATTGAATAGTTCCCCTTTCCTCTGTAGCTTCCAATTTTTCAGTAATGGGCATGTATGCCTTCCATGATCAGAAAAATAATACATATTACAGGTACTTTTTGCTACATGATATTCTTGCATTCTTAAAAATTCCCATTCTGCAAATTCATGCACCTAAAATAACAGAGTTTATGGGGAAAATAGGATTGGAGCAGATCACTCAAACCTATGGAAGTCTGAAACCAGAATATTTATAAAAATCAATAGCAATCCTAATAAAAAATAGTGGCATAGGTGGATATATGAAGCTTGGGGTTCATATACTTCCTCTTTTGCAATATATGTCTTGGAGGGCATTCATTTCTGATAGAGAACATTTTCATCAATATTATAATTTGGATTTAATGTACAGCCTTCTTCATGAATTCATTGTTTTAACATACAGCATAATATCTTGGCAGCTTCTTTATCTTCACTTTCAATCTGCTTAGAATAGCTTAAGATAGTGGAAACATAGGGTACTGAAAGTCACTGAACCAGACAATACGTGCACTACAGAAAAGTCAAGACTGGAGAGTTCCAGTGTTTTCCTGAATTTTGGCATACATTTGTAAGACTTTAATTTTTGAGAAAGCTTGCCTGAGGTTGCTTCAAAGTGCTAACGTGCCAGGGGAAACTGCATAAGACCCAACGTTATTTCTGCATTATACTGACTGCATTCCCTACTTGTTGATCACTTGTGAGGTAATTTATATGACAGAAACATGCATGGCCACAGAACAGAGTGTTTAAAAATTCTAGGCCCGGTCATTGTAGTGCCTAGACTATAGAGAGCTGGAAAGAGCAGCAAGAAGAAAAGTCTGGAAAACTAAAAAATTAAAACTTTTCTTGAACCATGTGAGAAAAGCCAAGAGGCCTAAAATCTAAGGAAAGATGGGCTTCTTCCCCAAAAAGATGAACATGAATACTGGTTCACCCTTGGCAGAGCACAGGAAGAAGAAATCTCACATTCCATTCTCTTGGGTAAGAAGAGTTTAGCCAAAATGTTAAAGAATTGCCAAAAATGAGGTGGGCTAATGTGAGGGTATAGAAACAAGGGAGCCACACACATTAGGGACATTGCGTCCATGTCTTTATGAACTTCTCTGGGTGCTCATCTCTTGGGTAAGATTGGGGATGGGCTGGGAGACCTGAGAAAGCAGACCTGGAGGAAGGAGCAATTGCCACTGCAGGGGAGATACAAAGCCTTCTCTCCTATGGAGCAAAAGCCTTGAGCTCCTGAAGGTGGGCAGCAAACCACTGACACCTTCAGGACACAGGGAAGGGGTAAAGAAGAGCACCACTACCTCTAGTCAGGAGGCATTCCTGGGCCCAGGATCCTACACCAATACCAGGAGAGGTCTCCTACTGCTGGAGGAGGGCAGAAAGCTCCTGTCCATACAGGATGAGGTACAAAAGATACAAGGTGGAGTTTGGCTGCCAGAGAAAGGAGGAGCAGGATCATTGAGGAAACCCCCAAACTGAAACTGAAAACATAGGGCCTGCCTAAGGTCAAGGGTGAGCCAGGACAGCAAAGAAGCCACAACCCACACCCACCCATCTTCCACCACCAGGGTAGCAAACCCCAAGTAACAACAACAGTTGTCTTCCTCTGGATGAGAGGTGAGAGCATTGAAAGAAACACTTTCTGAGGCCCAGGCACATAAAGAAGGCTGAAAAATGAGGCTAGAGTACCTGATACCCTAATCTTAAGGCAAAGTTAGATCAGAGTTTCTTAACCGTGTCACTATTGACTTTTTGAGCCACATAATTCTTGGCTGTGAGAGGCTCTCCTGTACACTGTAGGGTATTTAGCAGCATCCCTGGCCTCTACCCGCTAGATTCCAGTATCACCCACCTCCTCCAGTTGTGACAATCAAAAACATCTCTAGACATGGTTAAATTTCCCCTGGAGGCAAAATAACTCCTTGTTGAGAACCACTGCATTAGAGGAATTTCAAGTTAGTGTACTGAAGATGGCCATAAGCTTAATAAAACTCAAACTCATCTTAACTTCTGACTAGATTGACTCAACCTCACACTAAAGGCCTGGAAGAAAAGGCATACCCATTTCCAGACTTAAATAATATTTACCTCAGTCTCTATTATTCTACACATGATGTCTAGCACTCCACAGAAAACTATGAGACAGACAAAAAAGCAAGAAAAACCAATTCATTGTTAGGAGCCAAATTTATCCACAGAATCAAACTCAGAGACAATTTGGATGTTGTTACTATCAGACAGGAAATAACTATGATTAATATTTAAAAGCTCTAGTGGGCCAATGAACAACATGCATGAACAGATGGAGAATTTGAGTAGAGAGATGAAAACCATAAGAAAGTCAGATGAAAATAACAAAAATGAAAAACAAGATAACAGAGATGAAGAAAGCCTTTGAGGGCACACAAATATAGTTAACACAGCTGAGAGTCAGTGAACTTGAAAACAGGTCAATAGAAACTACACAAACTGAAACACCAAAAGAAAAAAAGAAAAAAGAGGTTTAGTTTGTTCTTCTTTTTATAGTTTCTTAAAGTGAAAGTTTAGATTGATTTGATTGATTTTCAGAACTTCTTTTCTAATTAGATATTTATAGCTATGTATTCCTTTAAAGCACTGTTTCAACTCTACCTCACATATTTCGATATGCTGTGCAAACACCTGAAAACCAAATATAAAGGAGAAGATAAGAATTACAACTGATTTCTATTCCAAAATTCAGAAGACAGTGGAATGAAAAATTTAAAGGAAATGAAATGAAAAAATGAAAAATGAAAAATGAAATGAAATGAAAAAAAAACCTGTCAATCCAGAATTCTACACCTAGAGAGAATTATTTCTCAAAATGAAGGTGAAATAAACACTTATTTAGACAAGCAAAAGCTGAGAGAATTCATTACCAGCAATTCTGTTCCTCAAGAAATACTAAAGGAAGCTCTTTGGGAAGAAGACATATGATATCCAACAGAAACTTAGATTTACCTCCCCTCAGTAAAGATCTCTGGAAATGGTTAAAATGAAGATAAAAATACATTTTTCTTATTTTTAATCATTCTCTAAAAAAAAGATAATTAACTCTCTAAAACAGAAGTAGTAGGAATGTATTGTGGTTTTACTGCATCTGTAAAACATATGACAATAACAGAACAAAAGATGGGAAGGAGGAACTGGATGTTTACTGTTATAAGGTCTTTACACTATACATTAAGCCTTACAATATAATTGAAGGTAGAGTGTAATTAATTAAGGTATATATTATAAACTTAAGGGTATCCACTAAATATTTCTTTAAAGAGGTCTAAATAATAAGCCAATACTATAGATAAAATTGAATAAAATACTTCAATCTAAAAGCAGGCAAAAAGAGGAATGAAGAGACAACATATGGAGCAAATTTTAAAAAGTATCAAAATGATAGAGTTAAGTCCAAATATATTAATAATTGCATTAACTGTAAATGACTAAATACATCAATTAAAGACAGAAATTGTTGAATTGTATAAAAAAGCAGTATCCAAACTAGATGCTTTTTACAAGAAATCCACTTTAAATATGAAGATTTAGGGAGGTTAAAAGTGAAAGGACAGAAGAGGACATACCATGTAAACGTTAATCAAGAGAAAGCTAAAGTGACTATATTAATATCAAACAGAGTAGACTTTAGAACAAGGAATATTACCAAGATTACCAAAAGATGTAACATAATAATAAAGGGATTGATTCATCAAGAAAGCATGAAAATCCTAAAGAGATGTGTACCTAGCAACAGTGCTTCAAAATACATGAAGTGAAAACTGATAGAAATAACAAGAGAAAAGATAAATCCAAAATTATAATTGGAGATTTCAGCTTTCCTATTCCCTACGTAGAACAAATGGACAGAAAATCAGTAAGGAGATAGAAGATTGAACACTGTCAACCAGCTTAACTTACTCGACATTCATAGCACACATAGAACACTAGCAATAGCATAATATACATTCTCTTTTCAATTGCACATGGAACATTCACAGGATAGATCATACTTTGGATCATAAAAACATCTGAACAAATTTCAATGAATTGAAATAATACAAAGTATGTTCTTTGATCAGATTTCTAGTTCAATAGAACTAAACTAGAAATCAACCACAAAAAGATTATCTGGAAAAGTCACAAATATTTAGAAATTAAATAATATATTTCTATTTAACCTATGGTCAAAGTCACAAGGAAAATTAGAAAAATTTTTGAATGGAATGAAAACACAGCATATCGAAATATGTGAGGTAGAGTTGAAACAGTGCTTAAAAGGAATACATAGCTATAAATATCTAATTAGAAAAGAAGGTCTAAAAATCAATCAAATCAATCTAAACTTTCACTTTAAGAAACTATAAAAAGAAGAACAAACTAAACCTAAAATAAGCAGAGAAAGAAATAATAAAAATATGAGCAGAAATCAATAGCATTGCAAACAGAAAAACAATATAGACAGGCAATGAGACAAAAAGTTGGTTCCTTAAGATCAATAAGGCTGATAAGCTTCTGCCCAGATTGATTAAGAAAAAAAATCTCAAATACCAACATAAGGAATGAAATAGGGAACATCACTACAAATCATACAGACATTAGAAGGCTAGTAAGGGAATACTATGAAAAACTTTATGTCCATAAATTCAACAACTTGGATGAAAGAGCAAATTTCTTAAAAGGTATACTTAAGAAGCCATAGATAACTTGAATCATTGTATATCTTGTTAAAGAAATTTATAGTTAAAAGCCTTTCTATAAAGAAAAATCAAGCCTAAGATGGCTTTACTGCAAAATCCCACCAGATGATTTTGGCAAAAAATAGTACAAATATTACACAAGCTTTTTCAGAAAATAGGAGAGAAGCAATCATTTCTTAGATCATTTATGAGGCTAGCATTACTCTGATACCAAAACCAGATAAAGATATTGCATGCAAAGAAAACTACAAACCAATATCCCTCATGAATATAAATGTAAATTTTTCAACTGAGTATTAGAAAAATTGAACCCAGCAATACATAAAAAGGATAATACATTATGATCAAGTGGGGTTTATTCCAGGAATGCAGATACATTCAACACTTTAAAAACTGTTCAGTGTAATTTACCACATAAACAGATTAAAGAAGAAAAACATGACTACTTCAACAGATACAGAAAAAGCATCTGATGAAATTCAAAGTCTGTTCATGATCGATCTATCTATCTACCTTTCTATCTATCATTTATCTATCTATTCTCAGAAAACTAAGAATAGACTCCTCAGTCTGATAAATGGCATCTACAAAAAGCATACAGCTAACATCACACTCGATAAGTGACTGAATAATTTCCCAATAATTTGGGAACAAGGTAAGGATATCCATTCTCACCACTTATATTCAAAATTGTCTTAGAAGTCCTAGACAGTACAACAAGACAAGAAAACAAACAAATGAACAAACAAACAAAAATGGCATACAGGTTAGAAAAGAAGAAATAAAACTGTCTCCACTTGTAAGTACTCTAATAGTCCATATAGAAAATTCCAAAGAATCTACCAAACAGCTACTAGAATTAGTAAGCAAAGGATGAAGGCTACAACATCAATATACCAAAAGTGATTATATTTCTATACACTAGAAATGAATATTTGTAAATTGAAATTAAATATACACCATTTAAAAGAGTGCCATTTACAATAACACCTAAAAAAATTACATAGATTAACATTTAACAAATATGTGCAAGATCTATATTCTAAAAACTATAAAACTTTGATGAAAGAAATCAAATAAGACCTAAATAAGTGAAGAGATATACTATGCTTATGGGTTGGAAGTTTCAACATTGTTAACACAATAATTTTCCCCAACTTGATCTATAGGTTCAATGCAATCCCAAGTAAAATCCCAGCAAGATTTTTAGTAGAAATCAACAAGCTGCTTCCAAAATGTAAATGAAATGGCTTCTGTGGTGGCACAGTGGTTAAGAATCTGCCTCCTAATGCAGGGGACACGGGTTTGAGTCCTGGTCCAGGAAAATCCCACATGCCGCAGAACAACTAAGCCTGTGTGCCATAGCTACTGAGCCTGCACTCTAGAGCCTGTGAGCCACAACTACCAAGCCCACGCACCACAACTACTGAAGCCCATGTGCCTAGAACCCCTGCTCCGCAACAAGAGAAGCCACTGCAATGAGAAGCCCATGCACCGCAACGAACAGTAGCCCCCACTCAACACAACTAGAGAAAGCCTGTGTGCAACAACGAAGACCCAACACAGCCAAAAATAAAAAAAAAATATTTTTTTGAAATGTATATGAAAACTAGAATAGCCAAGGCAATTAAAAAAAAAGGTTTGAGAAGCTTTGCTACCTATTTCAAGGCTTATTATAAAGCTATTATACAATACTCAAGATATTCTTTTATTGGTGAAAGGATAAATACATAGATCAACTGAACAGAATAGAGAGTGAAAATAGAACCACACATATATCTTAAGTTGATTTTCAACAAAATCACAAAGGCAATCCGATGGAGAGAGGATGACTTTCAGTGACTAATGCTGGAAGAATCAAGACACCTATATAACAATAACAATAATAATAATAACTATAATGGTAATAATAACTTCAACCCATACTTCTATTAAACTTCTAGAGGAAAACATTGGAGCAAAATCTTTGTTACCTTGAGTTAAACAATGACTTCTTAGATACAAAATCCAAAAACCATCCAACTGATAAATTGAATTTTATCAAGGAAGACAGTGTTACAAAAATTAAAGAAAAAAAAAACAGACTGGGAGAAATATTTGCAAAACACATATCTGATGAATGGCTTATATGTAGAATATATAGATGTTAGAATATGGATGTCAACTAGACTTATTGTGATCATTTATATATTTACATAGATTGAATCATTATGTTGTGCATGTGAAACGAATATAAAGTTATCTGTTAATTGTATCTCAATCGAAAAAAGAATATAGAATTCTCACAACTGAATGATAAGAGCACAGATAACTTCGTAAAATATGGGCAAAAAATTTTAATAGACATGTCACAAAAGAAGCTATATGGATGGCCAATAAGCACGTGAAAAGATTGGTCATTATGGAAATGTAAATTAAAAGTACAATGAGCTACAACTACATATCTATTAGAATGGCTGAAAAAAAAAAAAACCCAAAGATAATGAGTGCTGGTGTGTGTGGAAAACCTGGAATTCTCTACAGGGCTGGTAGGAGTGAAATGATTGAGCCATTTTGCAAAACAGTGTGGTGGTTTCTTATGAAGGTAAGCATACACTTACTAGAGGACTCAACAATCTCACTCTTAGGTCTTGATCAGAGAAAAATGAAAACTCATGGTCACACAAAAGCCAACATTTGAATGTTTATAGCAACTTTATTAGTAATCACCAAAAAATTGGAAATAACCCAAATGTCCTTCAACATTTATTTAATGGATAAATCAACTGTGGCACATCCACGCATTTGAATACTTTTCAGCAATACAAAGGAACAAGCTACGGATGTGTGCAGCTTGTGTCTATTCAAAGTGAATCATGCTAAGTGAAAGAAGTCAGATCCAAAAGGCTGTATGAGTCCAACTCTATGACATTCTGGAAAAGGCAAAACTATGGAGACACACCAGATTGGTGGTTGCCAGGGCCTGGGGCTGAGCCATCAGGGTTGACCTCAAAGGGGCCTGAGGGAAATTTTGGGGATGATGGAAATGTTTTATATCTTGATTGTGGTAGTTACATGGCCATATGCTTTTGTTAAAACAGATAGAGCTGTACACTAAAAAGATTGAATTTCACTGTATATAAATTACATCCAATACATTGTCAATCTGAAAGAAATCTAAAATGGTTAACCAGGGTTTCCCTGGTTGCACAGTGGTTAAGAATCTGCCCGCCATTGCAGGGGACATGGGTTCGAATCCTGGCCCAGGAAGATCCCACATGCCGTGGAGCAACTAAGCCCGTGTGCCACAACTACTGAGCCTGCACTCTAGAGTCCGTGAGCCATGACTACTGAGCCCACGTGCCACAACTACTGAAGCCCGCGCACCAAGAGCCCGTGCTCTGCAGCAAGGGAAGCCACCACAACGAGAGGCCTGCAAACCACAACGAAGAGTAGCCCCCGATCGCTGCAACTAGAGAAAGCCCGCGCGCAGCAACAAAGACCCAAGGCAGCCAAAATAAATTAATTAATTAAATAAATAAAATAAAGTAAAATGGTTAACCAAACTAGTTCCCCAAGTGATCTGATGTCTACCGCCAATGACGATCGGGTGTTGTTTTCTGGGTGGGAAAATGTGTGATCCAAAGGGCTCAGGGTCAGATAACCTCCTTGCAGAGCAGACATTGGACGGGCTTCTTGGGGGCGGGCAGGTTTCTGGGCCCAGCACTGCTCCCCTCGCTAAGGCTTTCAAGTTGCCTTCTGACCGGTGCCCAGTGAGAGCTGAGATCCCCCCACACCCGCTCCTGCGGTACTCCGATCTGGGGGATTCGGAGCAGCCTTCTGATGCACTCGTGACCTGCCGTTGTGGGTGCCACACCACCACCAGTCTCCAAACCCAAAGTGAAGTTCAAGCTGTCTCCTCCTAGCTCCTGGAGGCAAACTCTCAGTGCACGTGAAAGCATCCCAAAGCCACAAGAGGGGTGTTTTGATCAGCGTAAACCGTTTTGCAGCCTGTGTTTTCAGGGGCCAGGCCAGGAGTTAAGACTCTGCTGTTAACAGTCACTTTATCCTCTCCGCCCACGCCATGGAGCCTGGCAGGAAGGCAGTTGGAGCAGCAGGCAACAGATGCACACAGGCTGCTGAGCGGAGGCCCAGCAGGTAGGATGAAGACAGTGGGAAGGCCAGTCTGCCCACAGCACTGAATGGCCCCACTTCCTTGGGGTTAAGCATAACCTTGCTTGCTCCGGGAAGCCCCTCTTCCTTTGCATTTATAAACTTTTCCTCATGCACTGATTCCATTTAACTGCTAGGTAACTAGCTAGAACTGAAAGTGGGACCTGCAATTTCTGGGCACGCTTCAAAATGTCTGGCCAAGACAGCTTGGTAGGACAGAGGGGAAAGGGGTCCTTTAAGAGCCCGCCCTGCAGGAATAAGGTGTGTGCTTAAAGCTCCTACGGTCCTCCACTTCTCCAACAGATGACAGAGGAAAGGTTTCCCGAGCTTTCTACAGCAGAAACCTGCTGGCAAGGCAAACATCACCTGGCCCCCCGCCAAGCCGAGCAGAGATGCTGCATGGCAGACACAAGGAGACAAGGCGGTGAGCCTTTGTGCAGCTCTGGTACCTGGAACAAAATATGCTGAGCCGCAAAGAATGGCTTTCAGGCGTCAGCACTGCCACCTGACATTGCGTTTCAGCTGTTCACGTCTTCATTACTGTGCTGCGGGACCACTGAGGCGGTTACCGTGTGTGAGACAGACTTATGTCGCGTGGGTTACTGTACACGCCGAGCGGTGATGCTCACCAAGGGGTGTCAGGCCGACTGCCAGGCCTCAAGGTGCAGAAGCTCTGCGTCTGTCGGTTGCTTTGGGGGTGACTGTGTGCGCATGTGTATGTGTCCATGTGTGTGTACGTGTGTACATCCCTCTTTCAGGCCCCACGGTGTAACAGCTGAAAGGGATCGGACTCTGCACTACAGGAACTTGTTCTCTGCATGGTTTTCTCACCTCCCTTTGCTTCCGTCAGGCCTCCCTCCCAGCCCATCTGCTAGATCCTTCCTCTCCCCCTCTCTCATGCTCCTCTTTGAGGTGGTAACTAACCAACACAGCAATGCCCTTGTGGCTCCCCTTCCAGCCTCTTAGACTCTCTCAGATTAATGGAACAGAAACATGTGCTTGCATCTGATGCCAGTAATCATATCCTGAGTGACCACAGAGAGGGAGATTAAGCGGAGCTCCTGGCCCGGCCCCGGGCGATACGGTTACAGGAAGAAAGTGTTTCTGGACAGCAACAGCTCTGGCTCCGTCTCACCTGCCCCCTCCTCCTTTCCCAGGCTTGTTAAGTCCCTTGAATATTTTCCATAAGATTAATTAAAGTCTATCCAGCAATGGTCCTAGTCACTCAAGTACTGGGTTTTGTTCTACTTTTTTGATTTGCATTCATGGATGTGAGCAGAACGTATTTCCATACTCCTGCCTTTGATAAGTAGACTCTCCTTTGGATGTGTGTTTTCAAACAGTGAAAAGTAAACAAATGTATGTTATCTAGCCTGATGACTTAATTCAACAAACATCAACCGTGAGCAAATTACACTTCTGGAAGGATACAATCCCTGCCCAAAGGGTAGTGGAAGCAATGAGGCACATACTCAAAATGTTGTGATGTGAGGTCATGTGTGATGAGTGTGGTGAGAGGAACCCAGGGAACCCAGGGAGCACATGGAAGGGAAAGCACTCCTGGCTGGGGAAACCCAGGAAGGCTTCTGGGAAGAAGTAGCATTTGAGATGAGCCTTGAAGGGAAGGTAGGATTTTGATGAATGCAAATAGGAAGAAAATAAGCATTACATGAGAAAGGTTCAGCTTGAGCAGAAGCCCAGAGATAAGAGGACACAAGGTATTCAGAGATGAATGGGAATTTGAGTTAAATTGCAAAAATGTATGCTAAAGGGGAAGTGATGAGAAATGGATCTGGAGAGACTTGAATTATGAAGTGTGGAAAGTCAGACTTAGGAGTTGGGTAGAAATACAGCAACAGCAATGGGAGCCATTGAAGGTCCTAGAGCAGGGGAGTGACAAGATTCTGTCTTCTTGATCGGACTTTAAGAAAAGTACCCTTGAAGAAGCACACTGTCGATTGTGGGCAGAGGGGTGTGGGCGGGGGAGAGGATAGAGCTGGATCAGTGAGGATTCTGGCAATGGTTTGGAAAAGAGTAGAAAGTAAACACTTGATGGGACTGGAAAGAGATATTGCAAAGAGAGAATCTGACAACTGGTTGGATTTGGGAGGTGAGGCCAATAGGTAGGTGAGAGATAATGTTAAGATTGGAGAGTAGATACCGGAAGGGTGGTGGTGCCATTGAGAGAGGGGGATGTGAAGGGAGGAACAGATCTGGAGCAGCAAGTGACCAGTTCAGCCTGGAATATTTGGACGTCTAGGAGAGGCGCCTGGGACGAGACGTCCCTCGGGGGAATGGCATCGGGGGGTGTTGACAAGAGAGATTGGATGTAAGGACCATCCATGTGAAGGAGTCAGGTGAGGCCCCAGAGCAAGGGGGATAGTAAAGGGACAGCAGGAGGTGGGCAGCTAAGCTCAGAAGCTCAGATCCCTGAGGAGATGGGCACATTAAGAAGAGAGGAAGGTTTCCAGAAACCAAGAGATTTCCTGACAAATGCTGAACCGGTTGAGGACTAATGGGGCCAAAGGCAGATCAGAAGCCGGTGAAGGCGAGTGGGTGGTGAGGAAGTGTGGCACAAGTGTATTTTCTGGAGAGCTTTCAAAAATAGGACGGAGGCCCCCTGATTGGGGATGGGGAAAGGGCCTCCTGTCTGGGAAGCAGGAGATGGACTCTGGAGCCTATGGGGACCCCAAACCTGAGATATCTCGTGGGTGTTTGTAATGCGATTTCCCTCGGAAGCCAGCAATCCTGGCGTGTGTCCTCGTTGGGGGGGCTGAGGAGTCGCTAGTTTGTACATCGAGAGGCAATTGTTAGTCCCAAACCAGGTCCTTCTTCAGCACGGCCCAGCGCAGCTTACCCCAGAGGGCAAGCACTGGCTTGGTGGTTTCTAGACTGTTCTTGAGCCTGGTTTTAGGGACCAGCCTGGGGGTGACCAGGAAGCACTGTTCTTCCAGGACCCCGATAGAGGCGCATGAATAATAAACAAAGGGACGTGTCAGTTTCCACGGTCCCTTTTATGTTCCTCAGAAGAAAAAAGTCTGTCCTTTCGAAGACAGATGAGGTTAATTGATCTTTCCTCAGGAAAGGCTGTCAAACGGAAAGAAGTCCCACAGCGGATGCGACAGTGCCCTAGGAGGCCCGATTATCTTGGTTCGGGGACAGCAGGAACTCGACCGCCCGCGGTGGGAAAGTCTCCCCGGAGCAGCTCAGCCTAGCCCCACCTCCCAGGACTGCCCTCCCTGACTCCCCAGGTCGAGCCGCCAAGATGCTGCCAGAGCCACCTGTGTGTGTTTTAAAAGCATACGCCCTGGCTTTGACCAGCTCCTGGAGGGAGAAACGTCCAGAGTCTGGATTTGGGGCCTGTGGATAAGTCACTTGTTACCAGGGGAGGTCAGCGAGTCTCCACCACCGTTCTGGGAGAGGCCACTTCCACTGATACATGTTGTAGCTATTTTTTTTTTTTTAATGTTTAAAAAAATTGTTTTTATTGTGGTAAAAGTCACATAACAGAAAACATACTCTTTTAACCATATTTAACTGTACAGTTCAGGGGCACTGAGTACATTCACCTTGTTGTGCAACTCTCACCATCATCCGTCTTCCGAATTTTTCACCTTCCCAAACTGAAACTCTGTCCCCATTAAACACTAACTCCCCATTCCCCCCCCCCCCCACCCACCCCCCCGGGCACCTGGCATCTACCAGTGTACTTCCTGATTCTATGAATTAGACTAGGTACCTAGACTATTCTAGGTACCTCGTATAAGTGGAATCAAACAGTATTTGTCTGCACCTAATGTATACTGGAATGCATTTTTAAGGTTAGCTTAATATATGTCCTGCAAACAGATTGTACCTTCTGTTTTTCCTTTACCTCTGTGCTATACAGAAGGCCGTCACCAGCCATCTACTTCATACATAGTAGTGTTGTAGCTATTTATGGAAAGTTCAGGCCTTCCAACAGCCCGTGCCTCTGTCAATCTGGAGGAATTCTCCCACGTGTTATCTTAGAGGGTCTCAATGCACTGCCTCCCACTATGAAAGCTGCAGCTGGGATGGCAGATGCAAGGGTGGGGCGGTGACTCAGGCTCAGTCAGTCACAGGGGACTCTGAATCTTGCAAGAGAGGCAGAAAGAAACGGGTGCAGTTTATAAATTATTGGCAGTTACGGAAAGCCTAGAGGCGGCAGCATCAAGTATCCAGTGCAGTGATACTTAATGCAGTGTCCTAACCACTTCTTCCCGTAGAAGAGCTTCTCAGCTCTGGTTCCAGTTTCCTGAGCTCCTTTGCTTTCTGTATATCTCTCAGGCCTGGCCTGGCCCTCTAGCCTTTCTATCTCGCAGTGAATTGGTCTTTCACCCAAGTTAGTCGGACAGAGTTTCTGTTGCTTGCAACTAAGAAACTTGACCCAATGTGGTATGGTTAAGAGATACTCAGGACCTGGGAAATGGGCTTCACTGGACCCGAGAGGCAAACACTGTGTAAAAGTCACCCTCCTGCAAGGAACTCAGAATGTCATCCTTTTGGTGGGAGCGACAGAGAATAAACAAACAAATGTTTATACATAAATACACATATGTATATATATCAGATAGTGAGAAAAGTACAACAAAGGGGTAGAAAGCTGAATGGGCTCTATTTCAGGCAGGGTGGGCAAGGAAGACTGCTCAGAGGACCAGCAGTGCTGACCAGAGGTCTGAATGCAGCAAGAGAGCTGCTGAGTCAGATACCCAGGAAAAAGCCTCGTAGTCAAGGGAACCCCAAGTACAAAAAGCCTAAAGCCAAAAGAAAATATGTCATCTCTCTGTCCCTCCCACCGGCATAGCTTCCTGAGAGCAGGGATTCTGTCTGTTTCGTTTATTGCTGTACCCACTCTTTCTAGAACATGTTTGAGCTCACAAATATTTGCTAGTTGAATGAGAGAATGAGTGAGCGTCTGACTGGCAGTCAGGGCAGGGCCCTGTTTTTCACTGCAGTCCTTCCCACGTGCCTCCTGTGTGGGGCAGGGGTCAGATCCAAAGGAACAGTCAGAGCAGCTCCAGGACGAGGGACCTGGCGGGGACAGGATAGGTTACCTTAGTCATCTCCGGGTGTCAAGAGGATGAAATTACTTACTGCCTGTAAATTTCCTAGCACCACGGGCAGAGTATGCTCTAAAAGTTGGCCATTATTAATATTACTGCTGTTCCCAATCAATAATAAACCATAGACCTATATGTCTATGCCCACTTGGACTTGGCCTATTGTTTCTTTGTATTTAATTTATAAATCACCCATCAAATATTCATGTTATTTATCTGCCAAGGAACAAATGCCGGCAGCCTCACTTACAATACTATGATCCTGTTGTTTCTCTGGCGGGACCCTTGAACTTCGATACCCTTTCCTTTATTTTTTATAAAGATTTTTTTTCTTTGGATGTGGACTATTTTTTAGTCTTTATTGAATTTGTTACAATGTTGCTTTTGTTTTATGTTTCAGTTTTTAGGCTGTGAGGCATGTGAGATCTTAGCACCCCGATCAGGGATCGAACCCTCACCCCCTGCACCGGAAGGCGAAGTCTTAACCACTGGACCACCAGGGAAGCCCCTCCATCCGCTTTCCTTGATGCATGAAGGGGAGGGTGGTCTCTGGCCCCTCAGGCACTTGTTTATTCCTTTGGAGGAAGCAAAATAGAATCCGGCCCCGGGCTTCCTCAGTGAGGGACCACCATCCCTGCTCTGTGCCCTTAGAATTAGGGACTCATATGGGGGCAGTAATTATGGGAGAAGAGCTTCATGGGTTCACAGCCCCAGCTCTGGTTCACCCTCCTTTTCCTTCTCTCACCCTCATGTCCTAAATATCCTGGCTTCTCATTTGCACCCCGCTCCAGACTTGACCTTCTGTTGGCTGGGTGGAACTTTCCCCAAGGAGATAACCCCTCACAGAGTCTTATATGACCTTCCACACTGTTTACTACACGTTTGGCCAGAGGTAAATGAGGTCGAATGAAACAAAACTCCAAGTCAATGGCCATCACCTCCCTTCCCTCTCTCAGAAACCCAGCTGACCCTCAAGTGAACTGACTCTGAAGCCTTCTCCTGTTTTGACAACAGGTCAGTTTTCCCAGCTCAGGAGGTGTGACCTTTCACAAACATGGTCTCCAGGGCAGGCCACGTGGGGCTGCTTCTTCCTCCTGGTATCTCCTCCTACCCGGGCAGCTAACACCAGGTCTCCAGGCGAAGGTGGTGCTTTTAGACACCACATCCTAGACTAACTAACAGGTTCTCCCCATTGCACTGTATGTGGGAATTTGGTGTAATGGCCTTTGGGAGGGCTATTTGGCAATATATGTAAAAAGCCTTAAACATGTAGATTCCCCTGACTCAGTAATTCCACCCCTGGGGGTTTATCCTGAGAAAATAATCAGAGATGCAGCCAAAAAATGTATGTATAAGAATGTTTACTGCAGTGCTAGGTATAATGGTAAAAAAAATCAGAAAGAATCCACAGGGACTGTGTTAAGTAATTTGTGGTACTTTCCTATAAAGGAATACTAGGCAGTCTTTTTTTAAAAAGTGTACTTAAAGCATATATGATGATATGAATGATGGATTCTCTCCCTTTGCCTTCCCGATCACTCTGCAGCATCCAGGCTGCCTGCCCTTGACCTCCCTCTGGGTTTGTCCAGTGGGAGACGCAGTAGGAGGCACATGAAGACAGGGTTTTGGTTCCTGGGCTGCTTCTCTACTTAAGGCATCGACTGTGTCGGGCAGCACCTCCCCTCCCTCTCCCACCCTCTCCCCTCCAGGTCCATGACTGCGCCCCCCATCCCCCTCCCCCTCCCCCTCCCCATCCTGCAAGCTTAGCAGGAGGACCTCTTCTGGGTGCTCGGTCTAGGTCCCTTCACCAGTTAACCAGGAGGTTGGAGGGAAACCTGTTTCCTGGAGGACCTGCACTGATGCAGTGCAGAAAAAACGATGCTTGCTATTTATATGAGGATAGGGGCTGAGTCAGGCCAGAAAGCAGCACAATTCCAACTGTGTACATAAATAAATATGTTCAGAAAAGGAAAACATACCGGAAGGAAATATACCAATGATTAACTGTCTTTGCCTCTGGGGTGTGAGACTGTAGGTGATTTTTCTGGTCTTACACAATTCTGTATTTTGCACATTCTTGAAAATAGTCATGTATCCCCGTTAAAGTGAAAAACATTTAAATTAACCTATGTTTTAAAACTGAAATAAAGTAGAAGAATTAACTGCTCGATAACAGTATAATGACAGATCAGTCACCCACAAGTACACTGCAGACAATAGATTTTAACTAAATGTATGATAATGTAATTTAAAAGGAAATATAAACATCTCAGGGTGAATTGTAACTAGGCCTTGACTGTTCTCAATCCCACTTTGTCTAATGCTGAGCTGTGGTCCTGGTTAACATAAATCTTTGCTGGGGTTACGGATGGTAACCATAACCCCATGGATGTGGTGGTGGTAGAGCGGGGATTTCATACGGGCAAAACTTTTCAGTAATGTTTGATTTTGTTCATATTGCTTTTGTAGTTTCTAAATCAGATGGTTTCTTTAGAAACATACTATGGGGATTACATTTTTAAGAGAGTAAAATTAATTGCTTATACATAATAAATACCCCTTATGCAGGACTGACTTTCAGAGCTTCAGCTAATGGAGCCTCCGCCTTGAGGAAACGTTCAGCTGGCTGGTCTCAGATAGAGGTGCAGACTCAAAGAACACCAGGCAACTTTCTTGAGCTAGTTACAAAAATAAGAAAGAGCTAATCCTGATAGAGTGACTGCTACGTGCCAGGCTGGGTTCTAAGTGCTTCATGTGTGCCCACTTAACCCTCAAAACTGGCACTATTGCAATCCTCATTTTATAGATGAGGAAACAGGAACACAGAGAACTTGCCTCGGGTCTCACACGGGTAAGTAGCAGAATCTGGATTTGAACCCAGGCAGTTTGGCTCCAGATTCCAGGCTCTAAAGCCACCAAACCTTTCTGTGCCCTTCAGGAATTTTTTTTTAATTTTAATTTTTGAAATTAAAAATTTGAAATATAGGTGATGTACAATGTGTTAGTTTCAGGTGTACAGTAAAGTGATTCAGCTATACATATACATAAATTTATATAGGAATGTATTTTAGGTTTCACTCCGGAGGAGGTGTAATTTGACTGAAGTCTGCATTTTGCCAATTGTATCAGGAATCATGCGTGGAAGCCTGAGCTAATTGGCTCCGTGTTTCTGATTGATCCCAGTGATCCCAGTGATCAATCTTCTGATCGATCCCAGTGATCCCTTCGTAGATTGGTAACTGGGACAGCTGCCCAGCTCTTCTGCCCCGAATCCCGCTCCGCTGGGCCTCCAAGTGTCCCTGATCATGGCCCATCGGAGGAAACATCAGACGCAATCTCTCAGTCTCAGAGCCAAGAAAAGCTGCATCCCGAGGTCCCACCAGCTTTTAGTTCCTGAACACACTCTGCCTCCTGATTACCTGCCAGAGAAAATAGTGTCTGAATTGTCAGGCATCCTTTGTAAGGCGCAGTTGCCTCCTGATCAGGAAGAGGTTACTAGAGCAAGCAAGCACCCGCACTCTCCCTCCCAACTCCAGAGGTGAAGGTGTTCACTAATTACCTTCATCTGCAAAGACCATGTCTGTCTGAGCAGCGTGCCCTCAGCAGGACTTTTTAAAAAACTGCCGCACGTTAAAAAGCAGAACTGCTTTTAATTTATTAAAAGACTTGGCATTTTTTTCCACACTGTGCATTTTAAAATGCAATTAGACAAAATGGAATAATAATCAGGCAAAAGTACTAAGGAGTTTTCACATAGGTGGCTGCGTTTCTCACGCTCCTTTCCCTTCCTGGACCTTCCTGCTGGGAGGCCTCTGAAGTGGGTGGCTCCTTTCCATCGCCATATTCCTGCAGACCCGGGCTCCCCGGAATCTACCGCCGAACCTTCATGCAACCCTTGCTAGACGGCAGGGCTCATCACCCTCACACTGTGCACTGGTCTATCCCTAGTTTGGGATATTTTTGTCAAATTTCCCTCAAGATCAGGGTGAGCATGTGCATTTTTTTATCTGTTTGTTTGTTTTAAATTTTTTATTTTTATACAACTTTTAAAGGTTACTTTCTATTTACAGTTATTACAAAATATTGGCTACGTTCCCCGTGCTGTACAATACATCCTTGAGCCTATCTTACATCCAACACTTTGTACCCCCCACTCTCCCCCACAGTGCTAACCACTAGTTTGTCCTTTATATCTGTGAGTCTGCTTCTTTTTTGTTATATTCACTAGTTTGTTGTATATTTTTAGATTCCACATAAAAGTGATATCGTACAGTATTTATCTTTCTCTGTCTGACTTATTTCACTTATCATAATGCCCTCCAAGTCCATCCATGTTGCTACAAATAGCAAAATTTTGTTCTTTCATGGCTGAGTAATATTCCATTGTATATATGCACCACATCTTCTTTATCCATCCATCAATGGACACTTAGGTTGTTTCCATGTCTCGGCAGTTTTAACTAAGACCGTGAGCATTTTTGAACAGGTTCCTCACTTAGGTAACTGCGTGCACAGCCGAGTCTGAGAGCCGCTATAAACCCCAGGAAGCAGGCCCACACCTACCTTTCCCATCATCGTATCCTTGGCACCAGACAGCGTTAGGAACATGGATGCTTCAGATGGATATTTATTGACTACTGGATGAATGAATGAATGAAATTTCATGAGACATGTTACAGGTTTTTACGGAAATAAAAAGGAAGAACAATCCCACCTCACTCACCAATGACAGTGGATCAAGAAAATGGGAAGGGAAGAGAGGTCAGGAACCTCACACTGTATGTTTTGTTAACACGGTCAAGCACATACAGTGCACAGGGGTTTTGTGGTGTAATAACACACACCACGTGAAGAGAAGCCTGATGTCAATTAGTCACTATTGGCCCCTTACCACTGGCATAACCAGAACAGAGGGATATGGCAGATTAAGCTGGAAATGGTAGGATGCTTACGGCGCTGACATCTTTGCCGTAAGTGCCAAAGAGGTGAAGGGACGTGGATTCTGTGGATTGTGTCATAGCCTCCCCACCTGTCCCCAGGCTGTGTCAGGTGCTCTTCACGTGCCCGTAGAGCAGTCCCTGTGCACAGCTGAACATGCTGTCTTATGAAATGTGCAACCCGCTGTGCTGGGAGGGCCTTGAGACGAGGGTCTCTACAGCACTTGCCTCTGTGTCCCTGGGGCCCAGCAGGGTGCCTGCTCACACCTAATAGGTGCTCTATAAATGTTTTTGGACTCCGTCCACCCAGTCAGTGTGGATTTAGTAATTAAATCTGTTTCTGTGGCACTGGGATTGAACAGGGGAACAATGGGTTCAAAGAGCTCTGTGAGCCTCAGAAGGGAAGCTATTCGCGTTTTACCAGCTCTAACTGTCCTATCCCCTTCCTCACCCAAGCCCCTTCCCTATGTTTTAATGGGCAACTAAGCTAGTTTCTGTCCTCTGAAAAGAAACTAGCCAGTTTGAAAAGGCTTGTACTGAATTCCTTACCCAATCAGGGCACTTCATGAAAGAAGCCAGATTTGGATATTGGCCAGATTAAATCTCCATTCAATTCTCTTTTCCTTGCTTCCTTTCTTCCCTCCTTCCTCCTTTCCTTCCTAATTGTTGCCCTCCACATGTGTACTGTCTCTGAAGCAGGATGACATTCTCTGTCATGGGCAGCGGGCACCAGATCAATTGCTCCAAGTTCAACTTCTAAAAAATTACAAGAGAAATGATCACCTAGGCTGTGTGTTTGGATTTCAAACCTCTTGGGGTTTGGCTGGCCACCAGAGGCCCACCAGTTTGCTTTCTCTGGCCTATGAGAAAAGCCTTGGACATTTGGGCTTGCAAATCAGACTCTCCTCCAGCTATGCTGATACTGATGTCCACGAAAACCTTAATTAACCATGAACAAGTCCCGCTTCCCACGACGAGCTTTGCTCACACCTGTGGCTCACATCCCTACTAGGACATCTGCAACCTCTGTAAGCCAGGCTCTCGGCACTCAGCAGACTGACGATTCCAAAGTGCCTGGGATAAGGGAGACCCTCGGGGTTGAACCCCGGCTTTTTATTTCTAGGGAGGGAGTGGCTGAATTCTCTCTTGCGGTGACCATCGTTCCTCCGTTGCCTGATGGATGTTCACTGACCATCAGCACACGTGCCAGGCAGAGGACAGGGTGCAGAGTCTACTGGGAGGCTGCCCAGCCTCATGCTCAGGAACAAACAAAGCCCAGGCAAGTTCGGGCATCCCCAAATGCACAGATGCAGAGCTCGCCAGAAAGTTCACACACCTAAAAATAATACATAATCATGCAAACTTGTAAGTCCAGAGCACAGTTCAAAAGTTGGCTAATAAGGTGACCTTGTGATCCCACAGTCATTGGATAGGTGCCCAGAAGCCCCTTTCCCTCTGGCTTTGTTCTCTTTTTTCTTTCCTGGCCCTCCGCTCCCCGCCAGGCTGGAGCCCCATCTAGTGAAGGCTGTTCTTGCTGGCTTTGCTGGTGGATCCTCACGGTGGTGGAGCCTTCACCTCCCCTCCTCCAGTCGGAGGCAGAGGTCATGCCTCTGCTGGGGAGCACCCAGGAGACACACCAACTTACCTCTTGCTGACACTTCATCTCACCTTCTTCACCTTGATGCACTGATGTGTCGAAGGACCACCCTCCTCCACTAGGGATGAGAGGAGAACAGACACGGAGGATGAACCAGGGGGACCAGGGTAGGGCTGCCAGGAAAAATACAGAGGTATTTCATCCCAAATATTTGGAATGTACTTACAATAAAAAAATGATTCTTCATTCATCTGAGATTCATATTTGACTGGGTATCTCATATGTTTATTTGCTGAATCGGGCAACCCTTCCAGGAAGGCCATGACCACCTTGGGAAGCAGACTCCTTACTTCCTGCCACCACCCATAATCCCCATTCAGCCAGCAGGGCTGCTCCTGTGGCCTGGGGCTGGAAGGCCCTCTTCAAAAGAGGAAATGCCACTTTGAAGAATAACTTTGATTTGGGACCTCCACTAGGTTGAGGTCGTGTGACCAGGCAAACCCGAAATGGAAGGAATGACTCGGCCTCTCTCTCCTGCAACCATTAGTGTGAATGATTATTCTACGATGAGAAGGGACCACTGTTTCTCCCCTCAGTGAGCTGGGGTTTTCCTGTGGATATTAGTTTCCTAGGGCTGCTGTAGCAAGTACCGCAAACTAGGTGGCTTAAAAGAAATGTCCTGTCTCCCAGTTGTGGAGGCTGGAAGTCTGAGATCAAGATGTTGGCTGGTTTGGTTCCTTCGATGGCCTGGGAGGGAGAATGTGTTCCAGGCCGCCACCCAGCTTCTGGTGTTTGCTGGGAATCTTCGATGTTCCTTATCTGTGGAAGTCTCACTCCCATCTCTGCCTTCTCTCCACGTGGCGATCTCCCCATGTGTGTCTCTGTGTCCAGATGTCCTCTTCCCTTAAAGACACAAGTCATATTGGATTAGGGTCTACGCTAAGGACCTCATTTTACCTTGATTACCTCTGTAAAGACCTGATTTCCAAATAAGGTCACGTTCTGACGTACCAAGAGTTAGGGCTCCAACCTATCTTCCTTGAGGAGGGGGGGGGCGGGGGGAACCAATTCAGCTCATAACACAGCGCCTCCAGTCATGCATATTTGCATTTGCCAGGAAGATAAGGCAGCCTTCTCATCTGGAGTCAGTGGTTTGGTTCCTCTGCCGGCTTTGGGTGGATAATGATTTAAGGGTAATAGGAGATCAACTGCTTGTCACCGCCCACTCTGTGTTCCGGGAGATGGTTTTGCTGGGGGAGGCGGCCCCAGCCTGACCCTCGATGGGCTCTTGCATTACGTGAGGAGTGGGTGATGATAGCCGCTGTTAATATTCAGCCCTTTGGCCTCCATCCCCTAAGCACTCCCCTCTGACCCTCCAGAGGGAACGGCAGGACTCTCTTCCCTGAGAGCCTTCTGCAAGTATCTGCCTGCAGCAGAGGCACTGGTGATGCTTTGCTTAGAGTGGTGTTCAAGGAGGGGAGGGTGGGGTGGAGAAAGGGGGTCTTTCCTGCAGACCGTCCCCCTCCCCTTCCAATCCAGTATCAGAATCAAGCCTCTGCTTGCTTCCCCTCCTCTACGCAGATGCTGGGGGAACAAGATAAAATTCCTTGTCAGCTTGGGCCTTAAATTCTCAATTATTTATTAGGAAATGGTACAGTCCTCTCCCAGGAGCCATCTCTCCTGCTTGCCTGGGCACTGTCCATTACTAAGGAAATGAAGGTACAGAAAGACCCACTTTGAGGCCAGGGTGGTTTTTTGTTTTTGCTTGTGTTCTTTTTTTGGTGGCTCTCAGTTTCTGTATCACCAGGGAGAATGCTTTTTGGAAGCCTGTCCAAGAAATTTAGTTCTAAGAACAGCCTGCTAATCTGAGCTTCTTCAGGACCATCCGGTGTGATGAATCTGACATCATGGCCAAAAAGAGTGGCCTCACGGTGGTGGGAAGTCCTTTCTTAGTCTGCTAGGGCTGCCCCTTCAAAGCACCATGGCCCTGGTGACTTAAACAACAGAGGTTTGATTTAAGATCAGGGTGTTGACAGGGTTGGGTTCTCCTGGCCTCTCTCCTCGGTTTGTGGATAGCTGCCTTCTCAGCATGTGCTCACATGGTCTTCCCTCTTGTTCATGACTGTGTCCTAATCGCCTCTGTTGACTGAAAAAAAATGCACAAGCTAAAAGCTGAGAATTATGTTTTATTCGGCAGACTTGCTGAGGACTTAAGCCAGGGAGGCTTCATCTTGGATAGCTCTGAGGGGCCGGAATATATAGGACTTTTTGCAACACAAACCAGGTAGTCGGAACATCTAAAGATTACTGTTAATTAAGGAAAAAAAGACATCTTAAGTTAATGAATTTAGTACCTGTCTATGTATGGGAAGGTACAAGAGTCTGGGCTCACTGAAATCATTCCTCTGATATGCACCTTAGCTATCTAGGGCCAGTGTTGGAGAAAACATCCTGAATCCCTTCAGGTGCACGGTTCTGGTGGCTGCAGTGGCCGCGGGCTTGATGGCTGCAACATCTTTGTTTATTGATAGGGTAGGTGACATTCTTCATCCAAACCTCCTCTTATAAACACACCAGTTCTATTGGATTAGGGCCCACCCACGTGACCTCATTTAACTTTCATTACCTCTGTAAAGACCTTGTCTCCAAATACAGTCGCATTCTGAGATACTGGGGGTTAGGATGTCAGCATATGGATTTGGGAGGACACAGTTCAGCCCATAACAGTGCCCTGTCTAAGATTCAGGAGGGACTTGGGTTTGACTCTGCTTCTCGGTAAGTGACTTTGGTTGGAGGTTTTAGGTTGTCAGCCACAGAAGCAATGCAGGCTCACTTGAGCAACACGGGAATTTGACAAGATGCTGTTGAGAGCACACCAATGTGGACGAAAAAGGTCCATATCAGTAAACAAAGGATGTTGCGGCCGCCAAGCATCAACCACTGTGCACCCTGAGGGGATTCAGGATGAAGAAAAGTAAGACTGGTGCTAGGTAGTTAAGGTGATATCAAAGGAATGATTCAATGAGCCTAGACTCTTGCATCTTCCCATATATAGAAAAGCTAGAAAAGCGCTAAATTCATTAACTTGAGATGTCTGGTTTTCTTTAATTAACAGTGATCTTTTGAGGACGCGACTGCCTGGTCTGTGTTGCAAAATCTCCTGTACATCCCGGCTCCCCCCTCACCTCTTCGTAACAGTCCCTCAGAGCTCTCTGAGAGGCTGCCTCCCAGGCTTAAGACTTCAGCAAGTCCGCCAAATAAAACATAATTCTCAACTTTTAGGTAGTGCCTTTTATTTTTTCAGTTGACACCAACAAGATGGGAAGGCTGGAGACCCAGGCAGTCACCCTGACACCTTGGGTGATGGGAAGCAGGTACCCAGGAACTGTGCTGTGCCGGGAACACTCCAATCAGGGCGAGGTGGACCAGGTGGGCTGAGTTTCTCAGGAGGAGGACAACTCCCTTGCAGGGTTTGCCGCTGTCCTAGGGCAGGAGGAAGAGGGATCCAGAGCTTTGGCCTCAGTCATGGGAGTCGGGGACCAGGGTTCACGTGCGAAGTTAAAGGGAGTGAGTCCTCAAGAGCAGCAGCTGTCAAGAGAGGGAATGGGGCTTCCCTGGTGGCGCAGTGGTTGAGAGTCCACCTGCCGATGCAGGGGACGCGGGTTCGTGCCCCGGTCTGGGAAGATCCCACATGCTGCAGAGTGGCTGGGCCCGTGAGCCATGGCCGCTGAGCCTGCACGTCTGGAGCCTGTGCTCCGCAACGGGAGAGGCCACAACAGTGAGAGGCCCACGTACCGCAAAAAAAAAAAAAAAAAAGAGAGAGGGAATGGATGCTAGGAGACCAAACCAATACAAATTTCTATCACATCGCTTATTTCCTTGCTTGGAAGAAAGAGGTTACATCGGATGATCTGTACACTGTGTCTTCATGAAACATTTACTAAAGCTCCCCACCACTTCTTTCTTGAGTTCTTCCCCTTTCTTTGTCAGGTGGGTGTTGGTACTTCCACTCCTGGCTCTTTATTGCCTGTGGAGCTGCACTGGCCTTTGACTGCTCCCCAGCGTCTCCCCCAGTGGAGGCGCTGGCCTCTGTTTGTTCAGGAAAGTCACTAGGCTTATACGGCTATAATAAAAGCAGGTGAGCGGCTCTCTGGTATGGCTCAGTTTATTAACGTCTTTGTGATTTGTACTGGTAGTAAATAATATATTCATTATAAACAATCATTCAACCCGCCATTCTTTCTTTGGTCCTCAGCAACCTTGTCTACAAAACAAGAGGGTTGAACTCAATGATTATTACGGTCTCTTTCAGCTCTAGCTCTGTTGGATTCTATGAAAATTAAACTCCTTGGGGTAAGTAGTCTATGGGGTTTGACAGTGAGGCATCCCCCAAGAAGTTGGAAATGGGGAATGTAATTTCCCTCTGAGAGAAGAATTACAAAGCCAGCCAGCACCAGATCAAAGGAGAGATATTCAAAGTCTCCTTAAATGGACAGGATGGATTTCAGATTGACAGCAGGAACATCCCCAGGGACACGCTTGGCCTGTCAGGACATGACAGAGCATCACGGGCACACAGGAAAAGGAGACTGAGAATGTGAGTGCATCAGGATTTATTCCAGATTTGGCCAAGGCAAGACTGGGTTACAAGGGGCTGGGTACCCACACGTTAGAAGGCTCTGTGGTGGAGATGGGTAGGGGCTTCAGGCCCTCAGGACTGGACCCCGAAGCAGAGATGATGGTCCTATCATTAATAACCCGTATGGTACAGGCACCAACCAAACACTAAGGGCTTCAGCAGCAGCTGGAACAGGGACCTAGGGTCCCCGCTATGCCCATGATTTACCCTCTAGTGGCTGGGACATCTGTGGAGTCCCTGGTGTGGGAAGAGCAATGAGTAAGAGCATATAAGAGGCTCAGGGCAAAAGCTATTTACTGATCGGCTCAGAATTATTTTAATAGCTTACATGTTTGAATCGTTCAATTCATTCTCTTTCTCTGATTCCAGCTCACCGAGCAAATCACTTAATTTGAATGTGTTTTCCCACATGCTTCTACCTATAGGGAAAGAATGGGTATGACTGGTTACATGACTGTAAGATTAATGTGTTTCTCAAGGTAAACTAATAGGCTTTCTGTTTCATCAGTCTCTTGGGAGCCTGATCACATTGATCACGTGAATCTACCCCGTGAGAGAAATCCACTCTTGGCTTGTTAGCAAAGTCAGCTGCCTCAATTAAACAAACAAACAAATGACCCAATTTAAAAATGGGCAGAGGACCTGAATAGACATTATACCAAAGAAGACATACACATGGCCAACAGGCACATGAAAAGATGCTCAACGTCACCAATCATCAGGGAAACGCAAATCAAAACCACAATGAGCTATCACCTCACACCTGTCAGAACGGCTATTATCAAAAAGAACACAAATAACAAATGTTGGCGAGGATGTGGGGAAAAGAAAACCCTAGGACGCTGTTGGTGGGAATGTAAATTGGTGCAGCCATTGTGGAAAACAATATGGAGGTTTCTCAAAACACCAAAAATAGCACGAGCAATATGAACCAGCAATTCCACTCCTGGGTATATATCCCAAAGAAACCAAAATGCTAATTTGAAAAGATACGTACACCCCAATATTCATAGCAGCATTATTTACAATAGCCAAGATATAAAAGCAACCTAACTGTCCATCAACAAATGAACTCATAAAGGTGTGGTGTATATATACAACGGGATGTTACTCAGCCATAAAAAATGAGATTTTGTCCTTTGCAACAAAATGGATGGACTTGCAGGGCGTTATGCTAAATGAAATAAGTCAGAGAGAGAAAGACAAATACTGTACATTATTACATGTGAAATCTAACAAATGAACAAATGAATGAATATGACAAAACAGAAACAGACTCACAGATATAGAGAACAAACTAGTGGTTACCAGTGGGGAGAGAGAAAGGGGGAGGGGCAATATAGGGGTAGGGAATTAAGAGGTACAAAATATTATGTATAAAATAAGTTACAAGGGTATATTGTACAACATGAGGGATATAGCCAAAACTTTATAAAAACTTTAAATAGAGTATAATCTATAAAAATATTGGATCACTATGTTATATACTTGAAATAAGTATAATATTATAAATCCACTATACTTCAATTTAAAAAAAGCCTGGACTTGCCCTATGGAAATACTTCTTGGAAATAGCTGGCCAGCCCCTCTTTCTTTTTTTAAAAATTTTATTGGAGTATAGTTGATTTATAATGTTGTGTTAATTTCTGCTCTATAGCAAAGTGATTTGGTTATACATAAATATTCATCTTCATGTTCTTTTCCATTATGGTTTATCACAGGATATTGATGATAATTCCCTGTTCTATACAGTAGGACCTTGTTTATCCACCAGCCACTCTTTCCAACTTAGAGTCAGTGGTCTGAGAACACGTTTACTATTTGCCTATAGAATCTCTGGCTGAAATTCCACAACACGTAAAAGTCCAACTGTAGACAGGTCAGTATGATACAGTGGGTTTGTGCGTGGGTGTGTGTTATCTTAGTAATACTAAATTTATTTTCAAATAAAAATCTCACAAAGGTCTCCGCACTCCCGATAAGCATATCCATATGCCAGCATGTCTATTTGGGTGTGAGCAAAGCAGCGGGTGAGGGAAGCCTCCCTGAGGGGTCATTTGGACAAGGACTTGATTGCTGGGAGGAAGTGAGCCATCCAAAGTCAAGGGCACCCGTGGTTCTAAGCAGGGGCCACAGGAAATGCAAAGCAGAGAGCGAGCTTGGCACATTTGAGGAGCAACAATAAGTCCAGTGTGTCTGGAGCCAAGAGAGTGAGGGGGAGAGGGGTTCAGTCAGTGAGGTGCCAGGAAACTGATGGTGGACCTCAGTAAGGAGTTTGAATTTTACTGGAAGTACGGCAGGAAATATTGGAGCACCATGAACAGGGGCAAATCACGATCCAGCCACATTTTTAAACGTATTATTTCCCTGCATAGAGAATAAACATACAGAAATAGCAGTGGGAGCAGGAATATCTATGACAAGGTCAATGCAGTAATCCAGGTAAAAGGAGATGGTGGCCGGGAGTAAGCTTTCAGGTGTGGGTGCCCCGGCTTGGAAGTGATGGGCTTCTAGATAGCTTCTGTTGGTGGAAGCAGGAGTTTGAGAAAAGAGAACCTGAGAACGATTTTAGGTTTGGGGCCTGAACAGGAGAGGAGGAGCCGTTGTAGAGTAGGGCAGGGCACCAGGAATTCTATTTGGACATTTTATATTTGAGGTGCCCATTTCACACCCAAAGAGAGATGCCGGCATATGGATACGCTTATCTGATTTGGGAACCAGAAAATCGAGATTCACGGCACAGCTCCTCCACTAAGAAGCCCTTCACTGTGACCCCTCAAATCAAGCCTTGACCTTGCAGACACTTGAGCCCACGCTCTGCTCTGGGAAAAAAAGTTGGGAGAATGGGAAAGAAAAGAGAAGCAGCCCATCTCCCTGATACCAGAGACAAAGCCTAGGGATGTAGAGAAGACCCTGGTGGGTAGAGTACCCCAGTGAGATTTGGAGCTGGGGGGCTGACCTGAGACTCTGGAACCCACAGTCAGGGGTTCCCCTTTTGCAACAGTGCCTGGAAGGAACACTACTGGGACCCTCCCTGGGGTTAGTCCCTTCTTCCCATAGAATGCCCAGGAAGCCATGGACGCTGATGTCACCCTGGGTGACATCAGGACTTTCTTCTTTAAAAAAGACCCTTTCTTCTTTAAAAAAAAAGTTTTATTTTGTTGTTTATTTTACTTTTCTGGTAAAAAAAACTAAAATAAGGACTAGAGAAGCTGTTTTTCAGGCTGACAGTCCAATTAAGGGTAGTCAAGACCTTACATGGTAGAATAGGAATCATAGTGTCAGTGAGGTCCAGTGAGTCTGTGTGAGTCCTTGTGTCATCGTTTGGGGCACTGTTTTTTTATGCAAGGGCAAAAATCTTTGTATCTGGGGGAAAACAACAACAACAACTTTTTTTTAATTAAAAAGGAAACTAAAAGAGATTGAGGTCCTCCAAGGTAAGAAACATTGTAAAAAAAAGTTACAAAAGTGCTATTTGTTTCCTAAAAACAGTGATTTCTATTAAAAAGGTGTCAGAACTGGAGAAAAAAAAAAAAACAACCCTGGCTGACATCAAGACTCTTTGGTGACAACTCATTTTCTCTTGAATCTTTAAGGTCTCTTTCCCTCTTTCCAGTATTGGAATTCCATGGAATGTTCAAAGTGCCATCACCTCAAGGATGTAAAGGCCATTTCTAGGGCAAAAAAGGTGACAGAGATGGATTCATGCACACCTTCATTGCCTATTTGTTCTCTCCTAGTCCCTTCCACAATGACTCCCATGTCTGACTGATTTTCTCCAGTCTAATGTGTTTTTTTGACAGAGACAGGGGAACAAGCTTGAGATGTCCTGACTTCTTGCCTGGACAGAAACATGCTGAGTTGGGATTAGATATAGCTGGGAAAGCTTCCCCCGGAAACCAGAAGGGGAATGTGGCCAGGTGTGCTGGCAGACTCCTGCTGGGTGAGGTCCCCTCCAGAGCCCCAAAGAGGGTTAACCAGGCCCTGCTCTCACCTGCTCCAGAGAAGAGGCCCTCCCAGGTGGACTCAGCCAGAACTACCTGTTAGAGTGGCTGCAGCTTGGCTTTCACCTCCTCCAAATAAGCCAGAACAAATTCCACTGCACAGTCCCTAGGAAGAGGTCCCAGGATTATCCAACCATTTTTCCTCCCCTGAAGTCCTTTCACAAAACAAAAGGGAAAGTTGCCCATAGTCAACCCAGCAAATGTCCAGCAGCCTCTGAGACAGTCTGGACACATCCCACGGGCCTGGGCCGGCTCATTGCTAAGTCCTTTTACAACATTCCCATCACTATTCTAAAGAATAAAACCATTACTGGCACATAATGTTCCTCATCAGGGTACAGGACAGGCCCCAGGCTCCATTCTTGGCCCTGACACTTACTTACTTTGGTGACTTAGCAATCTTGAACAAATCCATTCACTTTTTTTTTTAATTAAAAATAATGTTTTAAAATCTAGGCTTTTTCAGGAGCAGTGGATTAAATCTCCACAATCAACGTGATGTACCCTGCATCTGTGGAACACCTGAATAGACAACGAATCATCCCAAATTGAGGAGGTGGACTTTAGGAGTAACGATATATATATTTTTTCCCTTTTTATTTTTTTGTGAGTGTGTATGTGTATGATTCTCTGTATAGCTTCGCTTTTACCATTTGTCCTAGGGTTCTGTTTGTCCGTTTTTTTTTTTTTTTAGTATAGTTTTTAGCTCTTGTTATCATTGGTGGATTTGTTTTTTGGTTTGGTTGTTCTCTTCTTTCTTTCTTTGTTTTTTTTTTATTACTTAAAAACATTTTTTAATAATTATTTTTTATTTTAATAACTTTATTTTATTTTATTTTATCTTCTTCTTTCTTTTTTTTCCTCCCTTTTATTCTGAGCCGTGTGCATGACAGGCTCTTGGTGCTCCAGCCAGGCATCAGGGCTGTGCCTCTGAGGTGGGAGAGCCAAGTTCAGGACATTGGTCTACAATAGACCTCCCAGCTCCACATAATATCAAATGGTGAAAATGTTCCAGAGATCTCTATCTCAACACCAAGACCCAGCTCCACTCAACGACCAGCAAGCTACAGTGCTGGACACCCTATGCCAAACAACTAGCAACCCCTTCTTCTCTGCTAAATCCATTAGCAGAGAGGCTGCTTAAAATCATAATAAGCCAACAGAAACCCCAAAACACACCACCAGACGTGGACCTGCCCACCAGAAAGACAAGATCCAGCCTCATCCACCAGAACACAGGCACTAGTCCCCTCCACCAGGAAGCCTACACAACCCACTGAACCAACCTTAGTCACTGGGGGCAGACACCAAAAACAATGGGAAATACGAACCTGCAGCCTGCGAAAAGGAGACCCAAAACACAGCAAGTTAAGCAAAATGAGAAGACAGAGAAACACACAGCAGATGAAGGAGCAAGGTAAAAACCCACCAAACCTAACAAATGAAGAGGAAATAAGGAGTCTACATGAAAAAGAATTCAGAATAATGATAGTAAAGATGATTCAAAATCTTGGAAATAGAATGGAAAAAATACAAGAAACGTTTAACAAGGACCTAGAAGAACTAAAGAGCACACAAACAGTGATGAACAACACAATAAATGAAATTAAAAATAGTCTAAAAGGGATCAATAGCAGAATAACTGAGGCAGAAGAACGGATAAGTGATCTGGAAGATAAAATAGGGGAAATAACTACTGCAGAGCAGAATAAAGAAAAAAAAATGAAAAGAATTGAGGACAGTCTCAGAGACCTCTGGGACAACATTAAATGCACCAACATTCGAATTATAAGGGTCCCAGAAAAACAGAAAAAGAAAGGGACTGAGAAAATATTTGAAGAGATCATAGTTGAAAACTTTCCTAATATGGGAAAGGAAATAGTTAATCAAGTCCAGGAAGCACAGAGAGTCCCATACAAGATAAATCCATGGAGAAACACCCCAAGACACATATTACTCAAACTATAAAAAATTAAATATAAAGAAAAAATATTAGAAATAGCAAGGGAAATACAACAAATAACATACAAGGACATCCCCGTAAGGTTAACAGCTGATGTTTCAGCAGAAACTCTCCAAGCCAGAAGGGAGTGGCAGGACATATTTAAAGTGATGAAGGGGGAAAACCTACAACCAAGATTACTCTACACAGCAAGGATCTCATTCAGATTTGACAGAGAAATTTAAACCTTTACAGACAAGCAAAAGCTAAGAGAATTCAGCACCACCAAACCAGCTGGGGTAGCAATTCTCATATCAGACAAAATAGACTTTAAAACAAAGACTAGTACAAGAGAAAAAGAAGGACACTACATAATGATCAAGGGATCAATCCAAAAGAAGATATAACAATTGTAAATATTTATGCACCCAACATAGGAGCACCTCAATACATAAGGCAAATACTAACAGCCATAAAACGGGAAATCAACAGTAACACAAACATAGTAGGAGACTTTAACACCCCACTTTCACCAATGGACATATCATCCAGAATGAAAATAAATAAGCAAACACAAGCTTTAAATGATACATTAAACAAGATGGACTTAATTGTTATTTATAGGACATTCCATCCAAAAACAACAGAATACACTTTCTTCTCAAGTGCTTATGGAACATTCTCCAGGATAGATCATATCTTGGGTCACAAATCAAGCCCTGGTAAATTTAAGAAAATTGAAATCATATCAAGTATCTTTTCCGACCACAACGCTATGAGACTACATATCAATTACAGGAAAACATCTGTAAAAACTACAAACACGTGGAGGCTAAACAATACACTACTTAATAACCAAGAGATCACTGAAGAAAGCAAAGAGGAAATCAAAACATACCTAGAAACAAATGACAATGAAAACATGACAACCCAAAACCTATGGGATGCAGCAAAAGCAGTTCTAAGAGGGAAGTTTATAGCAATACAATCCTACCTTAAGAAACAGGAAACATCTTGAATAAACAACCTAACCTTACACCTAAAGCAATTAGAGAAAGAAGAACAAACAAAACCCAAAGTTAGCAGAAGGAAAGAAATCATAAAGATCAAATCAGAAATAAATGAAAAAGAAATGAAGGAAATGAGAGCAAAGATCAACAAAACTAAAAGCTGGTTCTTTGAGAAGATAAACAAAATTGATAAACCATTAGCCAGACTCATCAAGAAAAAAAGGGAGAAGACTCAAATCAATAGAATTAGAAATGAAAAAGGAGAAGTAACAACTGACACTGTAGAAATACAAAACATCATGAGAGATTACTACAAGCAACCCTATGCCAATAAAATGGGCAACCTGCAAGAAATGAACAAATTCTTAGAAATGCACAACCTTCTGAGACTGAACCAGGAAGAAACAGAAAATATGAACAGACCAATCACAGCACTGAAAGTGAAACTGTGATTAAAACTCTTCCAACAAACAAAAGCCCAGGACCAGGTGGCTTCACAGGTGAATTCTATCAAACATTTAGAGAAGAGCTTACACCTATCCTTCTCAAACTCTTCCAAAATATAGCAGAGGGAGGAACACTCCCTAACTCATTCTATGAGGCCACCATCACCCTGATACCAAAACCAGACAAAGATGTGACAAAGAAAGAAAACTACAGGCTAATATCACTGATGAACATAGATGCAAAAATCCTCAACAAAATACTAGCAAAAAGAATCCCACAGCACATTAAAAGGATCATACACCATGATCAAGTGGGGTTTATCCCAGGAATGCAAGAATTCTTCAATATGCGCAAATCAATGTGATACACCATATTAACAAACTGAAGGAGAAAAACCATTTGATCATCTCAATAGATGCAGAGAAAGCTTTCGACAAAATTTGCCACCCATTTATGATAAAAACCCTCCAGAAAGTAGGCATAGGGGGAAGTTTCCTAAACATAATAAAGGCCATATATGACAAACCCACAGCCAAAATCATCCTCAATGGTGAAAAACTGAAACCATTTCCACGAAGATTAGGAACAGGACAAGGTTGCCCACTCTCACCACTATTATTCAACATAGTTTTGGAAGTTTTAGCCACAGCAATTAGACAAGAAAAAGAAATAAAAGGAATCCGAATTGGAAAAGAAGAAGTAAAGCTGTCACTGTTTGCAGGTGACATGACACTATACATAGAGAATTCTAAAGATGCTATCAGAAAACTAGTAGAGCTAATCAATGAATTTCGTAAAGTAGCAGGATACAAAATTAAGGCACAGAAATCTCTTGCATTCCTATATGCTAATGATGAAAAATCTGAAAGCAAAATTAAGAAAACACTCCCATTTACCATTGTAACAAAAAAATAAAATATCTAGGAATAAGCCTACCTAAGGAGACAAAAGACCTGTATGCAGAAAATTATAAGACACTGATGAGAGAAATTAAAGATGATACAAATAGATGGAGAGATATACCATGTTCTTCAATTGGAAGAATCAACACTGTGAAAATGACTATACTACCCAAAGCAATCTACAGATTCAATGCAATCCATATCAAACTATCACTGGCATTTTTCACAGAAGTAGAGCAAAAAATTTCACAATTTGTATGGAAACACAAAAGACCCCGAATAGCCAAAGCAATCTTGAAAAAGAAAAATGGAGCTGGAGGAATCAGGCTCCCTGACTTCAGACTATACTACAAAGCTACAGTAATCAAGACAGTATGGTACTGGCACAAAAACAGAAATATAGATCAATGGAACAGGATAGAAAGCCCAGAGATAAACCCACACACATATGGTCACCTTACCTTTGATAAAGGAGGCAAGAATATACAGTGGAGAAAAGACAGCCTCTTCAATAAGTGGTGCTGGGAAAACTGGACAGCTATATGTAAAAGAATGAAATTAGAACACTCCCTAACACCATACACAAAAATAAACTCAAAATGGATTAAAGACCTAAATGTAAGGCCAGGCACTATTAAACTCTTAGAGGAAAACATAGGAAGAACACTCCATGACATAAATTGCAGCAAGATCCTTTTTGACCCACTCCCTAGAGAAATGGAAATAAAAACAAAAATAAACAAATGGGACCTAATGAAACTTAAAAGCTTTTGCACAGCAAAGGAAACCATAAACAAGACCAAAAGACAACCGTCAGAATGGGAGAAAATATTTGCAAATGAAGCAACTGACAAAGGATTAACCTCCAAAATTTACAAGCAGCTCATGCAGCTCAATAGCAAAAAACAAACAACCCAATCCAAAAAATGGGCAGAAGACCTAAATAGATAATCCTTCAAAAAAGATATACAGATTGTCAACAAACACATGAAAGAATGCTCAACATCATTAATCAGTAGAGAAATGCTAATCAAAACTACAAGGAGGTATATCACCTCACACTGGTCAGAATGGCCATCGTCAAAATATATACAAACAATAAATGCTGGAGAGGGTGTGGAGAAAAGGGAACACTCTTGCACTGCTATTGGGAATGTAAATTGATTGACGCAGCCACTATGGAGAACAGTATGGAGGTTCCTTAAAAAACTAAAAATAGAACTACTATACGACCCAACAATTCCACTACTGGGCATATACCCTGAGAAAACCATAATTCCAAAAGAGTCATGAACCACAATGTTCATTGCAGCTCTATTTACAATAGCCAGGACATGGAAGCAACCTAAGTGTCCATCGACAGATGAATGGATAAAGAAAATGTGGCACATATATACAAAGGAATATTACTCAGCCATAAAAAGAAATGAAATTGAGTTATTTGTAGCGAGGTGGATGGACCTAGAGTCTGTCATACAGAGTGAAGTAAGTCAGAAAGAGGAAAGCAAATACCGTATGCTAACACATATATATGGAATCTAAGAAAAAAAAAGTCATGAAGAACCTAGGGTCAAGACAGGAATAAAGACACAGACCTACTAGACAATGGACTTGAGGATATGGGGAGGGGGAAGGGTAAGCTGGGACAAAGTGAGAGAGTGGCATGGACATATATACACTACCAAACGTAAAATAGATAGCTAGTGGGAAGCAGCCGCACAGCACAGGGAGATCAGCTCGGTGCTTTGTGACCACCTAGAGGGGTGGGATAAGGAGGTGGGAGGGAGGGAGATGCAAGAGGAAACAGAAATGGGGATATATGTATATGTATAACTGATTCACTTTGTTATAAAGCAGAAACTAACACACCATTGTAAAGCAATTATACTCCAATAAAGATTTTTAAAAAATAAAATAAGATAAAATCTAGGCTTTAGAATCCACGTTTGTTAGCAATAATACAGCAATGACAATTACTACCATTATTCTCGGATGCTCACAATGGGTCAGGCACTGTTCTAGGAGCTAGAAAAATAGTGGTAAGCAAGGAGACAAATGTGCCCTCTTCAAGGAACTTGTAGCTAATGATCTTGGATGGGCAATATCGTCTCCATTTAACAGCCGAGATCATTCAATTTTGCAAACTTAATTTATGACGTGCGAAGTACTTGCCATTATTGTCTGTTATTAAGTTGCTGCCTCTTACTTCAGTCACACCGCGGACCATGCTTTGTGATGGTGGAGTCCACCATTGGGAAGCCATGTTTATTTTCCCTTTGCCAACTGCTGCTGGTAGCGTCTATCAATAGGGGGCACTAGAGGGGGCTGGAAGCTGGGGGCTGGAGCAGAGAAGAGACTTGCTTGCACCCTCCTAAGTGCTTTCTGAGGGTTTCCTTGCTGCTTCTGTCCAGTGGTTGCTACTTGTCCTTATAGCGGCAGCTGAGTTCAGTTCGAGGTTTTTCCAACATCTGCAGAAGCAGCTGCAGAGCACTCCTTCCGAGACTCCAGCACTAGCCAGGCAGCAACCCGTTCTCCCCGATCTGAACCCCAGTTCTGCAGGGCCCCTCCTCCAAGCTTCTAGATGCTCCTAATTCCAACTCTTAGTTCCCGAATCCAGGGGGGTAGCCACTTCCTAAAGTTGCTACCTTCACGATATATTAGTGTTCTTTTTTTTAACTCGTTCAATTTTCTAGTTAACAGTTCTTTATTTAATACCCTCTCAGTCAAAATAACTGGTGCGGCGACTTCCCTGGTGGTGCAGTGGTTAAGAATCCGTCTGCCGATGCAAGGGACACCGGTTCGAGCCCTGGTCCGGGAAGATCCCACATGCTGTGGAGCAACTAAGCCCGTGTGCTACAACTACCGAGCCTGTGCTCTAGAGACTGCAGCCACAGCTACTGAGCCCACGAGCCACAACTACTGAAGTGCACACACCTGGAGCCGGTGCTCTGCAATAAGAGAAGCCACCGCAATGAGAGGCCCACACACTGCAATGAAGAGTAGCCCACATTTGCTGCCACTAGAGAAAGTCCGCACACAGCAACAAAGACCCACCACAGCCAAAAATAAATAAATAAATTTTTAAAAAAGAAAATAACTGGTGTGGCTCCTGTCTCCTGACCTGACCCTGCCTTATGCAACAGGGTCACCCAGCTGAGAAAGTAGCAGAGCTGGGGTTCAGATGTTGACCCAACTGATTCCAAGCCTCTGCTCTACACGCCGATAACGTCTCTGTGGCTGCAGATCTGTGTGGAAGGGGGCAGTTGGTAATCTCTGACCACCGAGCCCCCTAAGAAGACCTGGCTCATCCTTCTTGATAGAGAAGGAAGACTGTGTCCAAGTGGTCATTCTCCAAGGAGGACTCAGTTGCTGCTGAAAAAGTGACGACAGTCTGCAACTTTCCCTTCCTGGCCACGTTCCTTCTGAGGGCAGCTGGTACACCCTATTCAGTGCTACCCTGCAGCCAACTCCCCGCTTCTTTCCTGTTGATGAGTCCTGAGATTTGGGTCAGGCAGAGGTCTCTTGGTCTTGGGCAAGGTAGACTCTCTCCCCAAGCCACAATTTGTCTAAGCCAGCCATGGTTGTCTCCTCCCCTTTGCTGGGGATTGGGCATGAGACTTGGTTCCTGCCGATGAGACAGAAAGACGGACAGAAATGAGGCAGAAAGGGAAATCCACGGGGGCTTCCCTTCAGTGAGGAGGAGGTTACTACCCGACTTGGTTCCTTCCAGCTTGGAGCTCCATCTCAGGACCAGATGACACTATTGAGAACGAAAAGCCAATAGCTAAGGGCAACAAAGCCAAGAATCAGGAAGAGCCGGATTCTTCACGGCACTCCACCGCCCCAGACGCCCGTCTCCACGCTTCTTGTATGGGAATGACTATTTTTAAAACTGTTTTTGTTGCTTAAGTCACTACTAGTAGTCGGGTATTCTGTTGTCACAACTAAAGGCATTCCCATCCAATACAAAATAACCATTTCTAAAGGACACGGTCACAGCCACCTCATAAGTGCCTGCCCAGCCCTCACACCTGCTGCTGTGGGCTGCACCCCAGAAAAGGCATCCCTGTCCTGACAGTGGTGGCCACTGGTTGCCTTGCAGTGGTGGCCCCAGCCCTATACGCGTGCGCGTGAACACACACGCACACACACACACACACACACACACACACACACACACACACCAGCCCTCAGAGCAGTAGGGCATATAAATCAAAGGCCTTTGGTTTTGTGGGCTCATCAATATTTATTCATTCCCAGTGCAGTGGTGGAGCGTGGAAAGGCGCAGAGGGACTAAAACATCTGTGCCGAAGCTCTTGCTGGAGGGAAGGGGCTTCTTTGTTTCCTCACGGCCAAACAGTCCTTGACACAGCTGAGCTTTAGCGCCCCTGGGAAGAAAAGGGGGCTGGGCCGATCTGGTGAAGGAGGACAAGGACCGTGCAGGGACCAGGGCAGGCCCACGGACACGAGCTCTGGACGCCGCTGTAACCTGCCCTCTTGGCGGCTCATCTCAAACGCAGACCATCCCCTTGTCTCCAGGGGCCATTCAACTCTCTTGGCTCAGGGGATCGCGTGGGGTAGCCCATATTCTAAGGGTGGCAGTTGTGGGATCATGATCAGGTCCTTTGAGGGGGTGCTTGTGTGTCTGATGGAAAGCTCACACCCGCTGACCTCCTGGGATCCCCGCCTCGGCTTTTGCCTGCCAGTTGCATTGCCTGCGTGCTGTCGCTTCTGCACCCTCGTGCCCTCTCACCTTCACCACTGCGTCCTCCCTGTCTCCGCGTTTGTCATCTCTCTCCCTCTGACCCAGCCTTCACACAGCCACCTGTTATTTTCTTCGGGCAGGACAGGCAATCCTCCTTTCTACCCAGAAAGGTCAAACCTCCCCCTGGACCACTGACTCAGGCCCCAAGTCTGTCGCTGACATTTCAAAGCCTCTCCCCTCTGCCCTCAAGCCTGATCTTGATCTCCCCCTCATATGTATATAATATCTGCTCAACGGAAATGATTCTCCAAACCACGATCTCTTCTCCGTGGCTTTTCTTAGGCTGTTCTCTCTTCCGGTGATGCCTTCCCTCTTCACCACCCTGAAGCATCTGATCGAATCCATCAGGGTTCAGCTTAAACGCCTCCTCAGTTTCCTTCAACCTCTGCTTTCCTCACTGGGAGAGAGATTTCTTGCACTTGGATCATTGTAACAATTTATATTCATTGCACTAGAATGATTTTCTGCTTCATGGATGATTTCCCCCCCTCTCTCTTACATAACAGATCCGTGGTTCTCAACCAGGGGGTGATCCCCCATCTCTATCCCAGGCGTATTCAGCAAAGTCTGGAGACATTCTTGGTTGTCACACTATGGGGCATCTAGGGGGTAGAGGCCAGGGATGCTGACAGACATCCTACAATGCCCAGGGCAGTCCTCCACAACACAGAATTATCCAGCCCAAGATGCTAATGGTGTCAAGGTTGAGACACCCTGTGTTCAATTATAAGCTTCCTGAAGACCGAAATCATACTTCCTATTCGTTTTGTTCTCCAGAGCACCCAGCTTTGAAATACAAGCTTGTTCAACTATTTAAAATGAATGGCTCTAAATATTTAATATACATGTGCATATCTTGTTTGGGACCTGTATGGAGGTGCCTACTGCCCAAAGAGGGATCTGCATTCTCCTCGTAATATTCCCATTAGCCACCACACGTAATCACTAGGAGGGCTGATGGCCTTGGTGACCCTTCATCATTGACTTTCTGAGTCTCTCCCTGTATCGCGGGACCCCGCAAAGTCCCAGATCATGTTCCCTCCGCTCCTTATAGAAACTCCTTCACTAAACTCTGCTTTAGTCTTACCGCCTTCATTGCGGGTCAGTAAAGCAGGGCTCTGTTGAGCAGTGCTCTTAACTCTTCTGTGGAACTTTCGTTAGCACTGTTTCATACACTCACTGCACTGGAAGGTGACTTTAATTGCAACCCCTTCGGTTTACAGACGACGAGAGGAAGTTTCTCCATGTTATTCCACGTCCTTTATCCGAGGACCTACATGACGAATTCCTACCTAAGTTTAATTCCAAGAAAACATTTTGTCTCCATAGATGCATATGTATGCTGTCAAGAAAACAAAAATGTATGCAACCCAATATGCTTCTCTTTTGGGCTTAGCTGTCAGAAAAGTTAGAACCAAATTCAATACTCAAGCACTTAGAATCTGCTCAGCTCAGGTGTCTGAAACCATCTATTTCTTTTGCTTTCTTCAGCAAGAGTGTTATCCTTAAACGCCTTCTCTTGAGCTGTGTTTTAATCTTTAAGCTGCCTCAAGTTTTGGGGAAGTAAGTAGGATAAATTTCTTCACTTAAAAAAAAACACAAAAACTTCTCAGTGTTATTTCAAGCCATCTTCTGCTGTTGGGCACAGAGCGCCAGGACTCAGGGGTGGGTGCCGCCAGGTTAGAACTCCAGTTCTTTCCTATCATCCATGTAACACTGGGCTTGTTATTTAACCTCTCTTGGAATAATAAGAGGTACCACATAGGGTTGTTGAAAAGATCAAATAAGAACTGATATGTCAATGAAGGCATCTTTCTCTCTGTCCCGGATATTTCTTGATATATGTATATGTGTATATTTCCTGCTTCAATGTCCAGCCTTTTTTATAAAGCCCAGTTTTGTATTTACTCTGACTAGTATCAGCCACTTTTCAGTAATACTAACAATTTTACACTTTAACATAGATTCTTTTTTTTTTTTTTTTTTTTTTTTTGCGCTACACGGGCCTCTCACTGTTGTGGCCTCTCCCGTTGCGGAGCACAGGCTCCGGACACGCAGGCTCAGTGGCCATGGCTCACGGGCCCAGCCGCTCCGCGGCATGTGGGATCTTCCCGGACCAGGGCATGAACCCATGTGCCCTGCATCGGCAGGTGGACTCTGAACCACTGCGCCACCAGGGAAGCCCTAACATAGATTCTTACAGTTATTATTTACCTTCCCCTTTAAAGCTAATGTAACTGATAGAAAGTTAAAACTCTCCATTCCTGTGATTTCTTTTCTTTCTTTTTTTTAAAATTGAAATGTAGTTGATTTACAATGTGTTAGTTTCATGTGTACGGCACAGTGATTCAGTTATACATAGATGTATATATTCTTCTTCAGATTCTTTTCCCTTAGAGGTTAAAAAGTGCGTTCCTGTGATTTTCATTTACGAAGGTAAGTTATGTAAACAACAGCACAACACTCCACTTTGGATCCTTCGATGGGCTGTTGTGGTTGCTATTTTCAGCGCTTGGCACTGTTTGCGCTTCTGCCACTTAGGCTTCTGGTTGGCCTTGAGGTTTCACACTGTAAATACAGGGAAGGTGGCCAAGAAAGGCTACTTGTTGTTCTTCTTGCCGTAGGATGGGATGAATTGAGAAACCCAATGAAGAATGTCCAGTATTCTACATGTCTTTTTCATTAACTGGTTTACCATTTGTTTAGAAGCCTAGAGGCCTTGAAAAAGTTAAAAACAAAACAAAACAAAACAGTCTAATCACTTTGAAAAAAGAAACTTCAATTTTGAGAGTAGTTTGATTCTCCCAACTTGCGAAGAAGAGAGGGAAGAAACAGGTTCCCAGAGACATCAGGGCCTGTCCTGGTCCCGTGGCTGCTGGTAGCTGCTCCGATTCTGCAGGGCTATTGCAGTCCTCATGGGACCACGTGGCACTCTTGTCCCACGCTCCTGAAACTGCTAAAACTAAGACCCAAATCCAGAGACACTTCCGTTCTTTACTGAGTTGAGAGGAGGAGATTTGGGATGAAAGTTAGGAAACCTTCCAGAGCTGTGTATCTTTAAATTTACATTTTTGTTAATGAAAAGGAAATAAAATAAAAAATCCCATTCCTCTGTTTCCCCAGCCACAGTTCAAATGCTCAATGGCCACATGTAGCTAGTAGGACCCACCTTGGGTAGCCCAGAGGTAGAAGGTTTTCTCATCACAGAGAGAGCCATTCAACAATGCTTTAAGAGCCATTTTCTACCTACGTGGGGATTGACACAGAATAGTGGCATCATGGCATGTCGGCTCTGTCTGACAATTCAAAAGTAAGTGTTCTTTCCAGAGGAGGGGCTTTGTGACCGGGGCTCTTTGTGACCCACCCCTGGGTCTACCTGTTTGGGCGCCTGCACGCTTTGCACAGGGGCCTCTCATGCAGTTACAGAGCCCTAGGAACAATCGGCAACTGTCCTTTACTTCGAATATATGTGAGTGTTCAGGGGTGTGACCCACCCACTCACCCAGAGGCCATCTCAAATACCTCAAAGGAAATGTTGCCCTCAAACAGTTTACTTTCTAAATGGAGCTCTTTCTAGCATAGCCCATGGCAAGAATCCCCAGTATCTACCCCAAACAGAAATATCATAGGTTTCTGAAAGGCCAAAATTGCTCTACCTTTGCTCTTTTTTTTTGCAGTACGCGGGCCTCTCACTGTTGTGGCCTCTCTCATTGCGGAGCACAGGCTCCGGACGCGCAAGCTCAGTGTCCATGGCTCACGGGCCCAGCCGCTCCGCGGCATGTGGGATCTTCCCGGACCGGGGCACGAACCCGTGTCCCCTGCATCGGCAGGCGGACTGACTCTCAACCACTGCGCCACCAGGGAAGCCCCTGCTCTTTTCAAATATTGATTTAGAGAAATTAAAGTGTCCAAATAGAGTATCAGGTGCTTATGTAGTTTCTAACTTCCAGGGGAGGTTTCAACTTTATATATCTCGGTATATATAAATATACAAACAAAATGCTCTCACCATTGTCTCTCTGTGTCCCTGAATCCAGCTGACCTTGACTTTTCTTAATTCTCTGCTTCTCTGGAGGCTCTGGCATGGGGACTGATCCCTCCCTGAAGCGCCCGCATTGTGCCTTTGAAGCTTAGAACAACCTTTTTTCTGGTCCAAAAATAGTGCCACTGTGATTACCCTTGATGCCCTGCTGTCATTATCCCAGGTTTCCGGCTCTGCTTCTCCTTATCCAGATAACGTCTGGCAAAAGGAACATTGTGTCTTTTTTGCCCCTAATTTCACACTTTCCCCCATGTTCTTTGTTAATAATAACCACCATCATCCTCCACTGAGCTCTTACCACGTACCAGAAACAGTGGTGAGTGCTTTACAGGTGTTATCTAAATTTAATCTCACAGCCTCCACAGCTACCGCCTTGCTCCAAGCCACCATCATCTCTGGACCTTTGAAAAGCTTTCTAACAGGCCTCCTTTCTTCTGTCCTTGCCCCCTGGAGCCTACTCTCAACCAAGCAGCCAGGAAAAATCCTTTAAAATATGAGTTAGATGACACTACTCCTTGCTGTTCTCTTCTGGCTCAGAGTCAAGGTCAAAGACTCTGCAATGGCCTATAACACCCTAAGTGATCTGCCCTTGCGCCCCGTGTCAGTGCTCGACGGCATTTCCTGTCCCTCAGCCTTCCTTGCTCTGATCCAGCTACACTGGCCTCAGGGCTTTTGCACTGTTTGTTCCCTCTGCCAGGTATCCATATGGCTTGCGCCCTCACCTCTTTCAAGTCTTTCTTTATTCAGGTATCACTTTCCCAGTGAGGGCTGCTCAGCCACTCTATTTAAAATCAATCTCTCACACACACACACACACACACACACACACACACTTTATCTCCATCACACTTGCCACCATTAGCAGGCCATATACTTTACTTTTTTATTTGCTTATTGTCAGTTTCCCCCAACAAATAATCTGAGCTCCATGAAAATAAGGGTTTTTGTCTGTCTTGTTTACCAGCCTATTCTCAATGCCTAGCACAGTGCCTGGCACAGGATAAGGTACTCAACATGTATTTTTTGAATGAGTGGATGAATTCTCATATATCCTCAGATCAAAGCTAATTCCTGTTTTACAGGTGGGGAAACTGAAGGTGAAGCAACCTGCCTGAGGTCACACAGCTGGTCCCTCATGTGCTTCCCTCATGACAATGACTGACGTTCTGTCTGTACCCCCTGAAGGGTCCCTCTAACCATCATGATGCACCTGCTCCACAGCCCACTTATGTCTCCAGGCAGAGGACTTCCAGAGTGTGCCAGCCCCCACAAAATCAAGATCAGCAAATTCCTAAGATGCCATACGATCGTCAGGCATAACTTCTAGAAACAGCAGCATCTACTCCCATCTAGGCCAGAAAAGCTCAAAAAGTACAGATTTTGCATGGACCCTGGGTCAGCGTGCAGAGGATAAGCTACCTCTCTGTGGGGCAGAGCTGAGGATAACAAGTTTGACCTGTTATTTTGACTTAGAATGGAAGGTGAAGATTCTGACAAATAAAGCCTGGGCTTTTAGCAGATTTCTCATGGTTATGGTCAAGACGTTAAGTTTTAAATTTAATTTTGACAAGAGATGTAGAACAGAAAGAAAAGTGTTTTAAATATTTGCTGATGGTCAGGTACGGAAAAAAAACCTTTTCTTTTATAAAGCATAAGTTTGGAACTACTGGTACACATTTTTAAAAATTTTTTTAAATTGCGATAAAATGTCCATTATATAAAATTGACCATCGTAACCATTTTTAAGTGTACAGTTCAGTAGTGTCGAGTATATACACATTGCTGTGCAACAGATCTCCAGAACTTTTTCATCTTATGAAACCGAAACTTTGTACACACTGAACAACAACTTTCCATTCTCCCCTCCCCCTAGCCCCTGAAAACCACCATTCTACTTTCAGTTTCTATGAATTTGACTATCCTAGATGCCTCAAAGAGTGGAATCATCCAGTATTAGCCTTTTTATGTCTGCCTTATTTCACTTAGCGTTGTTTTCTCAAGGTTCGTCCATGTTGCCGAATGGACACACTTTTTGAGATCCACTTCTGTGTAGGCTTTGTTTGATTGGACTGGGTCTAAAGTCCAGAGGCTATTTTTAGAGATGTTTAATTTTTTCATAAGCATTTTGTCTGTATTTATGATATGAAAAAAAGGATGCTTTGTTTATAACCTCTCTGTTCAAACAGCGAGGCTTACCACAGAGAGTACTTTTCCATTTAATTATACTTTTTCCATTAAAATAAGATCATTTATTAAGACTATTAACCATCAATAAATAGAGAACTGTATTTAAATAAGATGTGCAGTACCCTGCATGTTTTAGAGTAGTGGTTGTCAAACTGTCCCCAGGTCCTCAGAGACATGTCAGGGGCCACTGAGGAGGGGACTAGGAAAGTTAAAAGCCCACCTCACAGCCCCCCACCCAGCTTTAATCAGAGCAGCTCTAGTTGTATGTCCCATATTGTGGGCTCGTGCATAATATTTTATTTGAATAAAAAGTTTCCATAGTATGGTGTCGTTAGTGCTGTCCACCAAATATTCTGGTCCTCCCCACTTCCAGGCATGTGGGAGAGTTGTACTTCCTAAATTTTTGATGGTTGGTAGAACCATGGGACTGATTCTGGCCAATGAGGGTGTCATTCTGGTCTGGAGCATTTAATTCCCAATGCAAGACCACCCTTGCCCCTGCTTTTTCCTTTTGCTGTGGTGTTACAGACTGCATGCTTGTGTCCTCCCAAAATTCATATGTTGAATCCCTAATCCTCAGTGTGATGATATTTGGAGACGGGGACTATGGGAGATAATTAGATCATGAGGTTGGAACCCTCATGATGGGATTGATGCTCTTATAAGAAGAGACAAGAGAAATCTTGCTTCCCTCTGCTCTAGGCTATGTGAGGACACAGCAAGAAGATAACCATCTATGAACAAGGAAGAAGGCTGTCATCAGGTGTTAAATCTGCCAGCACCTCCATCTTGAGCTCCCCACCCTTGAGAACTGTGAGAAATAAAAATGTGTTGTTTTAAGCCACTGAAATTTAAGGGTTGATTTGTCACTGCAGCATAACCCAGCCTATCCTGACAGATACACATAGCTTTTAAAAGTGTGAAAACCACCATTTTGGGGATATAGAAATGTTTATGTCGATTCAGGCACCACTTCACTAATCTTTAACTCTTCTAAATACTGCTTAATCCCATCTCATTTTCTGTGGCCTTAGGTTGAACTAGGGTTTACTTATCTTTTCTTTCTCTTAGATGCTCACCCTCCACACTTGACTGGGATTCTAGAAGTTTTAGGAGTTTCATCAAATAGTTAACTTTTGTAGCTTTTCTGCTGCTGCAGATTTTAACTTTTTCCAAAAAAGGAATCCTTTGATTGTCACAGGCTTTCTCATTCAGCAAATGCTGCTCGGTAATATTGATACTTCTCCCCAGTGCTCTACTCCCACCTCGACTGTTTACATGAGGGAAACAGTTCCAAATCCATTTCTTCCAGCCTCATGGTAAAGCCACAGAGACAGAGAGAAAGGAGAGGAAGATGAGGAGGAAGAAGGAGGTAAATGAGAAGAAGGAGGCAAGAAATGCTTTTGGCAGCTGGGTTATGTCGCTGGCCTCCTCTTCTAATCATGGGCTTCTGAGTTCGCGTGGTTCTCCTGCATGAGAATCACGTGATGGGCTTGTCCAAAATGCAGGTTCCTCTTCAGCCCCCACTGGGAATACTGGCGTGATTCCCACACACACTAAAGTTTGACTAACACTTTAAAATCATTCTAATACAGCTCCAAAAACATTCTTTTCTTCGTAATGTTGGAAAATTCCATTTTTTCAGCCTAATCTCAATATCCAAATTACTTTCTGTTTTAAAAAATTGCTGTAGTCACTTAATTCTCAGCCCACTTCAAAACTCAGCTTTTCTAATATATAGTTAAACAGAATATACCAATATTTTGAAATGGAGAAAAAAGTGATAAGTTCACATTTTGCACACTTATTCTTTATACTTTAAACTGTTGAATTCTTAAAGACACATTAAAACAAAAACATAAACAAAGACGACCTCAATAACTGATTGCAGTGAAGCAAAGTGAGCATGAGGTTATCATAGAAGCAAGACATTGGTAGCTGACATTGATCATCAATTACATGTCCAAAACTTGACATGTATTATCTCATGTGATCCTCATAACCGTTCTTCGAGGGTGGAATTATTGTGCTTATTTTACTAGGTTCAGAGAAGTGAAGTCACTTGCCCAGGGCCACACAGCTGGTAAGCAGCAGAACATGACCTACATGACTTATACCTATAGCCACTAGCCTTCAAAATCCCTGTCCTGAACACCAAACAATTTGCCTTGTGAGGAACTATCTGAGACATCTGAGGAATACCAGAACAGGGGAGGGAAAATTCAGGCAGAATGGGAAAAATGTCCCAAAGGGTATCTCCACCTAGACCAAATCATCCTTAGTTTACGAGACAGACCGCAGGTTATGACATGAAAAAAAGAAAGAAAGACTGCATTGCAGACTAGCATCTTCTCTGAAAGGATTTGCCTGGTCAGGGGGAAAAAGCCACTTCAAATATGGATGTTATTTCATTTGGTCAAAGTAGGTCAAAAGAACTGGGCAGAGTGAGCCGTGTTGGATGGAGGAAATTAAAGTAAGTTGGAAAGAGCACAATAATGCCACAGCATTTCTGTTCACCTGGGTAATATCACGACTCTCCACTGAGGCAGGGACATTTACAGTTTCTATATGAAATGTCATCAGGACAGGCTGGCCGACAGAGTCCATCCTAGAAATAACTGCCAACATGGAGAAAATTCTATATGCTGTTGCATTTCTAATTCTATTCCTGCAGGACTGGGATGGGAAGAAAATAAACTCAGAGGGAATGTCCTCTCATTCACGTTCTGGTGCATCCCCCAGTCACCGGATGGAAAGCCACTGGACTTTGCTCCATGTACCCACACAACCAGCCTTGCCCATCGTTTTTATTAATATTCCTTTATTTAGGTTTTAATTTAGCTGGGTGTAGAATTCCCCACTTTGTCTAATCTTCTTTAGCACATTGCATGCTGTGGAGACATAATAAATGCTTATTGATAATGCTATTTCTCTGTTGTGGGTTTTCTATCCTTGTGATGAGTTGTCATTAGAGGGGAAATGCTTTGCAATAATAAGCGTCAACTTTTAATTAAAACTATTATATGGAGTGTCTGCACTCCATATTAGGATACCATAGCGTTAATTTTTAGGGCTGATATATACTGTGTCGGGGGGCTGGAGGGCACCAGTGTTCCTGGAGAGGCTGCATCATAACCTGGACGTCTTGCTACTTGGCATGCAGGGGGCACCTCCATTAGCTTCCAAAGCTGCCCCTGGTGTGGTTGTCTTGCTGACTGAGTCATGTAGATCATGCAAATTTGTTCTGATGGTTTACACTTTAATCATTCTCTCACAGTAATATAATGGTAATTGGTGTCATTTAATCTACTGTGCTATTTAATGCCCTGAGACTTCTGGGGATTTCACACAACCCATCCAACCCTAATCTCCACTATTTATTTTCTCTGGGAAAGAAAAATGTCCCTTTTCCTAGGACACCCCAGTTTTTAAAGACACAGGCTGGGGTAGAATCCATCCTGCTGGTGTGTCCCAAACTGGAGAGAGGTTTTGCCTGCCTGAATTCTGAACCCCTTGGCTTTTGCACTTTTCCTAAGGAATTCTTGAAGTCACTCAGTTAATTTGTTTATGGGTTTTCCTTTGCTAGTTTTCCATCACCTCAGATTCTTAAGTGTTTGAGGGCTAAGATGAGCACAGAGGTAAGGGGAGTTCCGCCCTAAATTTTGCACTTCTGGGACCCCACTCTGGGAAACACAAACACACACAAAAACACAATGCTTATAGTTTGCCAACAAAAAAAACCACACCAGTGTAAGGACAAGGCATGGATAAAGGAATGAGGGGAAAGTTCAGGCTCCTCAGTTCAGATCTGTTCCTAAGCTGGGTACTCTGAACTTGGTCTTCCTCCTAAGCCCCCATCACTCCGGCAGCACAAAAATGTCAGTGCAACACCTTATAAAAACCAATAGTGTATGTATCACCCTCCCGTGGAAACAAATGACCACGGCAGAATGGGAGAAATAAACTTGCCAAGCACATAAATAACCATTATGTGCATCTCTGCATGACTGCAAGGTATTGGATCCGGAACCTGACAAAACATTAGAAAGATTTGTAAATGGTTGTGGCTGTCGAGGTGGGAACTAGCAAACCACGTACCTTCAGCATTTTCAAATTGATTTTATTTTTGTCAAAATGGAGTACCTAACCTTGATCTTTGCTTTCCTGAATAGAATAGAAACAAGACGTCTTTACTTTCCCAGTTACAGGTAGGATGCTAGCAGTGATGCAGTGGGTCCAGGTCCTGGTATGATTGATCATTGCCTCTGAAGATACACCCTTTGGATGCGGACATGGGACCTGGTATGATTGATCATTGCCTCTGAAGATACACCCTTTGGATGCGGACATGGGAGAAAGGGGCGGGAAGGGCAAACAGTATGGCAGGCATGGCTCTCAACTTCCTGTAGACCTGCAGTGTATGGGAAAAGCAAACTGGAAAACCAGCAGCATTAGGGGTGGGAGTGGGGACAGGGCAGAGACTGACTCTCTCTTGGGCAAAGGTGGATTATTTCTTACACAGGTTAATCAGATGTTTTGCTCTTCTCCTTTTGCTCCTCCCCTGCTTTTCTTTCTTTCCCTGATCACGAACATCAACCAGGAATGGTCAGTCTCCAGCACACCTGTCCCCATCTTCCCTTCCAACAGCCATGGTGGGTCTTCCTCATAGGTCATGGCACTCTTTCCCCTGAGCTCATACATGGTCTTAGAGCATTTTTCCCCATGCGTTCCAGCAACCTTTGGGCAGCAGTGAAAGCTGTTTTTCAGGATGGAACTTATTATCCACGCTGAGTAGACCCCAGACAGTCTAGTCAGTTTCTCTCTAGTTCACCACATATAATAGATGCTCAAAAAATACTTGTTGAGTGAAAGAAGGGCCATGACTAGCAATAGAAGCATGGTAGATTCAACTGGAAACTTACAGATAATCTTGGAGGATGGAAGATGAGATTCTAAGATGATATTTTTGAAATCTTGAGGTGCTTTTTAGTTCATCTGTTCCATTCGTTATCAAAAGCATAACTAGCTATAGTTAGAAGATAAGCCAGCAACCCATGTTTATGCTAATATTCTAAGAAATCAACAATATAAGATTTTGAGAAATTGTATGAGATTAGCTAATGTCAACTAAAATAACATTTTTAATAACATTAAATGAATACTTGTTCATGATAGAAAATATGAAAAATAAATTAAGAAATTAAAAATCACAAATAGTTCTACTTAATATATATTAGCATGATTTTTAATATTTGAAATTTCCAGTCATTTCTGGAAATACATAAATATATCTTTACAATGATTTATTTACCTTCCTCCCTCCCTCCTTCTCTCTCCTTCCCTCCCTTCTTCCTTCCCTTATTTCTTACTTTCTTTTCCCTATTTAAACAAAATTAATATCATTCGATGTGGTTTTGTAACCCAGATTTTTTAACTTAAAAATACATGCTGAGCATCCTCCCAGGCAATTGTCTACAATTTAGTTCGCAGAAGTGAATTTCTAGTTTTCTATCAGAAGGCAATTTTCTCTTCGGGGTCAAATGCTGGGTAGGAACCAACCAACATTTTTCAGAAAATGCTTTCACATAGGCATTTTAAAAAGAACTATTCACTATTTCTCATCTCCCCGCCCCAAATAAATAGGAAGTTAAAAATGTCCGCTACCATTGAGATGACATTTAAATATCGATAGTTCTATTGGTAAGAAGTTCGTGGTTGTGTAAAAAAATGGAGGCTCTCAAATGTTCTGTGAAGGGAATGAATGCTCGTCTTTCCTGGATGCCTATTTTTTTTTTTGAAAGATCTTGAAGGAGGAAAACAGAGAACAGTGTCCTCTTGTCATGGGCGTAGCAACAACTTGGGGTGCACCAGCTTCTCAGGATAAGCGCTGGCCCTGGATTTTGGAAAGGCTGCCCCTAGCCACAGCAGGAGGCCTGAATAGGTGCGTCTCAGAGACCACTTGGAGATAGACCCAGAACCCTCAGAGTCTCTGCATTTTCTGCAGCAACAGCTGACATGGTCTGACCCTGGGTCACCCTCCCTGCAGGTGACAAGAGCAGTCAGTTCCAAAAATCTGAGACCACTGCTTCAATAAGGCAGGAAAGAGAAAACCTGACTTTGGAGGATTTTATGGAGAAGATGCTTCCAGGAAACCAGAACTAATCAATGTCAATGGACTGATTCTATGCCATTGAGCAGAGCACTGAAGGTCTCTCCTGAGGTCACAGAGTACAAAAGAGTAGGACCGTATCCAGTGCTCAGAAATCAGTGGTGATTTCTCCTTTGAAGCCTCCACAGAGGGCAGACAGGAAGCCAGGGTACATATGCCTTTAACCCTTTGCTTGACCTACCTGTTCGAGTCCACAAAGGTACCACATCTCACTTATCCGAGGTGAGCTCTTTAATGCCCCCTGCCTACAGGGAGGGCCTTACCTAACAAACCCAGCCCCTAAGGCAGCTGCCTGCCCCACTCAAGTGATTTCCCAGGAAGGAGGTTGTTCAAAGGCCCCTGGCAACCTTTCCAGTGGCTCATGACATCAGTAGGACATAACCCTAACCACTTCCACTACTGAAAGATGGTCTCTGGCCTTGCCTTCAGCCTAAGAGAATGCTATCTTTGCAAAACTCTTCCTTGGTACCATCAACTCAGGCATTCTTGTCTTGGCAAGGGAGCACTTCATTTCTGGCAACAGAAACCTACTCAAGCTGGGGGAAGGAAAAATTTTTTTTGAATGTTAGGATACAGACGTATCTCACAGAATGCAAGGGCAGTAATGCAGCCGGGTCTCATGAAGGCCTGTCAGCTGTAAGTTGCAAATGTGTTTGATGTAAGTAACCAGAACAAATAACAACAAATGAGCTGAACAATGACAAAAGCCAAAATAACCAGTAATATTGTCTTCAACAATTAAAAGGCTTATTTTTCTCATGAAATAGTTTCAGAAGTATAGGCCATCATTCATGTCATTAGGAATCCAGAGGTGGGACTTCTGTCCTCATGGTTGCAAGGTGGCTGCTGCCCATCGAAGCATGGTGTCTGTGTCCCAGTCTGGAAGAAGAGGGAGGGTAAGGGGCAAAGGGTTTAAAGTGAAGAGGGATGTTGGACACAGCTAACCCTTTGGAGTGCTCTCCTAGAGCCTCCATCAATGATTTCTCCTTGGCCAGAATGTAGTCACATGGTCACTTGAAAGAAAGATGAGAGAAAGTTCAGCTGAAAGAAAGATGAGGAAGGTATTTCTTTAGTAGACACATTGCTACCTGGAGTACAGTCTGATGTCTGCTGGTAAAGAAGATAGAGGAAGGGATACTGGGTAGCAGTCATCTCCTGATGTATAACAAACTACCTCCAAACCTCATGACTTAAAACAATTGCCACTTTATTTTTTCATGACTCTGTGGGTCAGGGCTTAGGATGGGTGACTTGTCTCTGTTCTGCCATATCTGGTGCTTCAGCTGGAATGGCTCAATCAAGGGTCAGCTCTTCCTTCTCTTGGTATCAACTGGGGTGGCTGGACTGGGGTTGGGGAATCCAAGATAGCCACACACACACACACACACACACACACACACACACACACACACACGTCTGGGGCTTCGTGTGGCTGAGGGCTGGGGCCCCTCAGTTCCCCTTCACACACACTCTCTCTAGTTCGTGGTCTTTTCTCATTCTGTAACCTAGTCTGTGCGTCCTTACATGGTGGTTGGCTTCCAAAAGGATGGAAACAGAAGCTGCAGGGCCTCTGAAGGCCTGTCCCAGACATCACACAGCATCACTCTCAAAGCATGCTAGTCAGACTTGCAAAGCAAGTTAGAAGCCAGCTGGGGACTTGCCTGGGGGCCCAGTGGTTAAGACTCCATGCTTCCGATGCAGGGGGCACAGGTTCAATCCCTAGTCAGGGAAGTTCCACGTGCTGCACACACTGCGACCCCAGCCCCCACCCCACTGCCCAAAAAGAAAAAGATAGTAAACAGAAGGCAGCTGAAATTCAAGGGGAAGGCAAACAGACGCCCCCTGATGGGGAGGCCTTTGCAGAGAATCTCCCAGCCGGCTGCAGGCACTGAGGCTGTTCTCTCTTCCTCTCTGTCCGCCTGGCACTTTGCCTCTGCCTTTCACTACAGATCTGTTTATTCTTTCTCAGCTTTCTCTTTTGCTCTGAGCAACCAGTTCAAACATAGCTGCCCTAGAAAGGTGCCATCAGCCCTGGAGTCCCCTTCCCTCAATGAGTTTTGAATCTATAGCCAACTAACTAGAGTTGCTGAATCCCTATTTCTCTAAGAAACAGTGTAGGGGCAGGTAAGAAATCACTAGGCAGTCCTTTTCTGTAGGCCAGGAATTGCAGTCCCTTTAGGTATTTCATGAACGTTTCTCTATAGCTCACTTGGGAACTGAGCTTCCAGGGAAAGGCACTGCCCTACAGCAGGTATTCTGTAGCACGCGTGGATGGGGATGATGCAACTAGTGGTGTGAAGCCATTTGGAGAGCTTTTAAGAAATAGTTTGGGAAAATCTAGTTTACATTTTAATATTTAATGGCTAAATCAAAAGAAAAACCCATTTCCATCCGATTTCATTGTTTTCTAATGGGTGAGAGGGATGATTTCTTTTTAATCTTGATGCCTTCCCACACACACGCACACACATACACACACACACACACACACACACACACACACACCCCGTCCATGGTCTGGCTCCATTCATTTATAGAGGAGGCTCCTGTTCCCTATAAAAGCGTGTTTCCCTAAATAGCAGACCACCAGCATCAAAGAGATCATTCAGCCTGACCACGTGATGGGGACTGTGTGTGTGGATAATCACCAGCTTTATGAAAATGCTGTAGAGATGTCCTCCTGGTCCAAGGACGGGTGACAGAGATCTACGCGCCTCCCTAAATCTGAAAACAACGGTGGTAGAAGTTCTTAATCTGAAGTCCAAGGAATGTGTGAACGCCCTGAAATTATATACAAATTTTAGCACATGTGTTCATTTTTCTGCAGCTAGCCTCAGCAGACTCCCAAAGGGGCCTATGAACAACCTCACTCATGCCCCACATCCATCACCCCCCAACCACCACCGCCAAAAGCCAACACTTATTGATAAATGGACACCCAGGGGGTGTGATGACTGAATGCCAGTGGGAGATTTACTGGGGTCACTTTTTCCATAAGGGTCTGCTTGCATGGGGTACTTATTGCTGTCATGTGAGGGGCAGATGTAAAAACAGTCATCATCAAAAAGCCAGTGCAGAGGGATCTAGAGCCCAGTGAAAGCATGAGGCCAGGACTGGTGGCTGAACATTCTTTTACTATTGACACAGAGAGGAGAGGTACAGCCTTTCAAGCTTGGTAATCGCAGCAAAGCCTGTCTGCTTCATTGCTTCCCTGAGGATGGACTAACAGGTCTCAACCAGCAGCGCTTAAGCCCTGCCGTGTCCTAGACGCGCTTGAACTCAGCAGTTCAGTCTCCAAGCAAGTGGGACCCCGCAGACCCCTGTGGGCCCTCCTGTGTCCTAGGACAGGGGCTGTGAGAAGCAGGAGGTTGCTGGACTGGGCATCCCTCCACCCTCAGTGACTCCCCTTCCTTCTCTGCCAAGTGTGGCTGGGATAAATGCCCTGTATAGCAAACGGGATAAGCCCTGCCAAGAGTCACAGGCTGCCTCTCCCCACTAAGCCTTCTGCTTAAGGTAGGTTTGTACTATTCTCAGATCTCAGATTCTCACGAGCGATCTGGCTCTCTGCTGGGTGTCCCTTGACCTCCATTGTTAATGCCTCAGCTACTTTATTGGAGTTTGGAGTTGGGTTTGGGTCATTGGAGTTTGGGTCAGATTTACTAAGCATATCCAGCAAAGACCCATGAGGCAACCTCATGGAAAGGATGCACCTGGAGAGTTCAAATAACAAGGGGAAATATGAGAAAATTCACTTTCTTCCTCCAAACAGGTGCTCTCCTGTCCTTTTCACTGAGGCTGATTTTTGGAGAACGAATTTCTTCTAGGTAAATAGCAACGGGGACATCAATTTCTTGTCCACGGCAGCACCTTCACCATTCCCATCCTTCATGCAAACACGTGAATGCTTTGCCTAAATCGCACATTTCTCATTTAGCACGCCGTGAAAGCCTGCTCTGTCACCTGCTTATGACCGTGAGCACACTGTGCAAGCCGGGGATGGCACCGAGCCGCTCCACGGAGGCGCGCCACAGCAGCAAAAGGAGGTGCTCCGGCATGCCCAGCTGTCTCCAGGGAGGGAAATCAGCTTCCAAAATTAGGCTTTGAAAACCTGCACGTTGAGGAACAAATTTAGAAACTTACATGAATCCATCTTAGAAAGTTATTATTATTTTTTAAAGATGCATTAAAAAGAGTTTCTGGAAGGGAACGAAAGTTTGCCATATCCCCTTCTAAAGCTGAGACCTTTAGCTCTGGCCTGTTCTGGATTTCAGCTGACTTCTTAGCTGTACCCAGGGAGTCAGGAGGAAGCCTCAGAAGTCACCTACTTCCCTGGGGCCCATGTGACTCATGGGTGCAAACATTTCTATCATTCTGAACTTTCATATATATATATATATATATATATATATATATATATATATATACCCCTATACTCAGTTCTTCCAGAAACCCTATGCAGCAGGTGTTAAGAGCTGCATTTTCCAGGTGCAGAAACGGAGGCTCAGAGAAGCAGGGATACTTGCCCAAAGCCCCACAGCTGAGAAGGGGGCAGAGCCCGGTTTGTTTGCAGGTCTTCTGAATTCAGTCCACTCTAGCCCACGGCAGCCCCACTCTCAGGCACCTAAATGTGGAGTCCAGCCTTTTCCGAGAAGACCTAAGGTGCTCAATACTAGGATTGGAGGAATTTCATCCCCCACTATCTTCTCCTTTGGCCTTGACTGAATGCACTTTATTCTTCAGTCTCTTGGCTTGGAGAGGAAATAATGATGACAGTGTTCTGAGACGTAATTAACGAATGTCTTTAACATTTGGCTGCCCGCGGCAAAGGTTCTATGCTACAGTATTCTCAGAATAGTCTATGGACAGAGACTCCAGCTTTTCGATTGCAAGAATCTTTAATTCAAAGGGGATCGGGTGATGGAAGGAGAAGTCTCCTCCTATGCAGCCAGACTGGGAAGAAAGATGGGTGTCAGAGAGCAGAGAGCCGGAGCTGGGGGAGGGAAGCTCGCTGCCACAGTGAGAGGGGAGTTCCCAGGAACCTGGAAGGTATGACTTGCGGCCCAGCCCACTCAGCTGCTCCCACCCAGCTCTCAAGGAGATACAGTTCTGGCGGCACCAGGGGACTGACAGGTGACCTTGGTCGGGAGGCTTGCTTCTTCCTTGTGCAACAGCGTTGGCTGGGGGAAGCACCACCCACTGAGATTTGATGTCTCAGCCTCCGTGATAAACAAGGCTAAACAAATTAGCCCGGAAAAAAAAAACTTAATTGAATTTTTATAGAGAGAATGTTTTGCTTATCTCATCTTTGCTAACAAAACCAAGACAATTCTGGAGTTGTCCTGGGCTTTTTTTCCCCTTCTCTTTTACAAATCACCCACAGCGTGCGCTGTGGAGAGATGCCCGGGCAGGAGCTTGTGCTGTGGATCCCATCCTGAGCCTGCTGTTTCAAGGCCTCCTCGGAGACTGCTTTTTATTTGCCATCGAAGCCTGGGGATTACTTTGATACACTGGCCACGTGGCTTAACATCCTTTCTAACCAGAATCATAATCCTGGGGAAGGGGAGGAACTGGGGGGTCAGCAGGGTCAGGTCTGGTACATGGTGTATATGTTCAAGGGATTTCCTTGAGCCTAGAAAATCCCCCCCGATCTCAGCCTAGGACAAGCACAGCTTCCAGAGGGGGGAGAGCAGGAGACTGCGACTTCAGGGTGGGGAGCTGAAATTTGCATACGATGAGGTTGGAAACAGCAAGTTTTCTGTTTCTGTTTATTCACTCCAACGGTCTGGTAGCAGCATGCAGGGGCCCTGAGATGTGCTCCCGGGCTGTTATCATCAATGTCTTTGATGATTCTGCCCTGACCCCACGGGCCACAAATCTCTCTGCTAGATGCCGTCTGGGAGCCCCGCTGTGTGGGAACTGGGTTGGCTCAGCTTGGGGATCAGTGCAGACTAGGCAGGGTCTCCAGGTTCAGGAAGGACTTTTCTCATTTAGCCACTGAAAGAGGTGGCCAACTCATTTCAAAAGTTGGAGCTGAGAGGGAGAGAGAGAGACCTGGAACAGCAGAACTGCTTGAAATTCTGCGGGCCTGCCGGCTTTTTCTGAAGGGGTCACACCAGTGATGGGAGTGGAAACGACCGGCAGCTAGCTCCTGGGAGAGAAGGAGGCTGGGAAATAGGACCTCGGCAAGGGCAATGAGAAATGAGGTCCGTGGTTTCCTCTTTAGAAAATTCCAGCTCGGGGCCACGTGTGACCACTGTTATGATTGCGCCCAGTAGACAGAGACCACCCACCCAATCAGCCTTGACCAGGATCAAATCCAGCTCCTGGGAATCTAAATGATGTGTCTCACCCCTACTGCGTTTCGGCTTTTCATTATCAAATAGGGTTTAGGAGTGTTTGTGGAAGGATTTTTCCCTCTCCTCCACTCACCCCACTGATACCTGTTCCTTGGATAAGGGAGGATTTTCTGCTGTTGGGGAGTTCTAGGGACTCCCTTGCAGTTTCCTGACTGTAGCACATTCTGTCTGTGACAAGTCAAAGCAGGGTGTGGTCCTGGGTATTCCAGCTTGGAACTCTGGGCCCAAGCTCGCCCGAGGTGTCCGGGGTCAGAAGTGTGAGGGAAGAGGAGTGTGTGTGTGTGTGTGTGTGTGTGTGTGGTGGCAGTGGGGGGTTCAGACGAACAGCTCCTGGACCCTGAGCAGAGCCATGGACAGCTCATCCCTGACTGCCTTCTGTCACTGACTCAGCACACACAGGAGACATGGGGTTCACTTTCTCTGGGTCACCGTTTTATTGTCCCTTAGAAATGACTCCTTATCCTGGCCGGTCACCCTTGTAGAGTCGTTTTAGATTGATTTTGTAAAGCTGGCAGGCAGGATCTGGCTGTGTCACTCAGCAGAGCTGCTAGGGAAAACTTGCTAGAACCGCTAAAGACTATTAGGGTGACGGGTCAGCCGTGGCCATGGAGCATGACAGGTCAGCAGAGCTGTGGTCTGGGACGTCCTGAAGTCCTCTGAGCTCTAGAGATGATGGCAGCTCAGCTTGTGTCCCGTGGGCTTGGATTGCTAAGCACAGTTTACACTTCCTGAGGCCTTTCTAGGAGGCAGAGATGGTTCCAGACAGTCCTCTTGAAAGCCGTAGGAGGTATAAGCCTTTCTCTCCGCTTTGCAGATGAAGACCCGCTGGGCCATGATGAGGTTCAGGATCTTTCCTGTGACTGTGTTGTTAGCAGTAGGCAGCAGCAGGACGCAAACCCAGGAAGTCCAGTTTCAGAACCCGAGGGTTGTAGGAAACGCCCTATGGAAGGGTGAGGTGGCAGGAAGAACACAGCCAACACCATCACATCACTTGGGTGCCCCTTCACCTCCCATGGATCCCTCACCTGTACAATGAGGGGCTTCCCAAAAGTCCCTTCTGTCTCCAGAAAGTTGTAGCTTTGGTGCTGTTGGGGACAAAGTCTTCCTGTAGAGCAGACTGGACAGTCACCAAAAACAGAAGCAGAAGAAATTTAGATGTTGTAGCAACCACAAGCAAAGTTACCACCACAGCTAACATTTATTGGCACTTGCTGGGTGCCCGGCACTGAGCCTTTTGTGGGCATGGTTTCGTTCAGTCCTCACAACAGACCTGCGAGGCAGTTGCTAACACAATCCCTATTTTATAGATACAGGAACTAAGGCCCAGAAAGGTTAATTAACTCACTTGAGGCCACACAGCTCATAAGTGACGGAGCCTGAGGCATCTCTCCCTGCCCTCTCTGCCCACCAAGCACATTCCCTCCCACCTTACTTCTGATGCCAGCACATGCAAGAGCTCCAGAGAAGACAGCATTTGGGGTTAGCACAAGAACAACCTTCCCAAATGCAGTTTCCACCCCCAGCTGGTGATAGATATTTAGCCTCTAGAGACTTCCTTTCAGGCTGCTGGGGGTTGAAGATGGGACTTGAGAATGGGAGGGCAGCCCTGGGAGACTGTCACCCGAATAGGTCAGTTTCAACAGGGAGGCTTTTATCTGGCTTCTACCTTTAGGCCTCTTGGAGAACCACATCTTGGAAATTAATGTTGGAGGGATCTGTCCCCGCTTTCTTCCTCTTCCATTTATATTGAGCTTAAATTTTGGCAGAGAGGTGGAAAATGAATTGGCCTTGCATCGATGGTTAATTGTGGTCAATATTTTCCAGGCAATATTCAATTGCAGACTGGAAAACTAGTGTAGGCTCCACGGAGCAGAGAGGGAAGAGGAAAGAACTGATGTCCCAGTGATGAAAAGGGATGAGGAAGAGAGTGGGCCTGAGACAGTAAAACTGCATCCTTTTGGTCACGAGATTGCCTCCAGGGAGCCACACAGAGAGCTGAGAAGAGGACGCAGGGTGACACCCAGGGGGACTGTCATGTTGGTCAGGGCAGGCTACCTGTTACCGACAAACAAGCTCAGTGGTGGCCTAACCCCCCAACTTTATCTTTCTCTAACCTCAGTAACATCACAGCCCAATAGTTAGTGTCTGGGCTGAGGGGAAGGTGGTCGGCTGCACTCCCCTTAGTCATTTAGGGAGCCAGGCTCCTTCCACCCCTTGTGTCTCTGGCATTCCCCTCAAGGCTGGGAGTTCTCCACTCCATCCTCTGAACTCAACAGATGAGGGAAGAGTTATGGCGTGAAGGAGGCAGCCCTGTCCTAACCACCTCCATCACGCCTCACACCTTGTCTCCTGTTCCAATGTGGAAACTGGTTCACAGCCCCACCTACATACAAGGAGACTATGAGTTAGCCTAGTGATGCTGCCAGGAAGATGAGAAGTGGGCTGGGTGAGCCCATGGCATTGTTCGTGCCACATTAACCTTCTGGGTCCCTCAAAAGTTGATCCCTGAGACCTTCTCTTCAATGCTAATAGGACCTACTACTGGAAGGTCTCAAAAAAGTCCCAGGGGACCACATCCTTTTCCCTTGTCATGTGTCTAAGGGTACAGAGAAAAGCAATTTCGTGGTTTTGTGGTGCAAACAGTGCTGTAATAGAAATCCTTCTGGACTTTCTGATCATGATATTCCTAGGGACAAAGTCCCACGTCAGTCTGTGTGTTCCAAATGTAATGGTGTATTTAGTATAATTACAGTATACAGTATAATTTAGTATAATCTGTGGCTGATGGCTACACACTCACTTTCTGAGTTGGTCACCCGTGCTCACCTGAAGACAGACAAGTTTTGACCAGCGGTTCTCAAATCCTGAAGCTTTTTAGGATTAACTGAAAATGCTGTTAAAATGCAGATGTCTTTCCCACCACCCCAGAGATTCAGATTTGAGAGGTCTGAGGTGAGACCCACCACCTGCCTTTTTAAGAAGCATCTCAGATAAATCTGAGGAACACCAAAGATTGAGAAGCGTTGGATAAGACCATAGTTTAATCCCTCTGCAAGCAGATCATTTTGGAATATCCTTGAATTCAGAGAACCTGATAGAGCTGATGTCACCTCAAAAAATAAAGGAGCAGACACGTAACTTGACATAGTACATTCCAATGGAAACACAGTCAGTTTTGGCCATAAGTCAGATGACATGGAAGCAAGTCTTAACTGTCACTAACTAGGTATGTGAACTCAGTTAAACAAAGCACTTATACAACACACTTCCTGTTGCTTCTTCATAGCGTGAGAGCCGCAGTGACCCAGCACTTACCCGACAGAGTCATTTGGATGATCAAATACTTTTAAGCATAGCAGTACTTTGAAAACTATGAGTTTCTATTAGAGCAGCAGGTAATATCAACATTAGATAAACTGAGGGGGTTATTTACACTACAAAGGAATCGTTTGCCTTACAAAGAGATTCCTTAACATTTAAATGCTTGCTTACAGAAAATTAATTGGGGAGTAAGACCAGAGGAATGAACTGTTAATGCACTGTTAAAATATTAAGGTAATAAACCAGAGATCAAGGTTTCTGAAATGATCATCTAGGTCAGCGGGTTGAACTTAAGTATTCAATTCATATCTATCCATCGCTGAAAGCAAGGTACACCTCTAAATATATCTTCCTCAGAGCTGTTGTTAATGAAAGCAGAAGTTCCCCTGTTATTTTTGCATACATTTCTATTTTAACTTTCCTTTCCCCTAATTTCTTTCCAATGTGTGCTTCTCAAGAACAATTTCTATTTCAAAAATGGCAGGTGGGCTTATCCCCCTCACACTTGCCTTTGTTCTCGCTAGTCCTTATCTTGGGTCCTAAATCCAGGTCCCTGAGAAGGACTGTGTTATGATGAAGCAGCTGGAGTAACAAGATTGAAAGTCTCCATCCTTTTACTCTGCCTCCTAATATTAAAGCCAGGGATACAGAACGGAGACTAGAATCCTGGGTTTCTAGCTCTGTTATAGCAGGTGAAGATGGTGTAAGACACAGACATTTTTAGGGGAAATGGTACATTAGGAATAAATGACTAGAATTGATTATGGACAGGGATAACTATTAAGTTCCATCCAGTCATTTGGTATGGCTATCTGGAAAGCTATGCTAAGAAGGACTCTGAAATCTTATCTGGGTACATCAGGAAAGAATGCCAGGATTGATTAGTAATGTCTGCCGTGGGCAAGGAGTGAGAAGGAGAAACCCTGTGCCATCTTTGACTAAGACAATGGCCAAGGAGTAGGAAGGACTGGAAGAAGAGTGAATAGATTTCTCAGAGTTCCGCTAGAAATGTACAACTAACTGGCAGAATATGCTGTTTTCAAATTAGTGTTTCCCAAATTTTCATCCTCCAAACCCCACTTTCCATATTCCCTATCAAAACAACAGCACATCATACATTTTTTGTAATTTGTTTCCTTGCTCTTATCTTACAGCTCAGACCTCCCTCTCACTATTACCTTCAACCTTATGAACTCCTTGAAAATTCCCTCTGGCCCTTGGGTGTCCCTTATTTTCTTTCCTCCCACCTCAAATTTCATAGTATATGAATGTATGTCAGATATCTGTTAACCAGTTTAATTTTTATTTAATCATTTGACTTGCATTTGACTGTGATTCATCTGTTTTCCCAGCCCAGATTTTGTCATCCTTAGATAGTGAGGCTCTAGAGGGAATGAACCACCCTGGATGGTGTTCTTTGTATAGCACTTTGGAGTGGCTGCTGTGGCTGTCTGCCCAGGTTCCCACTTTCAGTCCTGAAATACTCATTTCCCCAGATGCTGGGAGAGTTTGTGGCTTTTAGCTCCATGATGAAGGGCGCCATTTTCTCTCCCCACCCATTAGCTAAGATGGCAGCTTGGATAGAGAGACTGTCGTGAGTTCCAGTCCACCCTCTTGGGTTCCAGCTCAACCTCTCAGGTCCCAGTTTGTCCTACTTTCCCCACTTCACTTCCATCTTGTCTCTTTACTGCCCGTCGTTCAAACTTCAGGCTCCAGCATCAAACAGAAACAACGGTCTCACATGAACTATGTAAAAGTCTCCACAATAGTATAAAGTCAAATGCCTTTAATAAATAAATACCTTACCTTATCTAGCTCCTTCTTCTTAACTACATCATCTATAGATGTTATCTATGTATCTATCAATCCATTCCCTCCATCCTTCTACCCACGTTTCCATTCTAGTGCTTCATCTTCTGTGATCAAACTCTGGGTGATGTAGTCATGTAGCCACCTTCTAGGAACTGCCCTCAGATGAAGGGAACACTGAGCTCATAGTGACACCCTCTCCCCACCCTTAATGACTAGTTGACATGGGGATATGATGGCCCAGCCCTATTGCTTCATAGTGGGACAACTCTAAAGGGGCTTCTAGCTCTTGAGCTCACTGTGGGGTTGGCTGAGGTCTAATATCACGGTCCAGCATCTCCCTCTGCCCAATTTTGCTTCCTTCACACACACACACACACACACACACACACACACACACCCCTTACTGCAGAGACTGACGCCCAGGGCATTCCCAATAAACTTCCTGCGTGCAAACTCAGTCTCAGAGTCTGATTCCTGGGGATCCCCAATGAAGACATGCTTACTTCAGTACCATTCCTTTCAGGCTAACACATTTTTATTTAGCATGTACTTGGAGCCAGGCACAGCACTAGGCGTTCAAAGTACAAAAACGAATAAGACTCGGTTACTGCTCCAAGGGAACACATATCTAATGGCATCGGCAGAAACATGAGCAGGTAGTTTCAAGATCTAGGACTGCCCAGGAAGCTGCATTGGGAGCACAGAGCCCCTAAAGTTCAAGAAAGGCTTTCCTGGTACCCCTGAGCTGAGTCTGGAAGGACGAGTAAAAGTTAGCCAGGCGAGGTGGTGAGTGTACTCCAGACAGAGGGGACAACAAGGGCAAAGACAGGGGATCCCAACAGAGCACAGGGAATGCCACTGGTGCTATCAGAGAGTCAAGTATGAAAAGCTGTTATGATACAATGGGAGATGAGGAGACAGACCAAGACACTTGGACTTTATTTTAGGGACAACGGAGAACCATTGAAAGGGTTTCAGCAGTGGGGCCACGTGGTCAGATTTCTGTGTAGATTCATCACTGGTGACTTTAAGAGGAGTGCAGTGGCTGTGGTGGCTTGGCACAACTGTCCCATCCTTCTCCTGGAGAGGCTTCCCATACTGCAGCTCCGCAGTGGCTGGAAAGCTATGAACTACACACATGAGACTCCACTGCAGCGAGAATTCTGGATATGATTTAGGTGTTATCAGTTAGAAGTATCTGTCGAAGATCTGGAAAGGGGAAACCAGGCAAGAGCCGAGTCTCTGCTGGTTGTGCTGTGCGTGGAGCTGGCAGGGTTTTCTGCAGGGGTTTCACAATCACAGTTGCTTCTCATTATGGCTGTTTGCCAATTTCCATGACTTCCTGATCATGCTGGCATCCCGATTATGGCAGCAGAGTCATGGTTCTGCAGCTGGCAGCCAAAGCACGAGCTTCTCTATTTGGCAAGCATCTTCCTGATCATGAAAGAGACGGTAGTCCTCTTGGTATCCACGTTCTGCGATGTGGCTCCAAAGCCATTTTCCAAAGCTCAACCTGTCTCTTCAACTTTTCCGACAATTCTGTAAACCATTTAGTGCCCTCCAACAAATCACCTTCTGTCCAGACTGGATGGAGTAGATGCTGTTCTTTGTACCTGAATCCTGACTGATACCCAGACAAGACTAAACGTCCAGGAGAGACGTGTCACAGAGCTGTTACAAGTGTCCAGGCTAATGATGAAGAGAGGTGTGGGCACAGAGAGGAAGGGACACATTGGAAAAACATTTGGGAGGTAAAATTAGCAGTACGTGGTGATTAACTGGGTATCAAGAGTGGGAAGTGAAAATGAATCGATGGCTAAGATGACTCAGTTTTCTGACTTGGGGAATCGGTTGGAGAGAAATCCAGATAACTCAGATCAGAACTTTTGGGGAGAAGCAAGCTTGGGGGTAAACTGATAAGTTCAGGTACCTATGGGGAATTCAAGTAATACCTTTTCCTCCTTTTTTATAATTAAATCAGCTGTAAATGCACACATAACTGCATAATTATTTATTAATATCCATTCCTTCCTGAATCCGTGAACTCCAAGATAGTAGCAACTACATCTTCTTGGTCGTACTTGGCACAGTCTAGCCCAGAGTAGGTGTTGATAGACATCTGCTGAATGTTGAAAAAGTGAGTTGGGTAATAAAAATTGTAGTGATCACACTCAGTGCTATGGAGATGAGCAGTCCGTGCGCCGCTGCTATGAATAGTCAGTAGACATTCAGCAAGAGCCCTGATGGTGTTGGTGGTCATGATGATGACGATATGTCTGAGCAGGAACATCACTGTGGTCAGAAAATCAAGCCAGAAGAGTAGAATTTCATCAGCATTCCCCCGAAACCTAGAAAAAAATAGGCCAGAATCTCCTACCTCAATCACAGTGTACTTCCGTTACATATTCATTAAGTGCCAATAGTGTAGTAGGCCTGTCAGGAGGTTTTCCCAGGTGCTTTGCACATGGAAAGACTTCTGTTGATCTGTCGTATACTTAGTGCAGTTGCCAGCTCTTGTAAATCAAAGCTGAAGTTGACTCCAGCGACTCAGAGGAGAGCATGCCCTCAGCCAGACTGATTTCCCACAGCTGCTCGCAGAGCGTGGCAGCAACCTGATCATTACGTGCAGTGTGGTGATTAAGCTGGGCTGTGATTGGGGCAGACACTGTCCCTGCTCGTTTTGCTCATTCCCTACCATGCTGTGTGCTCAACGCCTCCTTCTATGTGGGTGCTTGAGAGGCGATTCTCTGACCCATCAGACACGATGGCCCTTTTTCTTTTTTTTTTTTTTTTTGCGGTACGCGGGCCTCTCACTGCTGTGGCCTCTCCCGCTGCGGAGCACAGGCTCCGGACGCGCAGGCTCAGCGGCCATGGCTCACGGGCCCAGCCGCTCCGCGGCATGTGGGATCTTCCCGGACCGGGACACGAACCCGTGTCCCCTGCATCGGCAGGCGGACTCTCAACCACTGCGCCACCAGGGAAGCCCACGATGACCCTTTTTAAAGCAACTATTTATTATGCCTTTTTACCTTCCTGAAGTGAAATGCATACATTATATAACCTATATGCATACATAATTTCAGGTAAGTCAATATCTTGCCTAATGGTAATATCTAGGCACTCAGAAAAGTCATTTGATCATGGTGATGATGATAAGGAGCGGTCGGAAACCAAGCCAGAGCTGTAGATTCATGAGCATTCTCCCCAAATCCAGAAAATAGGCCACATATACCTATATAATGTAACATATAATATACAAGGAAGGTAATGCACAATAAAAGGGCATGTATCTCAACATGCAAATGACCACACTGCTAGTAGTGAGGAAGTGCTTGGACGCTTGCACCCATGAGAAATTCCCAAGAACACACCAGCTACCAATGTAGACTGAGGGTATGTTACCTGGATGACCCCCAAACGATGAGTGGAATCACTGTCAGTGACACAATAGTCCTTTGATAAAGTTCCAAACAAAACAGAATGGTCTTCCCTTGATTTACACAGTGGTTGCATTCTTTGGAAGCCAACTGTACGTTAAACCGTAAACAAAATTTTTAAAACACTGTGTGTTAGGCTTCTAGGCTCAGATGACTGAAAACAGATTTTTCACCTACATAACTATCCAGTAGGACAGACAGAGTTGTGTGGGATGCAGACAGCTCTTTGTCGTGAGAGCAGCCCTGGGCAGTGGTCCACTCGATGCCGGTAGCCACCCAATCACTGTGACCGCCAAGAAAACTGCCCTCCCAAATTTCCAAATGCCCCTGAGGGGACAGTACCAGCCCCATTGAGAACCACAGTATTCCAGCGTGAGCTCCCCGTCACTCCATTAAGCAAACCACCCACATGGAAAACTTATGGAGTGTGGCGTGGCGAGCTAAGGTTTGGGAGGACAATAGGGAATTGTAATGGTTGTGAATCTTGCAACCTAGACATGAAGGTTAGTATAGTTGGAATTTATACAGCACACATTTTGCAGGTGGTTCGCCTCTGTTAAACTTATAAACAAGTAACAGTGGAAGCTCAGTTGCCATCATGTCTTCTGGTTATTTGGAACTTATTCCTGGGTGAGTAGTTCAGCCTAAAGACTTGAGGTCACTATCTGGCTAGAAGTATTCAAGTGAAAATATCACTAAAAATGCCATCACATATCAAAACACTTTGCAGCAGGCATTTTATCAGAGGTTAGGGAGTAATTGCTTTCATTCAAATTCTAGCCCTGCCACTCATTAGCTGTGTGACCTTGGGTGAGTTACTTAACATCTCTGTGCCTCAGCAAGGGAAACAGTCTTCTGTTACATATTGTCAAACACATCATAGGGTTGTCATGAGAATTACATGAGTTTCTATTTGTAGAGTGCTTAGGATAGTACCTGGCATATATAGTAAAATAGCTGAATACATATATTTTCAAATCAGTGAAACAGTCTCATGCTTACAAAAAGTATCTGGATCAAATGAGGTGTAATAAGCAATAGTAAGGGTGGCAGATCAACAACAGAGCAAGGAAAGCGATGTCATGAAGCCATTCAAGACTGACTGTCAAGTTTGGAGGAGAGTTGGGTCCCAATGACTTGGCCTGGAAAAACCACGTGGAGAAGAGATAGTAAGAATCTGTATTGGTGAGACGAGATCAGGGAACCAGCCTGGCCACTGAGACCCTGGGAAGGAGAGCCTATGGGAGACCAGCCTCCCGACCAGGGGCTGCAGGGGCCTCCTGCCCCCTGGGGAGCATGGGAGCCCCTCATTCGTGGACGTTCATTGACTGAGCACCTGCTGTGTGCGGGCGCCTTGAGGGATGTATATATGTGTGTGTGTGTGTGTGTGTGTGTGTGTGTGTGTGTGTGTGTGTGT
>NW_021703777.1:30658754-30904400 GCF_005190385.1 Monodon monoceros | reverse complement strand
GTGTGTGTGTGTGTGTGTGTGTGTGTGTGTGTGTGTGTGTGTGTGTGCATTTTCTGACTTTCAGGGACTCCCAAGAGATACTCTGTGTCCAAAATCATGTCACAAGTTTTTAATTTTGTGTAAAGAACATGGAACTGACTTTTTATCACACACCCTCATTTCTGCCCACTGAGGAGTTGTAATAAAAGTTGTTCACACAGCTTCCCCTCTGTGTCTGCTCCCTCAAAACATGGGGAATCCAGAACTACTCAGACTTCTGAAAATAAAAAAGAGAACAAATCTCAACAGTAGAGTCCCCAAACTGTGTAGGTGACACCGAAATATTGTTTAAAAAGGACAGTAGAAAAACTCTTCACTGGCCTAAATCTTTCAGTGTCCAGAAATTTCTACCACTTTGTTATTTTAAAAGAACCAGAACTTGTCCTGACACAACTATAAATAAAAGCTAAGTCAAGTTTTAAAAAAATGGATGTTAAGAAAATAATGTGTGAGCACTTAGAAGAGAAAGGAGGGATCCTTTTCAGCCCTCTTTCAGTAGGGTTTCTACACGTTTAAATAACCTGACCCTTTTTTACTGGGACAAGATGAAGGCAGACACAGTGGCCATTCCTGTGGGACACAGATGGCTCACCCAATAGCCCATGTGCAGTTTTCTCAGCACCTTTGTAGTTAGGATGGGGTCTGTGACCAGTTTTATTTTATGTTCTTGGTTTGCTTTTCTCACTTTAGAAAGCATCCTGCAACTCTTCGCATATTGGCAGTTGGAGAGCTTCTTCACTTTTTCTTTTATTGCTGTATATTATTCCATTGTACTACATATCCTAATTTATTTAAAATCTCCCCTTCAATGAATATTTGGAGTGTTTTCAGTCTTTTGCTATTCCACTGCTGTAATAAATAACCTTGTACATATATCAGGTATGTAGACTAGAGCCCCAGGAGCAGAATGGCTGAGTGAATGACTAAATATTTCTATGCTTTGGCAGCTGCAGCCTAATTGCCCATCACAGTCCAGTGTGGCTGCATCCCTGCCAACAATGCCTGAGCATGTCCGCTTCCCCAAAGCCTCACCAGAAGAGGATGGGCTCAAAGTTTTTTGGATTTCTGCTAATTTGATTGGTGAGAAATCACATTCTCATATGGTTTTTCATTTGTATTTACCTTGTCATTAGTGAGGTTCAGTGCCTTTTCATATATTTGGGGACAATTTGCATTTTGTCTTCAGTGTCATGTCCTAAGCTCATTTTTCCTATTAAGTTCTTGGTCTCTTTGGTCTTTTTTCTCTATTTTCAGAGGCTCTTTATTATATAGGGAAATTAATAAGCTGAAAGTATTTTAACACTTTTTCTTTTGTCTTTTGATGGTTTTGAAATTATTTTAAAGAACTAATACTATGGAAATAATTTTAATAAACAACTATATCGACTTCTCTATGCCTGCTGTTGATGATAAAAATAAATAAGGGGGCTTCCTTTGAAAAGTAACCAGTCCAGAAGAAGAGCTTAAAATCTAGTCCAGTGTAAGACGTAATAATAATATCTGACATTTCTATAGCTCTCTACGGTTTACAAATCACTTTCACATTTTTCATCTTTTTGGTACCTCCCAGATCATTTGTAAGGTTGCATGAGTTAGGTTTTGGTTTGGCTGTAGTGAAGGAAAACTGAAAATAGCAATGCCTTAAACAAAACAAATTTTCTCTGTTCCATAAATGTCTTGATGTTTGGTCCAGGGCTGGTATTGGGCTCCATAGTGTCAGAAACCTAGGCTCTTTATGTAGCCTCAAGCTCACGACCCAAGTTAGTGCCAAAGGCACATGCTTCCTGTCTCTTAGAGACAGTTCCAGGAAGCTGCTACAAGGCCTATTTCACTTACATCTTATTTCACCAGAACTTAGTCACATGGATTTGCAAGGGAAGCTAGGATTTTCCCTGGTTGCCATGTACCAGCTAAAAATGGGGGCTCTATTACAAATGAAGGAGAATGGATATTGAGGTTCAACCTAAAATCTCTGCCAGAAAAATACTAGGAAGGTATCATTATCCTCACTATAAAGCATTAAAAAAAGAGAAGGTACAACTCTCTTCCTAGCAAAGATGATGGATTGAGCACATCTCCTCCCTCCTGACACCTCTCACACAAATAGTAATGGAAGAAAAGCATAGACTCATAACAGCCAAGAGCATGGAGAGGGGGCGCTGTCCGTTGATGAGTGACTTTAGCAAATTTCTGGCAGCCAAAACGTGCATGTGAGAAACTTTGATGGGGTTTGCAGTGGAGGATGGAGTCCATTTGCCCAGCAGAACCTGATTTCCCAGGTAAGGCAGAAGGGAGGACTGAGAACTAGAACTGAAAAAAGAGGCACTGATTAAAGGTCAAAGGTCTGTATATGAAATGATTGCTCCCCACTCTGGCTCTCCCAGAATGCATGACAGCCAAGAAATTATCACCATCACCCCCCCCAAATTCATGTATTCCTAAAGAAATTAAACAAGGGCTTCCCTGGTGGCGCAGTGGTTGAGAGTCTGCCTGCCGATGCAGGGGACACGGGTTCGTGCCCTGGTTCGGCAAGATCCCGCATGCCGCAGAGCGGCTGGGCCCGTGAGCCATGGCCACTGAGCCTGCGCGTCCGGAGCCTGTGCTCCACAACAGGAGAGGCCACAAGAGTGAGAGGCCCGCGTACCGCACAAAAAAAAAAAAAAAAAAAAAAAAAAAATTGAACAAATGATCTGAGAAGAACTTGGACAGTCGTTATGGTTATTGGTACCCCAGAATACAGTTCTTCTATTCTTTCTTGCAGAAGTCTTCAGAACAGAAGTCAATTCCCTATCTATCCACACTCAAGTCCCCCATTCAGCAAGCTCTGTGGACCCAGAGCCCCCAATCCCTAACTCCTCATTCTTAAATATCAATGGACATCAAGATTAAAAAATAACAACCTAAAAATGTCACCCTGAAGAAACAGAAATAATTCAAGAACAGAAGAGGAGTTTAAAAATAATTCTCAATAACTTCACAGTAAAGAGACTGTATAATTTATCATCCAACCTGGGATAATTTTGAAAGCAATATGGGGAGATGTTAATAATTATGCCAGGACAACAGGTATAAACCATGACTGTCCCTGATATACCATCAAGATATACAATCGTTGTTATGGACTGAATGTGTCCCCTCAGAATTTGTATGTTGAAATCCTAACCCCTAAGGTGATGGCACTAGGAGGTGGGACCTCTGGAAGGTGATTAGGTCATGAGAGTTGAGCTCTCACCAGATGCTGCATCTACCAGCACCTTGATCTTGGACATCCCAGCCTCCAGAACTGCGAGATATGTGTTTGTTGTTTAAGCCCCCTGTCTATGGCATCTTCGTTATAGCAGCCCAAACTAGGATAATCACCCTACTCCAGGAAGATTTGGACAGATATTGCATGCATAAATGAGAACAGAATGCTAAGGAAAAGGAACAATCAGAAACCACGAAGGAATTCTCAGACATTAGAGAAAGTGATTGCCAAATTAAATGTTTAATAGAAATGATAGAATAGAAAGTTGAGAAAATCTTCTAGAACGTAGAGGAAGAAGAAAATAAGATGGAAAATATGAAGAAAAAAGATACAGAAGATCAATTACAAGAGTCCAGCACCTGCCTTTTAGCTGTTCAAAACAGAGAACAAGGAAAACACAAAGGGAAAATAACAGAGTAAATAATCAAAAAAAAGGCTCAGAGTTTTCAAAACAAAAGGGCTACCAAATGCCCAGCGAGAAAAAAGAAACAATTCTTCTGCTTAGACACACTCTCTGTGAAATGTCGGAACACTGGGAATCAGAAAATTCTAAGAGTTTCCAAAGAGAAAAAATAAGTCCCCTGTGAGGAAAGAGAATGCAACTGGCATTAGATTTCAAATTCAAAACCACAGATGCCAACACGCAGTAAAGTTTTCTGAAGTTCTGAGAACAAACTATTTTCAAACTAGAATTTCATATCAAGCCAAACAAACATTTAAGTGTGAGCACCTAATAAATTCAGTTTCAGATATTACAGAATAAATAAAGTTTGCTTCTATATATCTTTTCTGAGGAAGTTACTTGAGTGTGTCAACTTCAGCAAAACTACGGCAAAATCCCAGAAAAGGGAAAGTTTTTAATATAAGAAATAATATAATTTACCCAGAAAATTCCTGGATGCCAGGTGTCAGCTGACCTTGCAAGCCTTGGACCACATTAAAAGAGAATATCAATGGACTCTAAGAAAAAAAAACATTTTCAAGAAGAATGGAACAGATGATAAGAAATGAGTAGAGTGAATAAAAGTGGAATATCATAGAGAAGGTGTATGTTTCTTCTACCAACAAGAAAAAAGACAATCAGAAACTCCAGGAAAAACAAAACAAAATGTACAAAGAAGTCATAGTCCGTATTGGAACTGAACAAACATGGGGCCATATTTTGAACAACTGGATGAGTATGAGAAAGAAGACTATTTGTTCTTGATGTTTGAAACATTTTGCTTTGAGTGGAACCGGGTTCATGACATCGGAACCACGAGGAAGAAATGTAATCATGGCACTCTGGTTAGCTCCGTAACAATATTTCCATAGTCATAATGAAAGCACTCTTTTCTGGTTTTCAATTTTTAGAATCAGCCTATAAACAAGGCAGGGGAAACTTAATTGTGGTTGCAGAATAGATAGAATTTGGGAAGCAGAAGTGGGTAGAGAGGTGGAAGAAAGACTTTCTGCTTTTATCTTCATCTTCCTGAATGAGTAGTCAGAGGTATCATTGACTGTTGATGGAAAAAGAATTAGGGGTTTGTCTGCAGTTTGAGCAGTAACAGAGAAATGAAAATAGCTAAAACTTTCAAAACGTGGGAGGGAGTCGGGGACAAGAATTAAAACTTTATCTACCCTAGAAGGAAGTGTATACATAATATCTACTAAGGTTACTGATCAAGGCAGAGCGATGTAAACATACAATTTGGAGATGAAAGGAGAAACCACAGACAGAACTAAAAACAGAAAAGCGTTCAGGGCTGTCATCTATGGGAAGCAGAATGAGGCTGGGGAGAGGTGGACCAGGGCACTGTTTCTTTACTTTCCAAAACATTTTGGACTATTTGATATTTTAATCATGCACGTGAATCACCCTGAGAAAATTTGAATTTATGTCCTGGAACCTGTTTCACTGCCATGTCACAAAAAGACAAAAATTGATTACAAAAATAAATGAAATCGTCACAGTAAAGTGAGAGAAAGCAGAGAAGCTCGGAGAGGTTAAGTGATTTATCCTAACTCATACCAGCTCGTGGGATTTGAACCAAGTGCAGAGCCTGACTCAAGGGTCATGGTAAGGATGGAGCAGATCTAAGTGAAGATGTGGGTCGTAGAACATGGTTTCCAGGTGTGCATTGGCCTGTACTCACCAGCTCTCTGTGAGCACTTTGTCACTTCTAATCCTGTTTTAGACTTTGACGGGATCTAAATAAAAACATAAATGGTCCAGGTAACAGATAAATGTGCACTTTACATATTTGGAATGTCCTCAGGTGCTGTCTCTAAAAAGTAAATTCTAAACGCGATTGTATTTCAAACGAATGTGAGGCACTTCCTACTGAAAGGGAAGGTGAGGTCAGACCTTCTACAAGGGCACCTGTTCAAGGGGATCGTTCCCATCCTGGACCCAGCTTCTTATCTGAACTTGTTGCGTCCTGATTATACCAGGAGGATTAGAATATAGGAATTTTCTACTTCCAGTGGGAAGGTTGACCCATCTGGAAACATGAATCGAGTATGTATAGCCATCTACATAGCTCAGAGACCCATATGGAAGAAACACATATTTGTTTCTGGGGTATAACATATAATCACCCAGTTGAGCTCCGGGAAATAAAACACAGACAATTTTGGGGTTTAGTGGGGGTGTTGAAGAGGCCCTTGCTGCCTCCACTCGGTGAGCCAAGGACTGAACGTCAAAAGCACTTTTAGTTTTTGAATGTGGAGTATGATCTAGATCAGATCTGCCTGGAGGTAAATAAACTTTGCCAGGTGACCTCCACTTCTGGTCAGGAGACCCATCTGTGGTCATCAGCTGATGGGTATGTTGGCCTCTGGGGAGCAGGCAGCTGACCCGGCCTTCATTGAGTGTTCATGCGAATCCTGATCAGAAAACCAGCTACTTTTCTTTATGATCTTTCCTGAGGCCCCCTGCAAATTGCTATTAGAGGCATTGCGAGATGAGGGATATTCGGGTATAAAGTGGTCGTCAGTCCCCTGGGAGGCTGTAGAATTTGCAGGATGCCTGGGGTCCATGTGTACATTGATATACAAAGCACTCAATGGATTCTAGCTGCTTTAGACATGCAAACTACCTTTTCCACACATGTATGTACATGCTGTTGTGCTTAATAAAATACAAACAATTTTAAAGTTCAGTTAGCAGTAACTTTTTATCATTATGTGGTTTCTCAAATGACATTAAAAATACAGCCTCAGGTCCTTTCTATGACCTCCCAACCCCTAATTAGGTTTCCATGTTAGATTCATAATCTCTGCGTTTTCCTTCAGAGCACTTAACACAATTTTAAATTGCATTTTTATTTCTCTGGACATTTATTTTGTGTCTGTCTCTCCCACTAGACTATAAGCTTCATGAGGGCAAGGAATGTGTTTCTTTTTCTCATAAATTGTATTCCCACTCCTAGTAGAGTGACTGGTGCATAATAAGTGCTCAGTAAATATTTGTTAAGCAAATGAATGAAGTGGTGGGATAGGGGGAGGGTGTCCAATAACCTTTTTTTTTTTTTTTTTGATGGTTAAAAAGTTTGGGAAGGGCTTCCCTGGTGGCTCAGTGGTTGAGAGTCTGCCTGCTGATGCAGGGGACACGGGTTCGTGCCCCGGTCTGGGAAGATCCCACATGCTGCGGAGAGGCTGGGCCCGTGAGCCATGGCCGCTGAGCCTGCGCGTCGGGAGAGGCCAAAACAGTGAGAGGCCCACGTACCGCAAAAAAAAAAAAAAAAAAAAAAAAAAAAAAGTTTGGGAAGCAATGATCTGGTCATTTTACAAATATAACTGAGGTCCAGCAGAGCCAAGAGATTTACCAAAGAGACATGCTGTTTCGTCACAAATACGGAGGCAATCTCAGCCCAGTGATCTTTCCAGCATTCTTGTCAATTTCTAACAGCATTTATTTTTTATAAAATTATACATTTATTTTTATGTAACATGATGCTGGGCATGATACAAAACAGACCAAGTAAAGATGCGGGCTCTTCGGTGATTACAATCTGAAAGAATGTCCAGTAGCTATTTTATGTAGCATCTTTTATATTGACACTTCCTTAGAATGATTTCATGTAAACTCTATACTCGGCCTTCTGGGATGTATAATGGTGTCAAATCACAAACAGTGAGTGACTAAAGAGGCGAATCCATTCTTTGCAGCCCCCCCTCACTCCATTTGCCTCTGAGACTCTTCCTATTGATAGGAATGCTGCTTGTTTGGAATCTGGAATGTAAACAGACTGTACCATTTATGGAACGTCAACGACTAGAAAGAATTATTCTAGGTGCCCGTGGGGAAATACATGAAACTTAACAGACATGGTACCTGCTTTAGAGGTGAAAACAAGTAAGTCTACATTTATTTATTTTTTTGTAGCTAGGGTTTTTTCTCTCCAAAGATCTGTTGCAGGGACTTGGCATCTGCAGAGTTGACCTGCAAATAAATTCAACTCCATTCGCAGTTCCTAAGAATGACTGTGACCAGTTCACTAACATGGGTGAGGAGAAAATATTTTCAGAGAGAGCAGAGGTACATAAGAAAAAGTCACATAGAATAAGTAGAAGAAGCTTGATAGTGCATACATCCGACGCAAATTCTTGGCTTTTAAAAAGGAGGGGTCTGTCCAGTTACGGAGACAAATCTCAACATGCATCCTACAGGGGCCCCTGCCTGCAGGCCATGTCATCCCCCTTCACCCCCCATTTAATGATTATCTGCTGCCACTGCTTGACCAGGAAAATGGGTGGGAGTATTTGAAGACTCTAAACTCTATTCCGATGAACTGGGACTCCCAGTTCTGGAGATCACAGATAGGAAAGGGTGACCAGATTTCAAGAAAAAAAGAAAAAAATTTTGTTGAGATAGAATACCCTTTCACTCTTGACAGTTAACAGCAGTATCTTTTCTCAGGTCATTTAGGCTGGCGTGCTCAGAGAAGGCCTCGGCAAGGGAAGTGTGTCAGTAACTAGGCTGCCGGTGATGGCAACGGCCCTGCAGCTCGGTCATGTACGGGCTGCAGGCAATGCCCTTCTGCCACCCTCACTTCCCCACCACTTGAGGGCCTGGCAGGCGACATCACATCGCCACACATTTCTCTCTGAAGTGGCATTTTCCCTTGGCTCTATGGTCTTCTTCCTTTTTCCTCTTGGAAAATAATAGGAGGGAACTGGGTGGCCATTGCCTCTCTGCTTAGGACTTCATGGCCGTTTGGAAGAGAAACGAGGTTCACGGGGGGTCTACCATATGCCAGAAGCCGTATGGGGCACTTTCCATGCAATAAGTTATTGAACCTAACCAATCGCCCAGTGAAGGGCTTTCCATTCTCTCCACCTTGCAGGTTTTAAGACAGGTTCAGAAACATGAAGTTCTGTGCCAAGGTCACAAAGCTATAATGGAGGCAAGATGTGAAGCCATGATTTTGAATTACAAAGCTAAGGTCTACTTACAGGCAGGCACTCTGGTTACATCTACTGAGAAGCCCTTCTAGATGCCAGGGACAAAGCAGCATGATAACAGACTTTAGGGGGAAATGGTACCTGCATGGACCCCATCTTTTGCAACTGAGGCTCCTGTTCCTCTCCTGGTAGGGCAGAAGGGCAATATTCTTCCAGACAGAGCCGTGCTTTCGGTCCAGAAGGAAGCGGATCCATGACGGCCACATAAAGTTCACCCTTCAGACCTTTCTGTGGAACTGCAGTATGTTCTGTTTCATGTTTCCTAAATTATTCGCAACAGGCAGCTGTGCTAGGTCAGAATCTCAGAGGTGCTCTGGGATTCCAGACAGGGCGGGGGCTGCCACCCTGCTCTCTCTGGCTGGGAATAATACAATTCACAAATGTGGGGCATTTGGGGAATTCAGGGGCTAAAAAGAGAAGCTCCTGGCTGGAAGTGGCTAAGATTCCTGGACCTCCATGGTGTCAGGGAATCATTTCAAGGATGTTTTGCTTTTGCTGTGCAGCTAATAATACAGCAGCCATGTATCAACAGCTACTGTGCTCCAGGCACTGGACCGAAGGCCTTTCAGAGGTATTGTATTCATCCATCCCATCAGTTCTGACAGCCTTTAATCCTCTCAACAACACTGAGAGGCAGGTCTCAGCAACCACGTATCACAGATGAGTAAATGGAGGCTCGGGGATCATCAATAACTCACTCACTCAAGTTTTCAGAGCTTTCAGGGCAAGTCAGGATTCAAACCGAGGCTGTTTGACCTGACTGTTCATATTTTTAACAACAACAGTATATTGCCCCTAAGTAATTTATTCTGCAGCTAATGAATACGTCAGACAGGCTTTCCTGCACCTTCCTACCCACCAAATGTTTGGGCAATTAAAATAGGTGACCACTTATAAGGGGAATGGAAACAGCACTTGGGCTTGTCCCAGTTACATGAATTAATTCTGTCTCAGGGTTCTTGATGGCAACATAAACCAAAGAGCCCAGAATCCCATGATGAAATTATATCATTAAAGCCCTCCGCATCTTAGCTCTTATTTTATGTAAAATATATGCATGGCTCCTGAGAATTCCTCTCCACCGGTAGACAGGATATATATGTATATATATATATATATATATATATATATATATATATATATGTCATGATAGGATTCTATACCATCATGCCATCATGCCGGTCTTTATGTGACATTATTGATAGGAATGCTGTTTGTTTGGAATCTGGAAGCAAGCTAAACAGAGTTTCAAATTCCAGCCCTCTATTGTGGGCTGCAATAAGCATGCCGCCTGGCCATGCAAATTAAGGAACTCTGAAACCCCAAACCTCCAATCACAGGAGCGGCTACACCGACATTCCAAACACGCCTCTCTCGCCAACGACAGCCTGGCTCGGGCCACAGAATCTTTGCAGAGCCAGCGTCACAGGCTGCTGGAGGCTCAGTATTTGGGACGCCTCATCGTAGCCTCAGCCCCATCGTGGGGTGAGGTCAGTGAGGGCAAATAACTAAATAGTTTTCTCCAAAACTCCATAGTTGGAATTCCCTCTCCTGGCCCGGGATCCCTGGCGCCCCCTCCCCTGCTGTCCGACCAAGTCCCCCGAGCCCGGGGCCTGGCTGGTCCCTCACGTCGCCCACCTGCCGCACAGGGCGCTGCCCAGCCCGGCAGGAAAGAACTTTCCTCCCGCAGAGAGGACCGAGCCCGAGACACGCCCTGGCTATCTATAGAAAACCCCGCTGGGGGTTCTGCTGACCAGTCACTCGAGATCCCTCCTTGGGCTTTATTATGTCACAGGAACCCAGAATGGAATGCGGAGGATTAAATTCCAAGCCCTTCCCGGCTGGCAGGGCCCGGAGGGAGGGGAGCCGCCGGCCATCTGAGCTCTCGGGTGCCCCCTACTGAGTGTCTTTGTTCCTCTGGCCCGGAGACAGGCAGCGGCTGGTGCCATGGTCCAGGCCTCCTGAGGCCCCGGAGGCAGCAGGCAGCTCGGCCCTTCGAGCACTTACAGCATCCAGGGACAAGGAGGGAAGGGTAAGGACACCGACTGGACCCTCGGACCTCACCGTGTAGGGCTGGGCAGGTTGCTACCCTCTTTGAGTCTCAGTTTCCTCACCAAAGGAACCCCTGGCACATAAGACTGGTAATATCACCAACAGAGGGGGAAGTTGGGGGGCGGATGCTACAGAAGTGGTGACCTCGGAGCAAAGTCTGGTGGGGGGTTTGGAGACCCCCATGGCAGTCACAGGTCCATGCATCTGGAATTATATAGAAAAGATGCCAGAAAGAGGAAATACTTCAAGTGTGGCCTAATTCTATTTTTAAAGGCAAGGAAATTATCAGGTTACTTCAACCTAAAAACCTCTGTGCCCCTTATCCATAATACAGGAGGAATAATAATGCCTACTACCTAGGTCTGTTGTGATGAATAAATGAGTTAATTCACAAAAAGGGCTTCAAACAGTGTCTGGTGTGTAGTAAGTCATTTATTTTGTTATTATTCTTGTTATTATTACCTAGGAGTTCCCTATTATTGTTGCTGTTATTACAAAGTCCTAGAACTCGATACTTTAAAAAGACCACTAGCGTTGGTAACATTTATCGCACATTTATGACATGCCAGTCATTGTGCTGAGCATTTTAAATAATGTATCGTTTCAGAAACAGCCCTGTGCGGTAAGTACCATCATCTCCATCTTTATTTATTTATTTATTTATTGCTGCGTTGGGTCTTCGTTGCTGCATGCAGGCTTTCTCTAGTTGCAGCGAGCGGGGGCTACTCTTCGTTGTGGAGCACAGGCTCTAGGCACACGGGCTTCAGTAGTTGCAGCACTCGGGCTCAGTAGTTGTGGGTAGCAGGCTCTAGAGCGCAGGCTCAGTAGTTGTGGTGCGTGAGATTGGTTGCTCCACGGCATGTGGGATCTTCCCGGACCTGCGATCAAACCTGTGTCCCCTGCGGATTCTTTTTTTTTTTTTTTTGTGGTACGCGGGCCTCTCACTGTTGTGGCCTCTCCCGCTGCGGAGCACAGGCTCCGGACGCGCAGGCTCAGCGGCCATGGCTCACGGGCCCAGCCGCTCTGCGGCATGTGGGATCTTCCCGGACTGGGGCACAAACCCGTGTCCCCTGCATCGGCAGGCGGACTCTCAACCACTGTGCCACCAGGGAAGCCCTCCCTTGCTGATTCTTAACCACTGGGCCACCAGGGAAGTCCCTCACCTGCATCTTTTAACAGTGAGGAACCTGAGCATTTAGTGACTCACCCCAGGTCAGAGAGCTGGTGAGTGGGCAAGTGGTCATTGCTCTCCCATCGGAGCTGGCCGGGGCTGGATTCCTCCCTTGCTGTTTGAACTTGCATACATCTTGACCTTGCTGGGTCTCCAATGGAGAAAAAGGGCAGATAATAACATCTGCTTTCTTTCCTTCACACGACTCTGTTGAGAAAAGTGCTGTGTGAACCGACGTTCCACCCAGAAATGGGAGGAATTTCATCTTCATACAGGAAGGTAAGTCAAAGGAGGGAATGTAGAAGGTGAGCAGAATCACAAGGAACCAGCATCACCGTGGGACTGTCCTGCTCCTTCTCAGAGGAGAAGGGAGTGTGGGGACACAGGACACATTTGATCTACGCCAAGAGCCCATGGAGGTGCCTGTCGTCCTGGGGAGGCCACTGGAGCTGTGAAAAGTAGAAGACTCACAACCTGTCAGGTGCCTTTGAGTCGTCTGTCAATGTGTGTGCAAGCATGCGTGAGCACACACTCTCACACACAGAGGCATGCACAGTAATAATGCATCACTGGGCTCCCACCTTAGCAGAGTAAATGAAACATGTAAACAAACAATAAATTATGCCTGTGCCAATGGGGCATAGAAGCAGTAACTATAAAATACCACCCAGGGGAGAGAAAGTTTATTGAGATGGAGATAGAACACCCCGATCTCATTGCCAATGGCATTATTTCACACCTGGACTAAGCTGGCAGGGTTGTCATTTCTTAAAGGAGAGCTTTGTCTTTTTCCTTTTTCTTAAACACTGGATTTTTCTTTTCTTTAAACAATGCCAGTCTTTCCTTCTGAAGGGATCCTGAAAAGCAGATTCCTTCCATTTTTATGAAGGGGACCCAGGTCCCGCAGAGTGAACGAATTCCTGATGACGGGGCTGTAAGTACTGCTGATTTGGCAAGGTGGGCTGTCATGTCTCTGTCTCTGAAGGCCTTTAGATGAGGTGCAGTCCTTGGTTCCCGGGGGCAAAGAGACACTTCTGATAGTCATGCTTCCTGTGGGTCCCGGGTTGAGAGGTAACGCTGCACAGTGGACTACAGCAGTGGTCTCCGAAATGTGTGTCACGCCCAGAGGATGCTATCTGCAGACAATCCACTCACTGGAAGTAAAGAAAGAAAATATTGACTTTTTATATTTATCTTTATTTTTATGTTATCACTACAAAGCCATTTTTTGCATTAAAAGTTCAAATATATATAAAAGCAGAATAAGATCATGAACTTCCCATGTACCCGTGTAAACCATTGTCCAACTTCAAAAATTATCGATTCATGGCTAGTCTCTCCTCTGTTCACCCTCTTACTTGCCCTGCCTGCTCCTCCTCCAATATTATTTAAAGCAAATCCCAGACACTGTATTTTGCAAAGGCCGTCTTGTGCCTGCAGACTTTTGACCCACTGGAGCACTGCCTTAGCAAGAGCTAAAGAGCCCACTGGGCTTCTTATCGCCTTATGTGAGAATAGTTTTCTCTGTATGAGGCTCAATGAATCTTCCTTTGTTCTGCTTGAGCGCATACATTAATGGCCCCCCAGGGATGCCCCCAGACTTCAGTATTTCAGACTCCATGGGAGAGGGGGTGGTGTCCTTCCACCCCAAGAGGGTTGCATGTAGGCCAGTTGCCCTGCATTGGCTTCTGGGAGAGACCCGATGGCCGTGAGGTCTATATACCCACTATTGAAGCTGATATTACTGTTTCTTCTCTGTGCAAGGAAAGTGTTGTTCTATCCAGTATTTTTCCTGGCAACGCAGATACCAAGGTGCAGTGGGCAGAAGTGTTTGCAATCCTCCCCTGGGCCTGGTGACCGGGAATTGATAACCGGTGCTCGGTGTTCGGCTGGACACTTATCATTACGGCTATAAATATTCCAACATAAGGATCTGAAAAACAAGCCTATAAAGAACAAGTCCTCCCTCTTTAAAAACATAACCACAACGCCATCATTGTACTCCAAAAGCATCAGCAATAATTCCTCAATGTAACGGCAGAGTTCACATTTCCTCAACTGTCCTATATTTTTTTATAGGATTCAAACAAACTCCATACATTGTGATGGATAAATATGTCCGTTAGCTCCATCCCTTTTGATCTATTGATCCCCCTCTTAATCTCTTATTCTCTATTTTTGCAATTTTTTTGGTTAAATAACTTGGCTTGTTTTTCCTGACTAATCTTCTACAGTCTGGATTTTGCTGATTATGGCCCCATAGTATCATTTATCATGTGTCTCCATCCCTTGTGTTTCCTGTAAATGAAAAATCAGGAGTCTTCATCAGGTTCAAATTAAAGATTTTGGCAAGAACCGTTTGTAGATAGCGTTATGGAAGTCTATCGGGAGAATATAGTATTTGGTTGTCTTTTTTTGTGTGATATCAGCAGTCTTCCATGATCATTGCCAAATTCTTCAATTCACTAGTGGTTACAAAGTGTGGTGTTCTAATTCTATCTATCTGTCTTCCTTTATTAGCTGGAGTACTTCTGTAAAGAGAATCTTCACATTAGTTATTTGCCGACCTGAGGCACATTTCTTATAGGAAAGGTAGGATAATGCTTCTTTTCTTTTTTTTTTTTAACCAGTTTTCAAAATAATAAGTTGATCACCTAGTATTCTCCAAAAGTGATCACCAGGGTATTTTTTTAATATTATTGTAAACGTGAATTTGAATAAAAATAATGTAGCTTAATCCACTGCAGTGGCTCCAAGCGTCCCGTTTTTGGCCAATGGAATCTATTCAAGTTGGCTCTTGATTTTTTTGATGTGACCCCAATGATAATTGATTGCTTCCCTGCTTTCTGGTATAAGATTTTCCAACCTCACCCCAAACTTCTCCAAGGAGCCGGTTTCTTTTAGTGGGAAATGGTACTTAGAGATCACAATCTATACTTAGATTTATATTATGTGTTTATTTATATTTTTGTGATATATGTTTTATGATGTACATGTTTTGACACTATGGTAGGTACATATAACTTATAAATGGCAAACAAAGATACACATATTTCCTGAAAGGGATACCCGATACAGGAAGTTTAGAGACCATGTGTTTTAGTGCATAGACCTGGGAAATGTGCTTGAATTATGGTCCTGGGCCCCCTTCCATTCTAGCTGTTTTGCCTTGGTCAAGTTCTTTTTTTTTTTCTTCCTCTCTGAACTTCAATTTATTCAAATGCAAAATAAACATAGCAATAGCCACTTCATGGGGATGTTGTGATGACCAATTAAGATAGCAAAGACAGAGAGATTGAGAGAGTGGGAGATACATACATACATACATACATACACAAACACATACCCTTGGCCTCACTCAACAAATAGGAGCTATTCATAGCACCTCAACTGGAAGAACAGTACCGACAGAGCCCCGTCTCATATAAAAGGTTCTCTGTCTGTTCTCAAGGAGCTTGCAAACCAGAAGAACGGAGAAGCACCACACAAAGGAAAATTCACACAACAACCACCTGCCAAGGTCTTATGGAGCCATATGAAGGATAAATCTTTTGGAAGTTCAGGGAGAGAGCTCTCTGGAACCTGGAAAAGTCTAGAAGTCTTCGGGAGGAGGATGGGACTCTAGCTGGGCCCTGAAGCCTCGCCCAGGAAGGTGGGCGCGGGATGGAGTATGCTGGGGCTCATTCCAGCCTGGGGAGATGGCCAGGCTCGGGGAAACGAGAACGCAGCAAAACAGCAGGAGGAGGAGAAATTACTGGAAGGCACAGTCCCAGGAAGGAATGGTTCTTCCATGGTCCCTACCCTCCACAGAGGTGGGCAGGAGGAGAACGGAGAACAGGACCCCGCTGGCTTCACGAGGACCGTTTCGTGTCTCATTCCACGTCGCGGTGGCTGCGAGATGCGACCAGATGCCCGACTGCAGCAGAGAGATGCCCGACGGCAGCGGAGAGGCAGGAAGTCGGCGCGTGCGCCTGCGCGGAAGGGCTCTTGCTGGTCGGTTTGTAAAGGAACAAAGCAGTTCAGGCGCTAGAAAGCGGCAGTACGACCCTGAACACGTAGTCTGCTCCCACTGGTGGTAGGCATCCCTCCCCCCGGAGGAAGGTGCTTGAAGAAAAGAGAGACTCGAAATGGCTTTGATGACCCAAGCGCCAAGAACTGCCAAGGCCCGGCTGGCAGGAAGAAAGCAAATGCCAGGAGCATCTGAGGCAGTGCTCGCCTCCCGAAGAGGTGAAATCAGGGGAGTCAGGTGGAAGAGTCTGCCCCTTGGGCTGGGTTGCAGCAGGAGCTCACGTTCTCCGAGGCCGATTACACGCCAGGCACTGTGTTAAGCACTTAACATACCTTCTCTCGTTTAGTCCTCACGGCCAGCCTCCCAAGACAGATGAAGCATTCCCATTGAACAGGTGAGGACGCTCAGGGTGCGAGAGGGCCCGCGATTTACTGAACGTGAAACACAAACTGGAGGTGGGATTCAAACTTAGGTCTATTTCTAAAACCCTGTCCACTCTCCTTCCACTACTACTGACTGTCCCTTAAAGTGATGATCAGATTCGTTCATTTAGCACGAATGAACTAATGAACTGTGGTCCCCCCGTGGTATGAGGTGCTAACTTATTAAACACGTGCCTGGCACATTCTGCGGTTTTTACATGCATTAACTCATTTAGTTCTCTCATACCTTATGAGAGGCTCTTCTGAATATTCATCTCATTTTGGAAATGAGGCACAGAGAGGTTAAGTAACCTACCTAAGGTCACACAGTAAGGACAGTGCAAGGATTCAGAGCCTACATACTTGACCTCGTGCTGTTCCACCTCCCAGTGGGTGCCCACGTGTGCCAGACCTCTTTCCATCCTGTGCTTCCTTCCAAATGCCATAGTGTGGACGTTCCCCCCTCCCCAACCAGGCACACTATAGGTGAGCGGTGGGGTGTCTGGCTCCACTGAAATTCCCCGAGAACAAGATGTCAGAGGGGGCAGGCAGCAGTTCTATGCTAATGACAACATCTATTTCCTTACAGTGGCACCTCTGATCCTAATGCAAGATTCCTTTTTTTTTTTACTCTTGGTTTTGGGAATCCGAGAAATCTGAGTGTTAGGGGTAACAGTCCACATACCAGGGAGGGGGCCTATCCAACTACTCTGGGATCAAAATTTTCTTTTTTTTTTAAATTAAAAACTCTTCTTCGGAGGTTTTAGGGAGAGCAAAAGCAGGTGGTGTTAAGGGTGGGGAAAAAAAAAATCTTTGTCCCATGGGGACTGATTGAGAGGAATGCCTGCCCTCCTGAGATCTGCAGTCCAATTTATCTTCCTTAAATGACCACATAGGAAAATGGTCACAGCAGCAAAGTGACATTAGAAATGTGAAATGGATAAAGAAAACCTTGGGTGAGCACACTGGTTGCTGAACCCATTTGAAAAATGGAGATGTGAAGGGCACACAAACTGAACCAGGAGAGGCCTTTCAAAGGAAGGCCATGGAACCAAATGTCAAATGTTTATCTGGGAGAAAAGAGAAGATGATGTACACAAGCTCTCAGGCCTTCACCAGCCTCTCTCTTTGTCAGCAAGGCCGAATGTTTCCATGGGTCATTTCCCTGAAATGGTTACAGCTGCTTTTAGTAATGACCTAGGCCCATGGTGGAAGGGGCCTTCGAGGTCACACTTTATAGTCTGACCACCTCACTGTGCAAATGAGGAACCAGGCCCGGAGAGAGGGAGTGATGTGGCCTGATATTTTATGTGCATTTTCTGGTGGGATGTTTGTGAGAATCAGATCGTTCATCAGATTGGAATGTAGGTCACAAAGTTGCAGTCACCACTGACATCAGTGAAGCCTACTATATTCCAGAGAGCGGTGAGCCTTCTGCAAACAAGATCTCATTTAGTCTTCACGATGGCCTGGTGAGAGTGGCACTAGGACAGCCCGGATTTTCGTAGCTGAGGCCAGTGAAGGCTGAAGAGATTAAGTGGTTTGATCAAGGTCACACTGCTAAGAAATGTGGCACCAAATCCCTTGTTCCCTCTCTGCTACCTTCTGACAAGAATAGGGGAATGGCAAAATAAACCAGGGTATGCCTCCTGGGATATTATTTTACAATGAAAAATTATCATGAGCTCTATGTAGTAAAATGGTAATTGCTCCTTCACTGAGTGAAGACTGCGATCCTTGATGTCAAATACGCAGGAGAGAAGTGGAAGCTGAATGCTTCACCCCTAACAGTGGCTGAGGAGTATGATAAGCTTATTATATATCTGCTCTTTTCCCATTTTAATGTTATGTAATGCGCTCTAGGTCTTTTGTAATGAAAGAATGAATACAATCTTTTTTCTTTAAGAACTAGTACTGTACTCTCAAAATCAATAACAAAAAGGCTAAAATGAATAGAAATGTATTTTCCTTTCCTTGGCAATGAAAACTAATAAGTAATTGTTCGCCGCATGAGATAGGAGATCATTATATAAAGTCCACACATAACACAATTCTCTTTTTCACATCCCATCGGATGCAACAAAAGCCCAGATTCAAAGAACTTCAATTCTGAAGCCACCCTATTTTTATGGCTTGCGTAGCCTGGTCTATTAATAAAAGGAGATGATCACTTTCCCATGTTTGCCAGGGGAGTGACTAATCATTCTTTCCTTCTGTCCGTAATTGAGTTCCAGCCAACGTCCAGGCTCAGGGACACATTGCATTGGAAGGTTCCCTCCCATCCACTCTGTCCTTCCACATGCAGAAGCTCAGGCACAGAGAGGTAAAGTCTCCTGCTCGAGATCTTGGGTCTTAATAGTGAAATCCTGAATATAAACTCTCAGCTCCCCAAGTGCAAGGCTCTTCCGTGTCTGGGTTAATCCCAGCCCCCAGTGCTGACTCCTCCTTTTACTAGATGCATTAAGACTTCAGTGACAGGACAGGATGAAAGCCCAGTTCCATAGCCCACATTCATTGCGTGCTGTCTGTGTGCCGAGCACTACGCTAAATGCTTTACGGGGGCAATTTAGCCCCGGAGATAATCCGGTGGCGAGGTCATAACATCTACCTTATTTCAATGGTGGGGGGAATGAGGCTCAGGAAGGCAAGCCCGATGCCCCAGGCCCATAGCTGCCTGGTGGTCAGAATTTTGACCTGGACAGCATGGCTTCAGAGCCAGTCCTCTTAACTCTTAGACTTGGAAAGGACTTATAGCATCAGCTCACGTCCATGGCCAGGCTTCCCTTCCCAGAGAGTTTAGAAAGTTTCTGAGGTCAGAGTGGTACTAGACTTCAGTGCCAGATATCTGTAGTCCTGAAGCACGGCCAGGACAATTTGTAACAATCCAGTAAGCCTTAAAATGACCCCCTCATACCCGCAACCAAGCAGTGCCTCCTTTCTGCTTCTGGACAGCCATGCGTTCCTCGTGCATCAACATCCTGGTCACCTCGCCTCAACTTAGCACAGGCTCCTGTTTTTAAGAGAAACGTGTTCAAATGTAAACTCATTTAACAAACACATGTCAAGTTTCAGGCCTGTGCAAGGTTTTGACGTGAGGATGGAGGTGCCAGGTTCTTTTCCAAAATGTGATACGTGACCTCAAGAATTTTAACGTCACCAGCATGTTTTTAGCTTTGAACCAGATGATTCAAAGGAGCCCCATAGGTGATGCCTTTTGCTGTTGCTCTGTAAGAGTGAGCAGCTCATATTCATGTTTCCCGGAGGAATTGTGCAAATATTTATATATCCTAATACCCATCAAGGCAGGCCTGAAGCTCCCTGCATGGCCTGAGTTCTGTTTCCTCTGTTAAAATTAAGCGCCCGTGGCTGAATTCAGGGTACACTGTGTTGACCAGTCAATGAGCAGAGCCAGGAAACTCGGTATCAGAGAAAAGTGGGAGAAAGGAATGAGCAGATGTAAGGCGAGCAAACTAAAAGCCCACATTTGGGAAGCAGGTGCATCAGGATTGGGCTTTGGAGCTGGTCAGATGTGATTCAGAATCGTGGCTCCAGCCAATCGCTAGCTGTGTGACCTCGGTGAGTCCTGTAGCTTTTCTCAGGTGCTGTTTCAAAATCACAAAAATGATGTACTAATAGTTACCTTGCATGGTTATTAGATTAGTGCTAATGTGTGTAAAATGTGTAGCACCGTGCCTGGTATCTTGCACTGCCCAATATGTGGTAACTGTCATTGTTATTTACAATCACTGGGAATTTCCACTAACACTTGGCTTGTCTTCATTGTAAATTAAGTTGAGGACTTCCAAAAGTGAGGAAAAATAACTTCTTAAAGCAAAATCAGCTGAGCAACATTACGGAGTACCTGCTGGGTAGATACCACTGCTCTGGACTTCAGTGGGGTTGGGAAAGCAGGGAGTCCTCCACTGCTTGCCTTTTTAATGGTGGTAAGGAAACAAAAACACAAAATGAAAGCCACTAAGAAGGTTTCTTTTCAAAACACTAAGCTAAGCCTCTGTGGAGAGAGAAAATGAAATCACCAATCTGTTTCGGCTCCAAAGGCAAACTGTAAATGAATATGGAGATCCAGCTGGCACCCAGGGTTGAGCACCTAAGTAGGCACAGGTGTAGCAGTTAAGGTAATGCAGGCTACTATAACAGATAAACTTCAAAAGACAATATTTCTTTCTCCTTGGAATAAAGTCCTGCAAACTGGGGAAGGGAGGGATGCAGAAGGAGTCTCTGCTTCATGCAGTGAAGAGTCCAGGCTGGCTGAGTCTCTGCGGTCTTCAACAGGAAGCTCCCAGTTCTGCCCCGGCATTGACGTCCAGCCTGCAGATGGGGGAAGTGGGACAGGATTGAATGCGGCCTGTTTCTAGGGCCGGGGCCTGAAAGCCACACCTACCTCTGCCTCCATGCTCCATTGGCTAAAATTTAGTCACGTGGCCATACCTAATTGCAAAGGAGACTGAGAAAATCGTCTCTGTTTGCTCAGGAGGAAATGGGGATGAGTTTTCAGAGCAGCAGTCAATGTCTGCCACACAGGGCACGGTGCAAACTCCAGGGACACTAAGACCTGTTTCTTCCATGTCTTCATTTCTGCAGCTAAATCCAAGTGTTTAGACCCCAGGTTCAAAGTACCACAGGCAAAATTCACACAGCACAGTAACAAAATAGACAGGATAAGAAAAGGGAAAAAAAGATAATACGGACTCTGAAAGGGAAAAGCCAAATGAAACTTATACTGAGAGGGAAAAATCAACACTCACCTTCTCTGCTTACACAAGACCCTGAGGATGAAGCTTCTGAGAAACCAAGGCAGCATCTACAAAGCTGCGTCAGCTAAATTTAAGCCAGGCCACGCTTTTTTCTCAAAACGAGGGTGTTTGATTGATTATTTCTGTATTATAATTCCTGGTTATTGTGACTCGAACCTACATCTCCAGATCGTACAATTTGTAATGATCATACCTTGTTCTGGGCGAGCTCAGGTCTTAGCATTTCTGGACCCCAGTGGAATGGTTTCATTTATTGGCAGGTCTAAGCCAGGTACCTCTTACTCTTGTGGGGCTGCCACTGGACCTTTCTGGGGTCCGTGTGGCTCAGGCCAAAAGAACCTCAGGCTGAAGTTTCCCCTCTCATCTTCCAGACCCTTCCACCTTCCTGCGAAAACCTTGCTTTGGAGTGCATATCATCTCAGCCTCATCTTTTTAAACCACAGCACACAATAAGGAATACATTTTACATTTTCACCCAGTACAGCGAGTGCACGCACACACACACACACACACACACACACACACACACTTTAAATAATTTTCTCGAAACATTTCTTTTTTTTTATTAAGAGTGATGCTTTCTGGGAATTCCCTGGTGGTCCAGTGGTTAGGACTCGGCACTTTCGCTGCCGAGGGCCTGGTTTCGATCCCTGGTCAGGGAAGTAAACATCCCACAAGCCAAGCAGTGCAGCCAAAAAAAGAAAAAGAAAAAAAAAAAGAGTGATACTTTCTGATAATTTCTGTTTTATTCCATTAAAAATAAATAAATAAATAAATGCTGCTTGGGACCCACTAAATTGTTTAGGCAAACCATCTTCCGTACCTTGTCATGACTGTAACCTGCTAGCTTCCACAATCACTAGCTTACATTAATAGAATTATTTTTTTCTCTCTTTGAAGCCAGTGAACTTCACCTCTGCTCCACTTTACCCATATTCTCCTAAAACTACACCCTTGGCTTTTCTCTGTTTCACCTTTCAAATCTGTAATTACAATATCTCCTTGGACCTCAGCCTCTCGCTCTTCCCACCCCCTATCCGGTTATAGCCACTCTACCTACACTTCAAGCTTATCAGGAACTTTGGACCCTTACTCTTCCATTGGCTCTCCTTTATCAGAATCTTCCCGGTTTTGCTTTCTCCCCAATCTACACAAAGCCCATGACCACAACCTCCTGATCGGTCCACCAGTCCACCACCGGTCATGAGATATTTTGCTTCTGTCCTCCTGATTTTAACTAAGCCTGCAGCCTGGCCAGTGTACCAATGGGCATGGCCCAGAAAGCGTAGACGTTAAAGTATCTGGACCAGGCTTATAAATTTGGGATAATGTCTATGCTGACTTACTTCACTGCTCATTTATTCCTTAGCCCACTTTCCACTTTGAATCCCTCTGTACTATCTTAACAGTCTGAGAAATGCAAAGCATACTCTTTGAAACTTGTATTACTCTCTGCAACGTCTGAGACTTTTGACCTTCAAAATCTTTCCCCTGTTACTTTGATGACTCCCTCTTCCCTAGTTCTTCTTTTTCCTCTTTCCTCTCTTGTTCCTCCTTTTCAAGCTTCTTTATAAATTCCTTCTCTCAACTCCTTAACTGCTGGTGTCCTCAGGTTCCTCCCCTTCTCATCACACTCTGCAACCTTCCAGGGCAAACCCATCCACACCCATGATCTCCACTACCATCTATGTGATGGCGATTCTCACAAATACATCCTAACATCAGGCCTTATGGGTTCATGTCCAACGCAGGCTGCACCCCTCCACCTGGTTGTCTCACACAACCTTCCAAACTCAACGTGTCCCAAGCTGAAGTTGGGTCCTTCTCTCTACCATTCGCTTGCCAATGGTTTCCCATTTCACCTAGGAAAAAAAAATCCATAATTATTACTACAGTCCTCCAGGGCTGAGGTCTAAATGATCCAACTTCTAGCTCCCTGCTCCATCTTATCACCTGGTCTTTACTAATGATTCTCTCTGCTCATCCCAAGATGGTTTCCTTGCTCTTCCTCCAATACGCCAAGGATGTATTTACCACATGGCTTTTGTCCTGGTTATTCCCTCTGCCCAAAATGCTATTGCCCCAGATCCGATAGCCACAAACGTCTTTCCCTTACCTCACTCAGGTTTCTACTGAAATATCAACAGCTCATGGGGGCGTCTCTGACCAGCCTGCCGAAGTAGCAAGCCCTTCACTCTGTATCCCACTGATTAGCACCACCTGACGTGAATGTGTTTGTCTGTTTACCCTCGCTAGAATACAAGTTTCTTTATTTAGCTGAATGCTCAGCACCTAGAAAGGTACTTGAGACAGAGTAAGAACTCAATAAATAATTGATGAATGGATAAATAATATATCTCCTCCCCCTCTCCTACCCTCTGTCCCAAAATTGTGCTTTCAACAGGATTCTAGGTAAAAGATACACAAGTTTCCCAAACATGGCCCAAGCCAGAAGCCTGGCCTTTGGCCTCAGATGAGGATCCCATCTGTCATGCCTCCCAGTGAATCTAACTCTCTCTTCCATGGAGTTTGATTTCTCCATCCTCACTGCATTGCCTTGGTTCAATGTCATGTATCCTTTTGCAAATTTGATGAAAGCTATGGGTCCTCTTCTCAGGAAAATATGCACACAAACACCATATTTTTCACAAAAGAGTTTCTAGATTCTCCAACGCCCAGTGAGGACACCCCTCCCCAGGCACCATCATGTCCAAGGATAAAAATCTCTGTCTCAAAGGCTTCTTACTTTTCACTTGGATAACTTTGATGTCTGCTATGATCTGAATGTTTGTGTCCTCCCCAAATGCATATGTTGAAATCCTAACCCTGCAGTGTGATGGTATTTGGAGGCAGGCCCTTAGGAGGTGACTAGGTCATGAGGGTGGCGCCCTCATGAATGGAATTAGTGCCCTTATAAAAGAGACTCTGGAAAGCTAGCTTGTCCCTTCCTGCATGTGAGGTTACGGTTGTCAGTGAGGAAGTGGGTTCTCATCAGACACCAGATCTGCTGGCACCTTGATCCTTGGACATCCCAGCTTCTAGAACTGTGAGGAATAAACGTTTGTTATTTATAAACCAACCCATTTATGGCATTCTGTTACAGCGGCCTGAATGGACTAAGACAATGTCTTTTGACAGGTCTCCCTGACACCACTCCCACCCCTCTTTTGGTCCACTCCTGACAATAGCTAGTCAAGTCATCTTTTAACAGTGCAGTTTGTCCATGGCCTTTCACATGTCCCCTGTAATGCCCGTCAATGGTCCCCCATCACCTTAAGAATAAAATCCCAAGTCCTCTGTGTGGTTTCATGGTTCTGCTTATTCCTCCAGCTTTAGCCCTTTAGCGCTCCACATCCACACTCGGCTGGAGTCATTCTGAAAATTCGCTCTCACACCTCCTTGCCTTTGAACATTGAGGTCCTTTGCCCTTCTGGGCGCCTTACCTTCCATCTGCTTGGCCACCTGCCACTCATCTTCCCCCAAACAGCACAAGGCCCATCGTGAAAGTACTCCCTGATCACCTGGGGCTTAGTGAGGGGCTCTTCTCCTATCAGACTCTATTTGATCCTTCTCTTGTCCATTTCCCGTGCCAGATGGGACATCGCTGAAGACAGGAGCTGCCTTATTCATCTCTGTGGCACATAGTAGGTGCTCAATAAAGGTGTGTTGAGTGACTGGATGGAGTGATCAGGTGAAAGAAGTCAGAGGTGGCAGCAGGACTGTTGGATTCACATCAATGATGCAGGTGTAACCAACACAGCATCTAAAATAGGAAAATCCATATTTCCACAGAAGATAAACCAGATAGTTCTTTCATTTACAAAAAGGATTTACCACAGGGGGCCTCTAAATGGTGGGTGCTTTAACCATTCTCTGTTAAGTGTTTGTTTACAGATCATTAATCATTTTACAAAAGAGGCCAAAAGCTAAAGTGCAGCCAATTGGAGCCTTTAGAACTGAATCATGGGGCTTCTGTAAGTTAACAGAAAGAAGGATTCGATGTTAAGCTATTCAATTAACAGGTAATTTTTCAGGAAGGAGCCAGAGAGAGAAAGAACGGGAGAGAGGGAGGGAGGGAGGGGAAGAAGAGGAGGGCCACAGGAACAGGAGCAACAGTCTACATTTCAACAAGGACATCTCCACTGTTTTGCAGGGTGGGGTCAGGGGATATTAGGGAGCGATGGTGGGGCAGATCCAAAATGATTAGAGACCTGCAAGTAGGCCATCACGGTAGTCGGTAAAGACGGCTCTGAATTTATAGTGAAGGCAAGGATGTTGAGAGATCTGGTCTTGGTCATCATTGTGCACACAACACGTTAAATGGATTTACTTTGGCACCACCCCTAAAGGTCATTCATTGCTTCATGAAATATCCATTGAGCACCTGGGACACACCAGACCATGTGCTAAGTCTGGGCAATCCTTTGCTCTGATGGATCTTGAATTTTAGAGGGAGGAGTAAACAATCAACCAACCAACAAACAAGATAATTCCCTACAGTGAGATTGGGGAGCACAGCAGTAGGGGGGTCATGTGCTGACAGGGAGGGGGTGGATGGCAGGCGAGGCAAAGGAGGCCTCTGTGAGGGTCTCATCTGAGCTGAACCCAATGGAGAAGGAAGCAGCCATGGAAAGACCTGGAGGAAGTCACTGCTGGAGGAGGGGCCATCAGAGTCCAAGGCCCTCAGATTATACTAAATGCACTGGGAGGCCACTGAAGGGATTTCATCAGGAGATGACAAGATAGATTCAGTTATTAAAAAATCATCACTCTGGAGACTTTAGAGAATAGGGCCTAGAGGAAAAAGAAAGAAACTAGAAATCTCGTTAGGAAGCCATGGCACCCTCCAGGTGGGAGATGATGGTGGCTTGGACCAGGGTGGTGCTGGCAGATCAGAGAGGTGTGGATGGGTTCCAGACCTAGAACTGATGTGGGCACAGGACTGTTATGAGTGATAACAGGCAAGATTCAGGGCTCCTCTCCCACTCAGACATTCTATGACTCTTAGCTGGTGCCATGGCTGTCAAGGTGAGCTCTCTGTTGAGGAGGGTCTGCTTGGCCTCGAAGCTGGGCAGAGCTACACTTGGGCCCTGCTGTGATCGTCATCACACACCCATGAGTCTGGAGTGAGATTTCCAGAAGAAATCCATTCTGGGCATTCTAAAGTTCCTGATCTTGATGCTGTATCTTCCCTCTTGTTCTTGGCATGAGCGGTCTCTCAGAAATTCTCTATTTCAAGTGTTAAAAGATAAACTGAGGCACATTAAAATTTTCAAGAGTTTATTGGAGCAAAAATTGATTCCATTCAAGTAGCACCAAACCTCCATTGACAGAAGCTGGGTGGGTTGGGGAAGACTTTTATAAAGAAGAGAAGGAAGCAAAGCGAGGAAGTGACTTAACCAGCTGTAGCATAAGTAGTTGCCTTATTTGGGAAAGCCTGGTTGGCTGTTTGTGATGGGTTGTCCTTAAGTTTTGATTTCTCAACCTTGAGGCACTTCAGGCTTAGGTGTCAGTTTGCAACCAAGGCATGAAAGCCACCTCAGTCTAATGGCCTCCTTGTTTAATTAATTTACAGCAGGGAATGCAGCCTTTGTCCAGCCAGAAAACAACAAAAAACAGCTCTGGTGCCAACTGACCTAGGTCAGGCTGGCTGTTCACAGTCACCAACTATTTGGTAGCCCACGGGAACTCCCAGTTGTTAGAGGGAGGTGGGGCTACAGGTCTGCTCTGCAACTACCTCACAATCACAGCACACCTCAGACCAGGTTCTGTCTCCCCACAGGTGTTGATTAGCAAACAAGCACAGAAATGGTCCTATGACCAGATCACTAAGCTCGATGGAGGAGTCCCAGCTGCCTCTCATCGAGGCACTCAAAAGCACTTTATCTGAAAGGTCACAGGCAATTTCTGGAGATATTTGTGTTTTTCACAACTGGGGAGGTGCTATTAACATCTAGTGGGTAGAGGCCAAGGAGGCTGCTAAAAGTCCTACAGTGCATTCTGTCAATCCCGGGGACTATATGTACCTCTTCGTGAATAAGTATAGACTCAACCACTCTCCTCCTTGCCCTCCTACTGCCCTAGTTTGGACCTTCAGCATTTCAAAGCCTTCTTCCTACCAGCCTCTCAGCTCCTCTGTTCCCTCTGCCCCAGTCTCCCATCCTGCCATCAGAACGGATCTTCCCAACCCAAGGCTGGTATCCTAGTTTTCCAAATTCCCCAGTGGCCCACACTGCATAATAAGCTAACTCTCTGCTTCCTCCCCTGTCTCCTCTCCCTTGGCCATTTGGTTCCAACCTGTTACGGATGCTTTAATATGCCAAGCTCTCCCAAACCTCTGTGCCTTTGCACATGCTGTTCCTCTACCTGGAAGGCCCCCCATCCCTCTTTCATACTCTCTTCCACCTATCTAGGTGCACAGATCTTGAGCCCCAGGCCAACCCTGGGTCTCCTATTGACCTTGCTCTACTCCGTAAAACCTCCGTTAAAGCAGACGTCACGATTGTCTTCGTACCGTAACTATTTGTTTCCACACCCAAACTCTAAACTACCATAAGGCAGGGTTTGTGACTAGCTCATTGGGCCCAGCATGCTACATGCTACGTAGCAGGCTGCAGCTAAATATTTGTTCAGTGAACAATCACCTTCGATGCCTTGGTTGTCTTTTTTTTTTTTTTCTTTACAGCTGATTTTAAATTCTTCAAATTTTCAGGGTATAAAGTGATTACAAATGAGATGCTGTGGTTTTCAAATCTCAGTGGACTTAAGAATCATTTTGAGGACTTGTTTCAAATGCAGGTTCCCAGGCCCCGAATACCCAGGTAGTTTTTCGAAATTAATTTTTAAAAACTGAGAAGTAATTCACGTATTGTAAAATCCACCCTTTTAAGCTGTACAATTCAGTGAGGGGCTTTTTGTTTGTTTTGTTTTGTTTAATTTTTTTTAGTACTTTCACAAAATTGTACAATCATCACCACTATCTAATTCCAGGACATTTTTATCACCCCCAAAAGAAATCTAGATTCATCAGCGGTCACTCTCCATGTGCCCAGCCCTTGTCAATCACTAAACTACTTTCTGGTCTCTATGACTTTGCCTATTCCAAATATTTCCTATTAATAGAATCATACAATATGTAGTCTTCTGTGACTGGCTTCTTTCACTTAGCATAAGGTTCATCCATTTTGTAGCATGTATCAGTGCTTCGTTCCTTTTTATGGCTGAATAATATTTCATTGTGTGAACTTATGTCACATTTCATTTATCCACTTGTCAGCTGATGGTCATTTGGATTGTTTCTACTTTTTGGCTATTATGAATAATGCTGATATGAACATTTGTGTACAGGTTTTTGTATGGAAGTATGTTTCCAATTCTTATGGGTATATGCCTAAGAAAGAGGAATTTCTAGATCATGAGGCACTGCCAAGTTTGTCTTCCGCAGTGGCTGAATCACTTTACATTTCCACCAGCAACGTATGAGGGTTCCAATTTCTCCATATCCTCAGCAACACTTGTTATTGTGCTTCTTTTTTTATGACAGCTATCCTAGTGGGTGTGAAGTGATAGCCTTTTGTGGTTCTGCTTTCCATTTCCCTAATGATTAGGGATGTTGAGCATCTTTTCATGTGTTTATTGACCATTTGTAGATCTTCTTTGGAGAAAAGTCTATTCCAGTGCTTTGCCTATTTTTTTAATTGGGCTATTTGTTTTTTTTTTTTAATTTAAAGATCTAATTGGCTTTACTTAATGGTTCATGAATTGGGCAGTATTTCATCTTAGCAGACAGAAGTGCTTAAGAGCTGTACAAATGGAAGATTTTGTAGGCAGAAGGATGTGGGGCAAGGAAATTATTCCAGCAAAGAATGAATTGTTTCAGGCAAGGTCACCTTCCCTTGGGGGATGGCAGGGGTCTACCGGGCAGATGATGTCACTAGTGCTGACTAGGTACTGTTTGGATATATTTGTTGTTGTTGTTGTTGAGTTGTAGTAGTTCTCGATAGAGTCTGGATATTAATTCTTTACCAGATATATGATTTGCAAATATCTTCTTCCATTCTGTGAGTTATCTGTTCATTCTTTTGATAGTCTTTTGATGCACAAGAATTTTTAATTTTGATGAAATTGAATGTATCTGTTTTTAAAGAGGGAAGAGATATGGGAACATATGTATATGTATAACTGATTCACTTTGTTATAAAGCAGAAACTAACACACCATTGTAAAGCAATTATACCCCAATTAAGTTGTTAAAAAAAAAGAAAAAAAGAAATAAATAAAAACTTCTTGATCGTTGTGTCATATCGAAGAAACTACTGCCTAATCTAAGGTCATGAAAATTTACGCCCCTTTTCTTCTATGAGTTTTATAGTTTTAGCTCTTACATTTAGGTCATTGATCCATTTTGAATTAACTTTTGTGTATGACATGAGGTAAGGATCCAACCTAATTCTTATGCATGTGGATATCCAGTTTTCCCAGAACCATTTGCTGAAAGGTCTATTTTTTCCCCGCATCGAATGGTCTTGATGCCCTTGAAGAAAATCAATTGCCCATAAATATAAAGGTTTATTTCTGGACTCTCAATTATATCCCATTGATCTACATGTCCATCCTAATGCCAATGCAACACACTCAGATGGCTGAAGAGCTACATTTGGAAAAAATTTGGTCCAAATTTTAGTTGCTGTAAATAAGAGTTATTCCAGAACAATGGTTCCCAAACAGACTGAACATGAGAATCCTTACAAGCGTTTCAAAAAGAAAAAATCCTGATCTCTAGGTCTCCCTTTCCCCCATCCCCTTGGCCTCTCCAAAGGTTTTAATCCAGCAGATGGCTATACGGCTCAGGAACCTGTTTTTACAGAGCCACTCTCCCGATCATCCAGTATTGGCAATTGCTGGTCGAGGTGATCATTTAAAGTCATTGCCAACACAAGGGACCTATAATGTTAGGAAAAGAGAAAATATGAGATGGAAGTTTGACCCTAAAACATGTTAAATAATGATCTTATGTGTATTTGGCTGTCAGAAGGCATTTAACTGATGAAAAAAATCTGAAGCTGATTCTATGAAAAACAACTAAAGTTGAAGGACCAGTGTTGCTCTAGGATGTCTAAACTGGGAGGGGATAATCCACATTTCAGTGTTAGTGAAGATGTGGGACTGAGCCCAAGGCCAGGCACTGTGCCCTCCTTGGTGTCTGTCTCTCTCACTAAACTCTGGGTCTTCTCAAGCAGAAACAGGATCTGTTCCTCTTTGGATCCCCAATGTCCATCACTGTGCCTGCAAATTGAAGGTATTCAATAAAGTGTCAAATTAAACTAAACACTTTCTATATTTAGTCGAATGCATAGATAAGGTCGAATAGCAGGCTTTACATAAAACTGCTGGGTATGTGTTGCTTTGAAAACAGAACTGGGAGGAAATTAAGCAGTGGGATTTAAAAGATTATTTAAAAAAAAAAAACATGCAATTATTTTTGTACCATGTTTATCATGTCAGTCCCTACCCACCTGCCTACTGACTGTATTCCTCAGGGTCCTAGCAGGAAACAGATGGCTCGCCAGAGTAGAATGGAGAAACTATTTCCAGAGGAGTGGGCAGAATGAAGAGGACACCAAGGAATGAAGTCCTGGGACTAGCAGCAGTGGGATGTCCTAGCCATCCCTGTGCCCAAAGGGACCAGAGAACAGAGCAGGGTGGCCAGAACCTAGCAAGAGCTAGAGCCTAGAGGGGGCTGCACAGCGGGGCCTGTAGCCACAGGATGCAATGGGCAGAAAAGGGCAGAACGTTCCTCCAGAGGCCAGCTAGAACCAGCAGCACACCCACCCAAAGGAACAGGAAGACGTGGACAGATTCCACAACAAGCCACGGAAAAAAAGAACCTTAGGGAGCTATGATGCAGCAAATCAGTGAAGCTTCTTAGTCTGTAGCTTGTCTGACTTTTTTAGAAGGTTGAGCTTTCATTAGTTCATTCACCAAATACTTGAACTTTTTTATGTTGTAAGATACTGGTTTGGGCTCTGGGGATACAAGGATGCAGTGGGGAGTGGGGGACACAGGCAGGGAATAACAACACAGTACAATAGCGCGATGATGGGTGTATTAGTTTCCTAGGGCTGCATAGCAAAGTACCCCAAACTGGGTACCTTAGACAACAGAAATTTGTAGTCTCAAAGTTCTGGAGGCTAGTTCTGGCGCGAGATCCAGGGGTTGGAAGGGTTGATTCCTTCTGAGGCTATGAGAGAGAATCTGCTCTAGGCCTTTCCCTTAGCTTCAGGTGGTTAGCCGGCCATCTGTGTCTTTCCTTGGCTTGTAGAAGGATCATCCCAATCCCTGCCTTCATGTTCATATAGCATCCTCCCTGTGTGTGTGTGTGTGTGTGTGTGTGTGTGTGTCCGTCCAGATTTCCCCTTTTTATAAGACACTAGTTATGTTGGATTAGTATGACTTTACCTTAACTAATTACATCTGTAATGATCTAAATAAGATCCCATTCCGAGGTACTGGGGGATAGGACTTCAATTGTCAATCTGGGGGACAGAATTCAAGCCATGGCACTAGAGACAGGCTCAGGGTATCATGGGAACACATACAAGGTGGTCGTGGAGGATGAGTGAAGAGAGGGCAACGTATCTGGTCTTAAAGGATGAGTAAGCGTCAGCCAAGTGAAGAGATGAGTGGGCAGCGGAGGAGGAAGACGGGACAGGAGGGGAAAGCAAGAGACAGCCCTGGAGACTTGGAGCTTCAGGAGAGCAAAAGCTCAAGGTGCAGGGAAGGGCCAGCAGCTCTGGCCGCAGAGGGCCTTGTACAACCTGAAGAGAGTCCAGACGAGAGAAACGATGGGAGGGTTTAAAGCAGGGACTTGACAAGTCCAATTTTGCCTTTCAAAGGGCTCACTTCGGCAGCTAGGTGGGTGCTGGTAAGGGCTGTTAGCAAACATCCAGGAAGCTGTTGTACTGGGTCGGGAGAGAAGTGGTGGGAGAGATAGAGGGGAGAGAAGGGTGAGTCTGAGAGACACTTGGGAGGACTTGGTGGCGATGGGAGCACATGCGTGTGGAGAGGGGGAAGGAGTGGAGTAATAGCATCCCTAACCCTGCAGGGGGACCACGGTGCCTTTAGCAAGGTGGGCAAGAGGTGGCTTAACAGGAAAAGTGTCCCCAATTGCTGTTCTAGAAATGCTGGATTAGTGGTGCCTATGGGAGAAGCTAGGGGTAAAGATCTGGGTTAGAGAGAGGGACTTGGGAGTTATCGGCATATTCCCCGAGAGAGGATGCGCTTTGCCAGGGAGTGTGTGTGGAGAGCAAGATAGCGGTGAGTCAGAGCAGAATCCCGGAATCCCAGAGAACAGCCACGTGCCTGGGACAGGCAGCGGGAGAGGAGCCCCTTTCAGAGGGAGGGTGGAGAAGGGATGTAAGGGATCAGGAAGATTCAGAGAAGGATAATCTGTATCCTCAAATGCCTCAGAAAATTCTAGTAAGGAAAGGAATGCAACTAGTCCATTCAATTTGTTATCTATCGAGGAAGTCGTTGGTCACCTTGGTGACATCGGTTTTGGTAGTGGGGTGGGGACAGAAGCAGAGTACAAAGAGCTGGGAATGAATGGATGTGTAGACAGCAAGTCGTTTGGAGGAGAAGGGGAGAGGGAAGCTGAGAAGTAACTAGAGGAAGACATGGGCCACGAGACTTGAGTACTGAGAATGAAAATGTTTGAAATATTTCAAGAATTGCCAACACGTGACACAGAGAGAGGAAGTGAGCCAATGCTGTTGGAAAAATGGCGCCCGTAGACTTGCTGGATGGAGGGTTGTCACAGACCTTCAGTTTGTAAAGACGCAATTATCTGCAAAGCGAAGCGCAATAAAATGAGGTCTGTCTGCCTGTGCATTTAGAGGCTTCAAGGGAGATGGAAGAGATTTGATACGAATGAAACAGAGGGGATAACTATCAGAGGCTGTCAGTAGTCATCAAGAGAGAGAATAAAGGTACAGAAAGAGGGCCCCGCCTCTGAGAATGAGTGTGTATGTGGAGGTGTTTGCAGAAGGGGGGTGGGAAGTTGAAGGAGAATGAGCCTGATGACCTTGAAGTTGGAATCAAGTTTATCTGCTGAGTATAAGAGACTAAAGATTGGGCAGGAGCCTTGGTGAGAGAGTTAGGAGCTCGGAGTGGTCACCTGGGGCACAGAGGAGGGCGCTCTCCAAGGACAGCTAAAGGTGACATGGGCTGCACTGAGGACGCAAGCGGAGGTTGGGGGCTATGAACTTGGGGTGGCCCAGCCTCTCTAGGAATGTCCATTTCCCAAGGGGTGCTCAGTCTCAGAGCTAGAACAAAGGCAAAGGCTGTGAGGGCTTCTGTGCACCCAGGTTAGGATTTTGCTTGGTGAGAGCTGAGGGAGGCTGAGGGATCTGGACCGGGAAGGAGGGTGAAGGCAAAGGAGGCAGGAGGAGCCTGATGAATGGGGAGAAGATGGAGGCGTCAGCAGAATAAGGACGTAAAAGAGCCGGAAGTCTACACAGATGGAATCGAGGAAGGGATGCACTTACTGAGTGGGATACAAGTGAACAGCGACCTTTGCACTGAGTCCATGTTCCTCTTGCAAATTGCTCAGACCAAAGCACTGGAGCTGGATTAGAGGGGAAAAGTACATAAGATGCATCTCAGCCAACTCAGTGCTCTTTACAGTGGGTCTCACAACAATGTCACTAATTATTATTAGGGGGGTGTGATTGTTGAGAAAATAGACGAATCTATTTTCTAAAATCTATCATTTTTCTTATCTTTATCAGAGTCTGGCGAAGTGTTTCAGCCCTTTTCCAAGACAGTATCTTGGAACAGCTCACTGTGTCTTTCTGTGAGTAATGGAGCCCCTGGGTACAGAGAGGGTCTGAGGATGGAGGCCAGGAAGCAGAGGCCTCTCACGGACCTTCCGGCTGCATCTCCCAAGCTCGGCCAGCTGCTGATCCAAGGCAGGGAACATCTCAGCCACGCAGATGCAGCCATCCCACGCTGGCTGCGCGGAGCCCCGAGTTCTGATGTGCCAAGAGAGCTTGGGACTCTTGTCAAATCACCAAGCAGGAAGTTGGCCGTGCTGCAAACAGGCCTGCAAGCTGTTGACAGCGGATATCGGGCAGTGGAGCCAGGCCCCGCCACTTGACAGGCAAGGCCCCCAAGACTTGGGGGCAATCTGTATTCCAACTCACGCCCCTGGCCACGCTGCGAGCCCTCCAGCCCGACGCCAAGCACTGCCCGGGCTCTGGACCCACAGATGCTGTGGCGGCAGCTCACACAGGCCCCTTTGTTCAGAGACTCCGCACGCATCAAACAAGGCAGCTTCCTCTGGCCGTTTGCTCAGGGCCTGGGAAAGAAAGGTCTCGTGGTCAAGCTGCCTGACCGGCCAGCTTTGGGGATAGAGGAGGCTGCTCGCTGAAAGCTAGTTGGCTGTACCACGTCCACAAGCGGAGCTTGAAGGACTCGGCCAGAATTATGGCAACACCTCACTCGGGTGCCATCCGGGCCTGCTTGCGGCTGGCCGGGGGCCCTCGGCAGCCCCTGCTTGTCAACCGGATCGAGAAAGTGACTCCGACAGAGAAGGCTCAGTCAACACTGGTGCTGTGGGCCATCTCTTCAAATGACAAAGGGCCTCTTGCTTTGTGTGTGAAGAAGACAGGAGAGATTCAACCCGGAGCACAGGACCTGTTGAGTAAGTACGATTTTCTTCTACTGGGGCTGCTCCAGCTGCCCTGAAGTGGTCCTCTAGCAGCTGAAGGACACTCAGCCGTCCAGTTCACGGCCATTGTCTCTCCACCTCAAACCGCACCACCCAAAAGAGGCAGCCGGTGGAGAAGACAGGTCCTCAGACCATTCTCCCCTGACCCTGGAAACATCTAGACCAACATCTGCCATCTCCCTTGATCATCAAGGAGCACCGACAAACGGGCTGCATTCTGAGGGGAGACCTACTTTCCGTCCACAATAGAAAACCATTTTTCTTTAAAAAAAATATATTTTTGATCCTAAAGGAATAATCATTCCTTATTTGTCAGCTCCAGAAACAATTTGGTGAGGAAAGCTTTTGAGTAATTCCCAAAGTTTGGCCAACATCCTGTTTGGTGATTTGCAAATTTCCCAGCAAGGCAGAGGGTTCCAGGGAGGCCAAGGGTGACGCAAGCGCAGTGGAGAGAGAGATGGCGGTGCCAGGCTTGCCGGGTGCATGGGCTGTGTTCCTGCCCCTCCAGGACCTGGACTGTTGCTCCCTCCCCACTGGGTTTTCCCCGTGGAAAAGAAGTTATGTTCCCCCTGCTTGAGACCAGGGTGCGATTCATTTTATGTCATCGCAGCACCCAGCACAACACACAGCAGGGGCTTCGCAGCCATTTAACGGGCGGACGGATGCGGACGGATGTTTAGCCGGTTTCTGGGGACTGGGAAGAAACGTTTCTTTGTATTTGGCCCTGTCTGCTTTGTTTGAGGGTGAGACCAGGGTGTGCGTCTCTTGCAAGGCTCCCAAATCTGGAAATCTGGGTATTCTTCTTATACCACTGCTCTGGCAGCTCAGCAGGGTCCCCCAGGGAGAGGCCACCGCAGCTGAATTAAGCCTAGACAAAGAGTTCCCACCCCATCCCATCCCTGCAGCTGGCCCCAGGCCAGGAGAGCTAGGAGCTGGGGTTTGAGCCAAGGGAATTAGGAGGGCACCCCCACACACACTTAATTCAATGCCTTTAGTTGCTCTCCTGGACTTCTAAGAAAATATAACCTCTCCAGGGATCCAGCCCATGCCTTCCTCACTCACCTTTTCCTTCAGACCTTCCTCCTCCTTGCTCCCCGCTATATATTCATTCATTCAGCGTGTCGTGGGTGTCTGGCATTGCTGGTTACTAGGGGCGTAAGATGATGGGCCCATCTCTGAGTTCACTGACTGTTGGAAGAGGGAGAGATGCAAATACTCATCACTGTTCTTGAAGCTGCTGACACTCGTGATTGTGTACATGGGGCTACATAGGTGGGGACAGCTCACAGTAAAGAAACGTCAGACCTTACTTTTACATCTGAGATATTTCACTTAGCGGTATCATCATAGGCCCTGTAATTTACATTTGCAACTTAACCATGTGTTTTCTGAAACATTATCTCCTTTAATCCTCACAGTAATGCTGAGATCAGGGATTTGATCTCTGCTTTACAAATGAAGACACTGAGGTACCAGCTAAGTGGCTGTTCAAAGAGGCTTTGAAGTCAGGGTGTCAGGGTAGCCCTGGCGCTGCCTACTCCCTGGGCTGCCTTTCCGCAGCCCAGGCCTGGGGTTCATCCTGGTAAAGGGGGTGGGAAGAGAATTCTAAAGCCTGAGCAGGGCCTTCCACCCCACTTTCTTTCTTCAGCCTCAGCTGCTTGTCTCTTTCTTTTTCAGTTTCCAAACTAGAAAAAAGAAATAAAAATAGCATGAGAATGTTCTGTTTCTTCCTTAATGAACCCACCTGCTGGCTATTGCCAGAAATTTCTTTAAAGAAGCACAAATCCCTTCATTCTGCAAGTAGAAATAAAAAGCTTAAAATGCAAACGCCTGGAAGCCTTAACACAGACACATAAATAAGTTCCACTCAAGACCAAATGATAATAGAATATTCTATCCTGCTTGTTCTGAGCTAGAAAGCGGAAATAAAAATCACCAGTCTTATACAGACTTTACAGTTCTAAAGCAGTTTTACTAAAATCTCCTCAATTTTATGCATATATATAATATCATATATATGTGTGTATATATATATATAATAAATACTATATAAAAGTATTTGAGCATCTACTATGTGTCAGGCACTGTGTTGGGTGCTAAGGACAGTGGGAAGTAAAACAGATATAGTGCTTTCTCCCATGGAGCTGAGTACAAGATTAGAAAAATAAATAACACTAAGCTTGAGGAGAGCTATGTAAGGGAATAGTGTGAGGAAGGGCTTCTGGGGCGAGGGAACAACATATTCAAAGGCTCCAAGGCAAGTGTGGAGCGTGTGAAAAGCTGAAAGGACACGGGAGTGGTGGGTGGGATGGGTGGGTTAGCAGGGGGCAAGGAACAGACTGAGAAAGGAAGGCCGGGGAAACTTTGGTTAAGGGCCTTGGGACTGGAACACGAACTTACAGGTGCTTAAAGGGAACTTAAAGGGCAATGGGGAGATATTTGAGGGCTTTACAGCAGGAGGGATAATAATATGATTTGTATTCGTATTTATTTTGATAATAATATGATTTATATTTTGTTAATTTTGCTGTAGGGTCAGGAATGGGTATGAATATAGCAAGAAGGATGCCGTTGTGATCGTCCAGGTGAGGGGTGACGGGGGCTGGACTAGGATGGAATAGTGGGGATGGGAGGGTGGATAATTCCAGAGATTTTAAAACCTTATAAAATAAAATCGATGTGATTTGGTGATGAGACATGGAGGTAAAGCAGAGGGGACTCAGGGAGGACCCAAGCTTCTGGCGCTCAGTTGAGATGGGGTGGGTGACAGTGCCGTGGGCTGAGAGAAGGACCACCAGGAGAGGGAAGGTGATGGGCTCAGTTTGGGGGACGCTGAGGTTTAGGTCTGCAACAGCGTGGAGGGGCATAGAGGCCGTGTGACATTTTTGCCTTTTAGTGGCTGAAATTGCCTTCCCTGGCCCATGTGGCTGAACCAAGCCAACGCCCTGCCCATTCAGTCTGGTCTCACCTGCATCCACAAAACACAAGACCTAGAGACAGTGAAACAGAAACAGCATCCATCATACATTCAGTGTTCTTCCTCTGCGTGGTCTTCATCTCCTGGCAGAAGAGCAGAGGGAGAAGCCAGATTCTGCAATTTGTACTTCGAGATGTTCATCTTTACCAGATACTAGCCCAGAGCTGAGCCCGCCTCTCAGCTGCTTCCTGGGAATTCCCGAGAGCAGGACGGGGGAAGGACCACCTGCCTCCGCTGTCTACCTCTGTGAGCTCTGCCCCTCAGCCCATCTTTCAAAAGGAATTAAAAGTAAACTTCTCTAGAGAAGAAATGCAGATAAAAAGCCCATCTCCAGACTCCTTATGCACTCTGCAGTTCATTTCTTTCTAAATCTTTTCTTTGATTATATTGTCTTAAGAAAGTGAGAGAACAGAAATCCTCACAGAGGATGAACTGTGCCTGCTCTGATTTCTTCTTTCTGAGCAAGTTTTTAGTCAGTGGACAGAAAAGAGCCTTCTCTAAGCTCCTCCCAGCCTGGAAAAGCCACACTGTTCTCCCTGATTCCCGCCCCACCAAGGTTTCTGTGCTCCAGACCTGCCGGTTTCTAAAAAGCTTGGAACTTTGTACACAGAAGAATAGCCGATTTCCCCTCAGCATAAAAGAGGGTCTGCAGTGGGCTTTTAGGAGCAAGGGAGGGTCCTCGCCTTAGAGCTCTCATCCTCCCCACGTCCCTTCTTTAAGGAACAACAAATACAGAGGTGTCTCGAATCCCTCTGAGGAGAAGTAAACGAGCACCTCAGCTCAAGCAAAATAAAAGGTGTGTCTTGGTCCTCATCTCTAGAAAAGCAGAGATTGAGGTATAAAATGAGAGGTGCAAGCGGGGTGGTGAAGATCAAAGGGAGGTGGGGTAGGTCAAGGTGAGACGAGAGTCCCCAGGATGTGCTTCCACACTGGCCAGGGCTGGCCAGGTGCAGACAGGGTCCTCCTGACCCTGGGCCTCTCTGGAGAGACTGCAAGGACAAACACACCTCGGGCCTCAGCAGGGTGCATAAGAGGGAGAGAGTAGAGGGATTTGTCCACAGGGCTCCCTCCCATCCCTCACTTCCCATCTGTCAAGTTCCACCCCAGAGGGAGTCACCCTTGCTCCCCATCCCCTGATGTCCTGGTTATATCACTCACACCCTTGTCTCAGAAACCAAATCCCACACCTTGTACAGTGGTGTTTCCTTCAACTCCAAAGTGGAATAGGTGGGGCAGAGAGAGAGAGAGAGAGAGAAAGAGAGAAGGAGGAGAAGAAAGGGAGAAGGAGGGGGGAGGAAGGGAAGGGGGGAGAGGAGGGGAGGGAGCCCCTTCAGCTAAGGACATAAGAGAAGGAACACAGTTTACCTGCCAGTACAATAGGTTCAACGTACACCAGCTTTTCTTTCCCTGGGACAGGTTTCAGCAGAAGAGGAAGGAAAACCTCCAAGGGGGGTGGGGGTGGGGAATAACCAAGGTCTAAGGGGCATCCTGAGGGTTCCCAGAAGGAAAGTGTAACCGATCAGGACCCTACGGGACCTTCCTGGAACAGACCCCTTTCCTATACCCTCTGCTGTAGCTCCTCTCTGAAGTACCCAGATAACACTTCCTGAGTTGTTTTACAGATGTGAAAAACCCCATGTAGTCCCCAGGCCCACTGGAGCCTAAGGATTGAATGTTAACCCCTGCGACACGGCCCTGACACCTCATCATCAACCACAGAGAACTGGACACGAGCTGATCACAGACCTTGTGGACCCCCTCCTTCACCTGGCCTTTAAAAATGCTTTCCTGAAACCCCTATGGGAGTTCTGGCATTTTGAGCACCAGCTGCCCTGGACTCCTTGTTGGGCGCCTGCAATAAACGCTGCACTTTCCGTCACCACAACCTGGTGTTAGTGGGTTGGCTTTACTGCGTGCAGACAAGAGGACCCAAGCTTCGTTCGGTACCCAAAGGACTGAAGGGGTCAGGCTGGTTACGCCTGTGTATTTGCATCAGGAATCTGGAGCAGAGAGCAGTGAGGAAGGCTGAGGAGCGAACCAGGGGGCCAGAATCTCCGTTGTGGGGAATGAAGTACCCAGAGAGGCACATAGGCGCTTGCTCACAGAAAACAGTGCCTATAAGACCAGTCAGAGATTCATCATGAGAAATGCTGGTCTACACCCCAACCTACCTGCCAAAATTGCCCAAGGAGATCTAGACGTGGCACGTGATGTTGCACTGTCTGTCCAGCTAGTCCTAAGGATAGACCACTGTGCATCCTTCGTGAACAGAATGGAAGATGTCAAAACGGGCCCCTCTATCTCCTGGAGCAAGGGCAGGACCAGGCCCCTCCTTGGCAGAGAGGAAACCAGGGTTCCCTTCAAAGATGTTCCCTGGTCCATTCCATTTGCCCAGATAGAGGAAAAACAACACACACATCAATTTCTCTTCCAGGCCTCATCCCTGCATGGGACTTGCCGACAAAGCATTCATTTAGGGGACAGAGTTTTGGGGGGGTCCCTCTGTTCTCTTGGGAGTAAGTTCATTGGCTTTTCCCTGGCAGAGTCCCGTGAAAGCTGCCGAGGGCATTTGAGAACTTCTGGACCATGTGTTGGACAGACCCCCATGAAGTCAGTTCCAAGGGAGCCACAGCAGCTGGCAAGATCGCAGGGTATCTATAGAAAATGGCCCATGGCTTGGGCCTCTCAAGACTAAACCTGGGTTGTGATAAATATACATTATTCACAGTGCGCTCCTCAGAGTGCAAAGTGCCTTCACCTCACTATCTCTTGTTTTAATAGCAAGACTGAAGTTAATGATGAGCAATCTAGATGAAAGAGGTTGTTAAGAGGAGCTCCCAAGGTCACACAGCTGATAGACTTGAGCTCAGATCTTTTATTCCTCAATTTGGCTCCAATTCTGGCTTGGCAACCTAAAGAGGAGCCCGAGGGATGAGACTTTTACATTTAATCCGATTAGTCTAATTTAGAGATGTGGTTCACAATTCTTGCATCTATGTTACCAAGTAAGAGCTTTTCAGACCTTGGTCTTTGGACAGCACCTACCCCGCACTATCGCGGGCACCAGCCATGAAATCCTCTGTATCATGCATTTTCATTCCTGGGTTATCACCCCTCCCACCTGGACTAGTTCAAGAAGGGAATCTATAAGCATTTCCCAGCCTGCTTCTCTCTCTCTCTCTCTCTCTCTCTCTCTCTCTCTCTCTCTCCCCACATCCCCCACTCCGACAAAACAGGGAGCGCTGATAGCCGAGACTCCCTGGGAATTTTAATAGCATCAATCAGCCTCACAGCTGGGGGCAGAGATAAGCCTTTGGCAGTTCCTCCCCAAAAGCCCTTTCCCTATTTTTGTGGGTGTAGCTCTCACTTCTTCAGTTTGGGAGCTCTTCACACAAAGACAAACAGAAACAATTATCTGGGCTCTACCTGGGACACAGGGAAACCCTCTTTGAGGATCTGGGTCATTTCTAGACTTAAGACTGTAGTGGGCCCTGGAACAGTGAACAGAGCCTGCTTCCCAACCTCCCTCTTCCCTAGAAACATCAGAGGTGTGCCATCTTCCCAAAGACACTTGTTTTGTCCCTTCTTGTCCCTTCTTTATGCAATAGGCCTTCCTGGACTTTCTTCCTTCACCTCCCAAATTTTGCATGGCTTGAGGGAGAAGACACTGGCTTATTCATGATTTTATAGTTTTTAATGGGCTAAGTGGCCCCATGATGTAATGTAAAGAGATGATCAGAGGACACAAACCGAAATACTAATTTTTGCCCATGCTGGCGCGCATTCTGGGACCCATTACTTAATTCGTTTCCACCTCAGTTTCTCCATCTATAACATGGGAACAATTCCTGTCAGGAAGGGTCATTGTAAGGACTCAGTGAGATGCATGGGAAGCCGTTGACCCCCTGAAAGACTCAGTGAAGCTTAGACCCTCCCTGACACAGGGTCTTCCTGAGCAGAGCCTTGGTGCTTTTGTACTGAATTGAAAACCAAAGGAAAACCTCACCCTTCCCTTTGGAAATCACTTTGTCCTTCTGCTTTTTTATTTCTCCTCCTACAAACACATTGTCATATACACAGAAGATGGTACATTTATTCTTTCACTGTTGTCCATCTCATTTCACTTCAACTCCAGGTATACAAAGTTCACCTCATTTCTACCCCAAGTCACCAAGGCAACCCTGCTTTTGCTATCTTTCCCCATCTTCCCAAGCCCCCCACCCCTATACACACCTGCACATGCAATCAGGGGAGAAAGAAGTCAAAGGATTCTCCATTTATTTATTCATGTGTTTGAATCCACCTTACCCTCAATAGGATTTCAAGTAATTCAAAATGTACCACTACAGTGAGATATAAATTTAGATTAAGTTAAAGGTAAGCAGGTGAGGACACTGGGAGATGAGTTGTTGGTGGGGTAACAGGAAGCCAGCAGTGGAATCAGCACACAAAACTGTGTCAATTTTGTGAGCAGATCTGAGAAGAACTGGACAGTTGATAAAAATCACCAATGTGCACTCCTTGCCCCAACTGGCACTTTGGGGGAAAGATTAGAAGAGAAAGCCACTGAAAATGACAATCTTAGCAACATCCTCATATGTTTCTTCCACGGGCAGAAAAGCTCTGGGGCCACTGAAGTCTCCATCTGGACTCAGGAGGAGGTGGAACCACGGGTGCTTTCTGGATCATCGCCCATCAAAGGTGGGTCAAGTGTTTGGCACCCAGGGAGTAAATACTCCTGGTTTAAATTAACAAATTGAAATTGCTTGGAAAATGCAATTTTGAAACAGGAGGGAAGGGGGCAGGGCACCACCTTTAAAAGAATGACATAGCCTGAGGACACGACATAAACTGGTTAGAACCAACTAGGTCCAAGATGGCAGACGACTGACTTCCGCTAGACCTTGAACACACTAAATGACACACCCACAGGTGCCATGACAGATCAAAGATGGACACCCCTACTCTCTCCCTTTCTCTTCCTCTCTCTCTCTCTCTCTCTTCCACTGTGTAGGCTTACCTGGAGACCATGGACTCAAAGAGCTGGAGGGAAACTCTGAGAGCATCCTTTATAGTGAGGAAAATGTTTCTTGACTCTTAGGGTCCAAGGCTGGGTCTGAAAATGAAACTGATAGACCAGATTAATAGGAGAAAAACATACACATTGTATTGGATTTGTACATGTACATGAGAGCCTTCACAAGAAAGTGAACTCCCGAAAAAGTGACCAGAGCAGGAAGCTTTTATACCTTTTAGACCAAGAAACAGTACATTTGTGAACAATTGACAAGACAAAGGGGTTTGGGCTGGGGGTGGTCCAGCTAAGGCTAGGAAGTCCTTATCTTACTTAACTAGGAAGATAAGGGTTAGTTTATCAAGGTCTGTCTGCAGATTCCTCTGGTGACTTCCCTGGACTGATAAGAGTCTGTCTCCAAGAGGAGAATTTATTTCCTGCCTTTAAGCAGAAAAGGGGATGCTTTTTCTTCATTTACTGCTCTTTTGAATTGCCTGCAGCTCAAAATAATTTTTATGTCAAAGAGACATATTTTGGGGTCCATATTCTACTTTCCTTCTCATACAGATGAAGATCCCAAGGTTACCAGCCCGAGCCATCAGTGGCTGGTGGCAGCATGGAGGTTGGCAAAGCTCCTGATGCACATTCCAATATGTGTGTCTCTCCCACTGAAACAGGAGGGAAGGGGGCAGGGCACAACCTCTGAAAGAATGACATAGCCCTTGAGGATACGACATAAACTGGATAGAACCAACTAGGTCCAAGGTGGTGGAAGATTTGACTTCCAGTAGACCTTGAGACTCATTATATGCTCATTATAATACATTAGCATATGCTAAATGACACACCCATGGGTGCCATGACAGTTCCGAGGCCGACCATAAAAGGCCCAAAAGTGGGCCAACTCCTGGAAATCTCCACCCCTTCTCCAAAATAGTTGGAATAATCCTCCCACTTGTTAGCCTTTGAAATTACCCAACCCATAAAAACTAACCACCCCGTATTTCAAGGCCTATTGTCTTCTGAGATGGCCCACACTCTGTCTGTGGAGTGTGCTTCTCTCAGGGCCATTCTTGCCTTTAGAGACGGACCCCGTTCTGTCTATGGAATGTGTATTGCTCTAAATAAATCCACTTCTTACCTATCACTTTGTCCCTCACTGAATTCTTTCTACGATGAGACCTCAAGAACCTGAGTTTCATTAGGTCCTGAGACCAGGTGTGTGACTTCAACTAAAAGACACTGGGTTCAAGTCCCAATCTGGGTTTTGGCCAGGTTTGAGTCTCAACCGGGGGGTTCGAGTCCCATCTCAGTTGTGTGGTTTCGCCACATCTCTCCACTGTATTTCTCTCCCCAGGCCTTTGGCTCTGACCATCCCACCCTCAAACCACATTCTCATCTCTCCATCTTCCCTCGCTTTCCCAACTCTGCAGCAAAGCCGCTGCTGGTCTTCTGACTGCTCACTTGTGGGCACGCCTCTGTGGGGCTCCTCAGAAGCTGCAGCACCGGGTGTGTGATTCGCCCTTGTTTCTCAGGTGATATTTGGGTTATTTGCAATACAGGTGCTTACGCCACACACCCGGCATCCACGTTGCTTCCTTTCTGTGAAACTATCGATTCCTCCTCTTGGCAGCTGAAGGGAGGCTTTGATGTGGGGATGTGTTGTGGTTTCTGAGGAAGGGAGTTGTTTGGAGGAGGATTTACAGCTGTTTGAAGAATTCCTCCGCCCTGGCAATTGTTCTGGAGGCAGGAGCCGCTGGTGCATTTTCCGGACTGGGGGCGGCTTTCCAGAACCCTGTTTCTCTCTGAGAAGGAGAGAAAGGAAACTGAAGTGCTTCCAAATAAAGATCTGAGTAATGAGATTTGATCTGAAGGCATTTGGTAGTAAACTCCAAGAATTTCCAGACGCGATCCAGAGTACCGGCAGATTTTGTTCCTTCCAGGCAGGCAAAGGGGCGGTTCTGCGGGGGGCAGGGCCGGAGGGGAGGTGTTTATTGATCCCTTCTCCACCCCATTTCCCCTTTAAATTTTTCTGCCCCAAGAGACTTCTTCGGTTCTGTTGCAGCAACTGTCAGCAAGTGAATAGTGCTTTCTGGGGACATCACCTTGGTTCAGTAGGTCTGTAGTGATACAGCAGAGATTTGAATGCACAGTGCTGAGTTTTAACAGACTATTAACTACAGCATTACACATTAGCTAGCTATGGCACAATTGCAGAAACATCGAAGATGTGCTCTCGGGAAAGCACTATTTACTTTAATGGGGAGATGCTGCAATAGACTGAAAATCTCTGCAAAGGGAACCGAGGGAGGAGGGTGGGAAGGACCCAGGGACTGTGACCTGGACTGAAGCAAACCCTTTTCTCCTTCCCAGTCCCTGAGCCTGGGACAGCAAGTCCTGGCCGGCTGGCAACCATCCCCAGCCCTGGATGGCTTGTGGCTCCTTGTTCCAGAAGATTTTGGCCAAGCTGTGAGTGTCATGGTCACCTGGCACTCCAGGCCCATTATGTTTGACCTCAAGGTCTAAGGGACTTTGAGGCCTCCGGTCATTTCTCTTAGTTTATCGGGGGGCTGGAACTTTCCTTTTTATCGTTTGTTCTGTTCTCTCTGGCCTGAACGACGGGAGCACAGGGTACATGATATTCTACTTTGGAAAAGTCATTTTGCTCCAGGATTTTCTCCTCCCTAGTGCCTCTACCCCACCACACACTCAAAAGTATGCGCACACGCACACCAGCTTTTTGTAAGGGACTCAGACTCCCAGAGTCTGTTCCCCTCTCATCATTTCAGAGGAGGCTGGGCCCGGTCTTCCCCCAGGAGAAAGCCAGCAGCTTTCAGATCAGCTGTGATGTCAGAGCTGAACTCAGTAGCTGAAGGACCCTATCCAGCCATTATGCAAATTATATAAAACCCTGAGCAGGTTGTTGCCCACTGTCTCAAACTCTGCAGCAGAAATAAACCTCGAGAACAGAGCCATCCAAGCCTTACCCACATGAGAGCCGTGAACAGCATTTTCCAAAAAAAATCTATCTCACCTCCTATGCCTTTTCCTACTGCGTCTTTCTGCTGTACTGCAACATTTAAAAACTAAACTGCAAATTCTAAAAAGAAGCCGGTGCCTTCCCAGGATATGTTCTCCCAAACACACTCTTTATGCAAACCCGGGCCCACAGGAAGCCTGAAGGAAGAAGTGGAAAGACAAGGGAAATAGCCCCCAAATCAGTAGCACAACAAGGCTTCCCCATCTGCCTAACTAGTTTGCTCACTCAGCCTTGGAAATCATCACTTCCCTCCTCACTTGGTGACATTTCATTCTAGATGAGCAGACGAGAATGTTAATTTTGTTCATGCTCTCTTCCATGTATGATTACAGGGTAGGGTGAATGGCTCTCTTTTTCTTTTTTTAAAATGGAAGGCTTGTAAAGAGGGGAGACAAGCTTGCATCCAAGGGCAGGATTTGCTTCCTACAGCCCTTGCTTCATCCCTCTGTGGCTTGAAAGCACAAAAACAAGAAGGGAGTTTCACAGACTTCTTCTTTAAACCTTTCAAAAAATATATTATAAAAATGACACGCATATGGTTAAATATTTTTTCCCCCCAACAGCTCAGGAAGGTATAAAATACAAAGGGATTGTCTTCTTCATCGACCTTACCCCTTATCTAACTCCTCCAGGGAACCACCATGAATGGCTTCAGTTTTTTGGTTTTTTAAAATAATTATTATGATTTAAACTGATATATCTTCTTCATTTCAACTCAAGAAGCTATCTAACAACCACCTGTGGTGGAAAGAGACAGAAATGTACCTCTCCACCTTGGTTGTTCCTCTACCTCTTACATTGGCTCAACGTCTCTCAGTAACACCTCAAAGTGAATTGCAATCTTAGCAACAATTAGTTAAGGGTGGGCTGGAAACACTTAGGCTAGGTGCTGGGCGGGGTGAACAGGAAAAGCTAGAGAGGAAGGAGGGAATTCCAAGAGGGAAGAGTTGTAGTGAATTTCTTTTTCTGCATGGCTTTGTCAGGTCATGTAGCTGCTTTTTCCGCCATTAGTTAAAGGGTTACAATAGCCAAGATATGGAAACAATCTAAATGTCCATTGACAGAGGAATGGATAAAGAAGATATAGTACATATATACAATAGAATATTACTCAGCTATAAAAAAAAGAATGAAATAATGCCATTTGTAGCAACATGGATGGACCTAGAGATTGTCATAATGAGTAAAGTAAGTCAGACAGACAAAGAGAAATATTATATGATATCCCTTATATGCAGAATCTAAAAAGAAATGATACAAATGAACTTATTTACAAAACCGAAACAGACTCACAGACTTAGAGAATGAACTTATGGTTACTGGGGGAAAGAGTGGGGGGAAGGGATAGTTAGGGAGTTTGGAACTGACATGTACACACAGCTATATTTAAGACGGATAACCAACAAGGACCTACTGCCTAGCACAGGGAACTCTGCTCAATGTTATATGGCAGCCTGGATGGGAGGGAAGTTTGGGGGAGAATGGATATGTGTATATGTATGGCTGAGTCCCTCTGCTGTTCGCCTGAAACTATTACAACATTGTTAATTGGCTATACTCCAATACAGAATAAAAAGTTAAAAAAAAATAAAAGGGTTGCGAACATGGGAGAAGGAAAGCCTTGATGGGCAAGGTGAGGGCTTGCTTTAAGAACCTCAACTATCTGACATATGTCTTCATTCATTCGAAAACCATATATATTCATGCCAGCAGATAGTTCATTGCATCTATGGTAGATTACATTAATGGCCCAATTCTTCACCCCTCCCTTCACCCATGCCCTTTGCCATATAACTCTGCAGTTCCTTCCTGTTCTGTGGGCAGAGTGAAATTCCCATCCCTGGGCTTACGCCTTGCGTCTCTCTCCATTGACCAATGGGACATCGGCAGACGAGGCGCAGGCGTGCTGTCTTGCTTCCTCTTGTGCTTCTGCCATCACCATGAGAAGGACTGGCCCTTAGTCCCCAGACGTGCATGAGAAACCATGGAGCAGAGTTGCCCCAGGTGAGTGCAGAGGCACAAGCCAGCCCAGTGGAGATCAGCCAGGCCCAGCCCAGACCAGCTAGACCCCGCAGAACTGTGAAGAGCCAATGTTGAGGGTGGTAAGCCACTGCCACTGTATAAGTTTTGTTACGACACAATTTTGTGGCAATACTAAATGATACACACCCTTACAATCTTCCAGGAGCTGTTCAGAACACTGGGGAAAGCAGTGGGGAATAAAACTGAGTCACAACTCTCATGGAACCTCTGTTCTGATAGAGCACTTTACACACGCATATCAGCTACTTAATGCTCCTAAGCCCAGGTGGCAGTGCCATTTTGGGGATGAGGAAACTGAGACTCAAGAAGGCTAATTTGCTTGCTAATGATAACAACCTAGTAAGTGCCAGAGGAGGGATCTGAACTCGTATCTTCCGACTCCACCTGCTCTGTTCTTTCCTGCTGCTGCACAGTAACCTCTACCTTCTGCTGGAGTCAGCACCTCTCACGGGAGTTACAGAGGGACCTGAGTTGGGTGGGGAGACAGATGGGAGCTGCAAGTTGTACCCAAAGAGGACTGCTCCGTTATCGACAAAATGAGAAACAACTCTCATTTTTATCCCCTGAAACTGTTCCTCCTTGCAATTAAACCAGTCTCTGTTTACAAGTATTTAGCATGATTCTAGAAATTACATTTTGAAATTATGTGAACAGAGAGAGAAGGCAGCCCACACAGTGAGCGATTTCTTGTGGGTAATTGGCTGCTGGTTCTGGCTCCATGATGCCTTCTCTTTCAGAGCATAATTAGTGATTTCAAAGGAAACTGTTAGAAATGGCCCAGGTCTCTAAAGAAAGGCTTTTCTAGCTCTTAACATTAGGAGCTCTGCTCAAATGCATGCTGACATATTTCCCTTTTTGTTTTTTCTCCTTTTTATAATGACCTCTCAAGCTATTTTCCAAAGATTAGAAAGGACGTGGATCTATACAACTCTTCCAGATATGGAAGATATCCCAGGTTCTCATCAGAACACTTAGAATCCCTTTCCCTTTTTCTTTCTTTCCCTTTCTTTCTTTCTTGCTTTCTTTTCTTTCTTTCTTTCCTTCTTTCTTTCTTCTTCCTGAGAAAGACATAGAGTATTTGGATTTTAACGAGGCATATTCCTTAGGATTAGATTCAAAAGTTTAAACAAAAACTTATTTCTCCCTCCTATTAGAAAATCTTTAGGCAGTCACGGGCTGCTATGGTGGTTCCAAGTTCAGCAGAGACCATGCTCCCTCTATCTTTCATCCTCAAGGTCACCTCACAACCCAAGATGGCTGCTGGAGATTCAGCCATTACATCCACACTCAAGCACCAGGAAGAAGGGCTAGATCCTTCCAGCTGAGTCAATTACTTTTAAGAAGATTTGCCTGAAGTCCCACAAAACAATTCTACTTAAACTCATTGGCCAGAACAGAGGCCCATGGCCATATCTAGCTGCAACAGGGGCTGGGATCAATGCAACCATACACAGGGTTCTGTTGCTAAGGAGGAAGAAAAGCATGGATATTGGGGCAAGAAACTAGTTTCTGCCACAAATGCAACAGTGGAGAAATGTGGGCATGTAAACTGAATGAACATACAGTTTGGTTGGTTTGAAACTAACATTAAAACTGAAGAGATCAGGTCAGTTTGTCAGCACCAAGCTAGGAGCTTGGGGTGTAAAAGGGCTTTATCTTTTGTCCCATTATGTTCAGTAATGTTATCCATGATTCGGTGAAGACTTTGAGAGCCCTCTGTCCATCTCTGCTGATGACACAGATCAGGAAGTTTAGCTGCCATGAATCAGGATCCAGAAGCTCTGGAAAGGCTAAGTTACTGGGCAGGAAATAACAAGAGAAAATTTGACAGGAAAAAATATAAAATTCAGTATTTAGATCTAAAAAACAAACTGCACAAGTGCAGGATGAAAGAGCCGTAGTTTAGCTGCAGATTTAATCTCCATGTGTTAAAAGTGAGAAGTGGCTCAGAAAAGACATAATTGGATCTGGCCTTTGACAGGAAGGAAAAGGAAGCTAATGTTTATGGAACATCTACAACATGCCACACCTTTTAATGGGCCCTTACAGTGATTTGAGAAGATAAGTGTTACTATTCCTTGAATCACAAAGAGCCCCAATCATGGCCCAGTTTCACACAGCTTGTTCTTTCCTCTATGCATAGATATGGCCCCTCTAGGGTAGGAATGGAGGCACCAAGAGGCCCCGTCGTTTACTGCTGGCCTTGCCTGGAAATTCCCTTTGTAGGGACGGCTCCCCAGGATAATGAATTCTAACTGGCTTGGAGAGCACTTTAGCCAGGTAGTGTTAACAGCAATTAGTTCATCTGATTAAGCAATTAGCACTCTTTGTCACTTAGCAGAGATCAGAGGCCCAGAGGAAACATAGCAGAACAGATAAGATAGGAAGGGGTAAAGTGAGAGGAAGACACCCGTGGGAGAAACAGAGAGTGGTGGAGAGAACCAGATGCTTGTGACAAGAGAAGTGACGGCAGAGGCAGAGCAACTCTGAAGGCCAGCAGCACCTTGGCATGTCCTTCAGGACAGATGAGGAAACTGAGGCACCAGGTCAAACAAGACTTTCCCAACCAGTGGCTTCCAACTGGCCAGCTCAGTGGTTCTCAGCTCTGGCTGCACGTTAGAATCCTTTGGGAACTCTTACAAATACTTACGCTGGGGCCCCACTCCAGACCAATTATATTAGACTATGGGGGAAGGGGTCAGGCACTGGTATTTGTAAAAGCTCCCAGGTGATTGCAGCAAGGGTTGGGTGGGCTTGCAGACCCAGGTGGTGGGATGCTCCGGCTAGAGGTGCAGGGCCTTTCCTCGGTGGTGGGGGAGGTATTGGCATGGGAATTTCATCACTATCAACACAGCCTTCCGCCCAGTTTCACGGCTTTGGGGATGAAAACACTTCTTCATCAAAGACTGAAGACTCCAGGAGAGTGAAGCATTGCAAATCCCAGAGCCATTCAGTCTGGCCTCGTTATTACTCCCAGGAAAAGACTGAATTCCCCTTTATTCCCAGCACACTTCTGAAGCCTTCTCTCCCTTCCTCCATTTCTGCCTAGAATGCCCACTCCTCCAGGAGCTGTCTTCATTCAGGCTGGTCTTGAAATGCCTACTCTTCTATGAATTGTCCCCCATTTTCAAGAAAGGAGGCTTTCTCCGCTTCTCTTAATTTTGCACGATTCTGCAACATCGTCTATACATTTACTCTTTGCTGTTCGAAGCTACCCCGGTTTTTACACCTGTGCCAAGCAAGTCACCCAAGGGTTTAGCTAGATATAAGGACTTTCGGGGCTTTTACCCCAAAGATTCTAACTCCAAAGGTCCAGGGTGGGCTCAGGAATCTGTACTACTAAAAATACTGCCCACCCTAGCCAGCCTTACCCCTTGGCTTATACAACAAGGTATAAAATGTTAAGGAAGAACTCTTCTTAAAGGACAGTAGTTTTATGCAATTGTGTATGTTTGGAGGAGGGCATGTTGAATTCTGCTACACAGGAATCACCAGGTGTTCATATTTCTGCCCCAAGAGGAAAAGAAGCTGAAAATTAATTCTGATTTTATACCTTAGATAGAAAGTGACTTTTTCCACCAAAAGAAATGTGAAATTCCCCTTCCTTCTTCACAGCGTGGAGGATACTGATTGCAGCAGAGAAGGAAAAGAGAATACAGGCACAGAGCAAGGGAAAGAGAGACACAGAGATGGAGAGACAGAAGGGGGCAGGGTGAAAGGGAGACGTATAAGCTGCAGGCAAACAGCATTTTGTAGGCATTTTAGAGAGACTGACCTTTGAGGAAATTGATAGAGAATGTAAACTAAGACGAAAATTTCTTGAAAATGAAACAAGAAAAAAATACTCTACCTTAGGTCTCTACAGGGTAATAGTATCATAGGAGTTACGAAAGGGAAACTGACAAAATCTCCTCAAAGAGGACTCAAGTTCAGACAGGAACAGATGATTCTCTTTGACCTACTGACTACAGGTCTAAATGTGTTCCCTGAGGAAGAGAAACTGGAAATTGCTATCAGATCTCCAAGGTATTGTATACAGAGCTGTATACAAATAAACACTGGAGTAAAACTTGTATTTCTAGAATGTTCTCATTCTAGAATGCGGGTCCAGTGATTGTCTTTGGGTAAAATCTCAAGATTAAAAAAAAAAAACAAAAAGCACCTTAGGTATTGATTATGAATATGTAGATTCAAATTATTGATTACATTCAGACTCTTATGGTCAAGATTTAGTGCCCAGGAAAATAGGAAAGTCTTTCCAGACCACATCCCCAACAGGGCTGATTTGTGTACCAGCTGCTTCATGGTAGACTGGGGCATGAGCAAAGCTTCATCTCAAAGTGCATTGAATGGCACTTAGCCAGTGTTTTGCCCATGTGTTTCTGTCAGTAGAGACTTCTTTAAGTGAAAGTTCCCAGAGGGCAGGAATTAGGCTCAGCTCAGGCTTTTCTCTGGTACAACACATCACCTGGATGGTGATCTGGATTAGAAAAATGCCCTCTCACCAGCCACCGCCTGTTGATGACTGGAACCCAAGCAGCCCTTCTCCACTTCGTCCAGATCTCCTTCGTAGGTAGTAATCTTCCTTCTCTTCACTTGAGATGCTTTATGAGAAATGGAAACCCATTGGGAGAAATAAAGCCTATGGCTGAAATTGGATTGACCTGCATTTCTTTGGGTTGGGTAATTTATTCTCCACGTTTCTCTAAGAGTTGAATCTTGGCTAACTATTTCTCTGGGAGGATTATGATCAAGAGTAGTTAGGTCTGGAGGCGCAAACAGCCAACCAAGCGTTTTATTCATTGCATATAGATACCCAAAGGAAAGCCGAGGTAGAGAAGGGAAGTCTAGGAGAAACAGATCAGTAGAGGGCTGGGGCCAGTTTCCAATGGGATGTGAATTCCCATTGCAGGCAGGTATTTTAGGGAAAATGATTTCCCTAAAATTCAAGAGCTGGTCTTTATGCTCCGAGCTGACCCTCTTGCCACCAAAGTCCCATGGAGAGCAATCAGAACCACTTAAAGCTGACATCTCTCAAGCTGAGAGCAGCTCCTTCATGCTCCTGTTAATGTACTGATTAGGTTTGCCCAGGAAGTTTTCTATCAGAGGGAGAGACAACTGCGGAGGATGTTTGCATCTATTTTGAAGTTCCTGGATGTGCAAGGACTTGAGGTCCCCATAATGGATCTCCTTTCCTCCCTGGCACTTGGGGAGGCCCAGCACTCTGGAGAGGTCCTTGAAACTTTTCCCTCAATGACAGTTTATTGGTTTTCCCAGAAGAGGCCTTGAACCTCCAAGTTCCTTGTGTCTCCCCTGCAGATCCCTTGTAAGATCCTGCTGCTAAATTGGTCTTTCTGAGGACAGGAGGATTTGAATCTTCTTGAAGAGTCTCTTGCAGTCCTTGTCATTCCTCCCTGCACATCCCCCTTCCTCCCCATGGCCATCTAAGAATACATAGGGTGTAGAAGTCCCTGATGTCACTTCCATGGGTCTAAATTCAGGTGTGAAGTCAGAGTGATCCAAGGGAACAGGTGGGTGCAGTAAGGAGGATGCTCTCCTGGGAAGGTGCTGGGATGCTGGTCCTGAGCTGGGGTGACACTCATCCTTTTGGGGCCATGAGGATGTCATGAAGATCCAGGGTGGACAAAGGGGGGTTGCATAAAGAGCTTCCCAGGTAAAATTTCAGAGAGGGAGACAATCAGGACTATACATTTGATGGCAGAAATCATTTGAAATGTTTTCCTAGATCAGATATATATTTATGTATGCATGTATGTATTTATTTATTTTTAAAATTGTACGCTTATTTATTTATTTTGGCTGTGCCGCATGGCTTACAGGATCTTAGTTCCCCAATCAGGGATTGAACTGAGGCCCCAGCCGTGATAGCGTCGAGTCCTAACCACTGGACTGCCAGGGAATTCCCTAGATCAGATATTTGCAAATGCAGTAGGGGAGGGCTCTTAATATGAGGAGGAATAAACAGGGCTCCAAGATAGACTTTAGACAGTCTATAAAACCTCTGAAATCATTGTCAAAATCATGTGTGGGGTCCATAGCTTTTATCAGAATCTCAAAGAGGTATTAATGGCACTTGGAAAGTTAAGAACCACTTGATCATTGACTTGTGTGTTTGGCATCCTTACCCAGCCCCTAGCAACCAGGGGACTTCTGGGAAAGCAGAAAATAACTCCACATCAGATAATATCAGTGCTAGGAATATTGCCCAGCCCAGCTTAGTTCCCTTAAAAGTCTACCCCCAGTGGGAAAGTCTTCCTAAGCAAAACAGGAAACCCTGAGCTCATAAAAGAAAATATGGATAGATTTTATGATGTAAAACAGAAAAGTTTTTATACAGAAAAAACACTATAAACAAAATTAAAAGCAAATGATAAACTCATAAAAATATTTTTAATCTACATAATAAAAAGTTAATATTCTTAAAATACAAAAACATGTTTAAACATTGGGAAAAGATCTGTAGAGTTTATTTATAGATGAGGGTATTCAAACAGGAATAAATATTTAAGAAGACCCACAAACCTCCCTAGTGATCAGATACATACAAACTTAAACAGAGATACGTTTCTCACCAAATAGATTAGAGAAATGAAGATCAATCATGTCTAATGTCTAGTCATAAACTGTTGTGGGAATATAAACTGGTGTAATACATTCAGAGAGAAATTCTACAGCACCTAATTAAATTTAAAATGCATATAATTTTTGATCCAGAAATTTCACTTATGGGAATTTATTCCCCAGAAAAGTCTTGCAAGTTTGAGCAAGCCAATTAATTTCATACCCACAACCACCTCCTTTATGGCGCTGTCACGCTCCAGACCACTATTCACCTGCCCTAGTCACCCCAGGGCCAGGTACCAGAAAACTAGGGATAGCCCCTATGCCCCAGAGCCTGGAGGAATTATTCGAACAAGGCCAATCCTAAATCTGCTTTTCATGCCTCCCACGTCCCTTCCCGTGGAAACCATAATAACGGCTCTGGCCCACAGTTTCACTTTCTCTCTCTGCTGTGACCCACCCTGTTGCTTCCCCCAGTGGTCCTGGATGGTGCACTGTGTTCTTCCCAGGGAACTCTGAGTACAACTGTCTGTAAAACTCTTTCCAGCTTCTCTCTCTTGATCTGCATCTGGTCCCACCATATCTAACCCAAGTTAATATGGTTGAAATGCTAGTAAAACATGTTTGGCCATGTTTTCAAGGAACACCCTATGGATAGATGATCAGTGCTCATAGAGTGAACCCCAGAACTGCCTCCATTTTATCTGCCTTTGCCTGGCATCTCTCCTCCGCTTCCACACTCCTGACCTTTACGCAGGGTCCGGTGCCTCTCCCCCGAGGGCTGGCACCTGATGCACTTTGGCTCCACTTCCTGGCTCTGACTTTGCCTCTCTCATCTGGTCCAGCATCTCAATGGAGCCGTCACTGGCTAATGACCTGCTGTCTGTCCCAGCTCCCATCAAACACCTCCTAGCTTCATAGGCCATCCTCTAGCAAACTTGACCAGTGAAGCACAGAGACAGAGAAAAACTCTGAGGCTGTTAGACCTGGAGCAGGCTGAAGTTGGGGTCAGAAAACAGGCAGATAGATTCTCAGGAGTCTGGCAGACTGGGAAACCAGCAATCACCAGCAAGTTCTCCGAAGCCAGTCCTGTAAGCAGAAACAAGAGCACATGTGGATACAGGCGCTGAGGTGAGCAGGCAGTTAGGAGCCAGATGGACACGTTGAAAGGCAAAGCAAGGTAGGGGCTGAAAGGGTTGCTTGGTGGTCAGAAACCAGCACACCCACAGAAGAGGCAGTACAGGTAATAAAGAGCGACAAGCTCGACTTCGAAAGGCCCAGATTTGATTCTGCTTCTGCTGATGCTGTGCTAGCTGCACAGATGTGGGCACTTCAACCTTTTAAGTCCCAACTTCTTCATCTGTACAGCTGGGCATAATGATTCCCACCCATGCCCACCTCATAATTACGGTGGTTGTGAGACCCCCTGCCCTGTGTCTCCCATCACCACAAGCCTGAGATCTAGAAGGTCCTAGAGCTGCAGCTGAGAGAACAGTTAAGAGGCTCCTTGTGGGACGCCTTGATCCAGAGGCAGAATCTTCTTTCTTATGTGTCTGCTCTGGCCCTTCTAAGGCCCCCTGAACGGAAGTGCTCGGGATGCAGTAGCAATTGGCCAGAGGTGGCGAGAAACTGCCATGGGGCGTCCTGATACTTGGGCATGACTTCTATCCTCTTCCTCTCTCCTCACGTTGCAGTTCTGGCCTCCACAGACCCTCAGATTGCACGTGCCTCCCCCATCATCCCCCTACCCCACGTACATACCAACGTTCCTCTCACTCCTCTTTGGGGCTGCTAAGTTAAGAGCAACACACCCACATCCAAAATCTCAAGCCAAGATATGAACTCCCAAAGTGGCCTCTGCCATCTCCTCCCGTTCACCAATTTCTCAGAAATCTCAAACAATTTCCATTATCGGCAGACACGGTGTTTCCTCGTTGCGTGCTACTTTCCGACAACTGGAATTTGTAGACGAGAAAAATACAGCTGTTATACAGCACTAACTGGGCTTTTATGTGGCTTCACAGGCAGGAGACTGGCTGCGGAATGCCACACACCTCCTTATCACGGCTTGCGCGCTGGGACCTCTGTTCATTTTATGCATTGTGTATCTCAGAATTTTCCAGGATGTGGTAGAGAGTCATGTTGCTTGCTCTCAGAATTATGCAAAAAGCTATTCTTTTGCTTGAGCAAGAAATCATAGGCACTCCAGAATCCTATTGACTCAGGCAGAGCTGTGGGGTGGGTTTTTCACAAAAAGCGGAAGGAATGAATTGACACTGACTATGTTAAGGAGTCCTCCCCAAAGGACTGGGAGCTCCCCGCTCCACGCCAACTGTGAGAGTCATTCCGAGGCAGCAAGCCTTGACGACTCTGAGTGGACCTCAGGTCCTTTAGCCTTGTGGTTCCATTATGTATTGGCTGAGAAAGCTGCCATCATTAACTGCCTGTTTTTTCAATTAAAATAATTAAGTCAATGGAGTGTTTGGGAGAGGGCAGTGGGGGAGAGCTGACCCCTCTGTTTGTTGGCAGGGGGTTCCAGGAGGAAGTGAGCTGTGTAAGCATTTTGGGACCAGTACCTTGTGAACTGAAGGCGAGAGAAGATATTTCCCCAAGGATAGGAGGACGAGCAGAGGCCCTTGTCTTGGAGGTAGACCTTGGCCTCCCGCCAATGCGGGATGTGTCTTGATGGTCCAGCTGTTCAGGGAGCACCCAGGTGGCTTGCATTGCTCTGAGCTACTTTCAGGTCTCTGGTCCCTTATCAGTGGACGTTCACGCTGATTTGCCTCCAGATTTATCAGGCAACCACCGTAGCTGCAGGTTCATCCTGTGGGTAAGTAATGCTGCTCATTTCCTCTCGGTAAGTATTCAGGATGTGAGAAGGAAGGAAGAGGAGGAGGAGAAATGAAACACATGAGGAGAGGACCTTCTGGGATGATGGAAAAGCGTGGCAATATCTGAAGGGAAGACTTCCCAACTCCTGCTGGGGTAACTCCAGCTCCCACTACTCTGGGGGGCTGCTTCTGCCCTGTGGGTGTCGAGCAGGTCCTACTCTCCCCATCCACCTAAGCTCAGCTGTGGTCTGCCGTGTGGCATTTTTGTCCTACAAATTTCATTGACAGGATATAAGCCCAATCTCATTACTTGAGCCTGCCAGGCTTCACTACATTAACCTGTAGATCAAATGTTCAGAGTCCTTACTGGGTCCACTACTAACTCTCCCCATCCTCTCTTTGAATTGGCTTCATCAAAGTCACACCCTTTTGGATACTAAGGTTCAGAGGACATTTCTGTCAAGACTTCAGGTCCTGTTCTCATACCTCTTCTGATACCCTGTTGGTGGCTCTGTGGAATCCTGTCCACAGAATGTCCCTAAATGAGACCCCAACATTCTTGGTGCAGAATGTGCTCTCTGTTACTCAGCCCCTCCTCACACAGAATCCACAGTTTCATTAAAACACTGGCACGTTACCTTCATTATTCAACAAGAAACACCATCTTAGACTTCCAATTACCTGTTCTTACCCAAAGAGCCTTCAGGAATGAACGCTCTTTTGTCCTGTTGCCTCTCTTCATGTCAACATGATTATAAACATGGACAGACCCTTCTTGAAAAAATTGTTCAGGTTCCAACCTTGCAAAAAGGTATAAAATGAAAAGGAAAATTCTCTTTCCTCCATCTTTCCATCCCACCCCCAGAGCAGATTTTCATTCCCGTTTTAGTCACCACCATAACTCTAAATGCTATGCTTGTTTCTTTAACTGGATTCATCAAGGTCCAGCTGCACCTGTTGTTACTGGACTCAGGTTTGGCTGCTCACAGCTCAGAAGCCAATACTTGAGAGGCAAGTGTTGGTAGAAAGGAAAGTTGCTTTAATCAGAAAAGCCAGAAATCTGGGGAGAAGGGAGACTCAAGTCCTGAGATCAACTCTGAAGATTCTGCTCAGCCATAGACAGTTTTTAAAGGGGAAAAAGGGAAAGGATCTCAGTGAATCATCAAGGCAAGAGGTCAAGCTCTGCATCATTTTCCATTGAGTGCAGGCTGGCTGCCTCCTCATGATTCTTCTTCAGATGTTTACTTGTCCTTTCATGGTCTACCTGCAGGATTGCTAAGGGGGCTCTTGGGGGTAGAGAGCTAGTCATTCTTTTTCTTTTAATATCTTTTTTGGAGTATAATAGCTTTACAACGTTGTGTTAGTTTCTGTTTGTACACAAAGGCTAGTCATTCTTTAACTAATTAATTCTTCATTCACTGTTTTTAATCTAAGAAAAGAATCAACAGGTTCGACAAGGCATTGTGTGCATTCAGGAGAGCATAAGTCAGGAGTTAGGTTAAATTACCTAGTGATCTCATTCCTATAATTAGGTTCTTTTAAGGTCAGAGGGGAACAGAGATGGGCAAACAAGAAAGGGGCAAAAGAGCTGCTTTTACTATTACTCCCAGCCTAGGGTAACACTTCTGCCACAAAAAAAGTTGTGAAAAGTTAAATATTTTGTTCCATCTGTACTTGGCAGGTAAATCTTTTTTTCTACAGCCCCTCCCCACCTTCAAGTGCCACCTCTTTGATGCACTGTGTCATTGGAACCAGTTGGAGTTTATGAATGTGAGAGTTCACATTAGGATGAGCTTTGATGATGACTAGTATCAGGGAGGGAGAAATTTTCCTCTACCCTTCTAGGTTCTTCTGGCTGATCTAAGAATTAAACTGGCATGAGACAGATTAACAGGAAAATCACACGAATACATGGGAGAGACCCAGGAAAACTGAGTGACTCACCAAAACGACCAAAACCCTCACCTTAAATACCATCTTCAGCTTAAGACAAAAGAGGATGTTGGGATAGTGGTTGGGGGCTTCAAAGGGAAGGAAGGCAATTGACAGGCAGATGGAAAAGCAAATGTTTGGTAAATAAGTGTTTGCTGGTCCCTGCAAGAGACAGGGACTCGGAGAGGAGTTTAAACAAACAGACTTTACTATAGTTCATCCTATAGTGATCTATGGTGATAGCTCCTTTCCTAGGACAAGTTCTCTATCTACGTTCTTTAGGCAGTTAGGGGGAAGGTCAAGTTTCTTCCAGTCTTTTGGGCCTTGATTGTCTTCAGCCCGAAATAATCTGCCTGCCAGAGAGACATATTGGGGTAGCAAATTTTGTTCCCCTACACTGCTGAGGGTGGAAAGGGAACCCACAGAACCTCACCTCTGGTGTCCACCCAAGACATGTGCTAAAGGAGAGGAATAGACAGCAGAGTGAATCTAGCATTCCTACACAATCTTGCATTCTTCGGCTCTCTCTCATGCTTAGATAGCACAAGGCTTGCCGGAATCAAGTGTCCTAGGGCTGTGGGTAAAAAACAGATCAAGCTGTACCTCTGCTCTCCCCATCCAGTCCCTGCTGCTGGGGTCACAGCTGTGGGCTGCTGCGAGTGTTGGCTCCCTTCCCAGCCCCACCTGGTCCCAGACCAGCCAAGGGCAGTAATGGGTCACAGGCGCCTCGCAAGCATGAGGGGCCTGGAGAAATGAGGCAAAACGTGGTGCCAGATGGGGGGAGACATGTCAGCCTGAGTCTCCCTGCTCACCCTCCCATCTGCTGCACCAACCTTCTGTCTTCCTCTTCTGTTATCCCATAACCCACCACCCTCCTCCTTCCCTTGCAACCCTGCACAGCAGACTGTCACAACACGGGACAGAAAACCAAAGGTCTTCAACCATCTTCACCAAAGGCAAATGTTCACTGCCTGTTGTTTTCTAGGACTTCAACTTGAATTTGCTGAGACTTCTCCGTCTAGACCTATGCCATCCAGTAGGGTGATCACCAGCCACCTGTGTGGCTATTTAAATGTAAATGAATTAAAATTAAACAAAATTAAAAGTGTTCAATAGCTACTTGTGGCTCATGGCCACCATGCTGGACAGCAGAGAGATGAAAGAGTTCCATCACTGCAGACATTTCTGATTTAGACTTTCTATCCCGACTCTCATAGCTCCAGACTCTCCTCCCTCTGTAGTCCCATTCCTTTATAGTACACAAAAAAAGCCCACAATCTCTTTTTGTCTAGACCTCCTCCCTAGATGGGGCTTCACACATCTCTACATAAGAAAAGCTCCTTCAAAGTTTTTCCCTACACCAAAGGGCCAGCTCTCTGCCTCTGATCAGAATTGTACGTCTCCACTGGGATGCTGGAGCATTAGAGTGATTTCTCTTTTTCTTTGGGGGAAGGAAAACAAGCTAGCTCCCATGGGGGCCAGCAAGCCAATGTAGCCATCTACATTGAATGTAGCCATCTACATCTACATAGAATCTAAGGGTTAGACTTGGGTGAGCAGTCTAGAAGATCCTGTAGTCAGACACTGATGATCAGAGCTCGGCTAATCAGAATTGGGTGCTTGGGCAAAGTGTGAAAGACCATATCTAAAGATTTTCAGGCTGAATGGAAGTGAACAGAGTGGTTGGTGAGTCCAGCTCTCTCTTTTGAAGAGAACTCTGAGCTGGTGAAACAACCTGCCCAGTTAATAAGGAAAGGCTTCAAATCTGTGTAATGCCTGAGTGTGGGCAGAGAGATTGACCCAGGAATGGGCTACCAGCAAATGGAAGAAAGAGGAAAAGAATTAAGGCTTCACCAATGAAATAAGCACACTTCAGAAAAAGTTTATTCTAGAATGGAATTATTTTAAATAAATCCCATTTTCCTTTTGACCTCCAGCATAAAATTGCAAAGTTACCCTTAGCAATGCTAAGAGTTAAAATATATGTGTGTGTCTGTGTCTGTGTGTATTTTAACTAGGAAAAAAAATCCAATAACTTTTCTTTATTAAACACTAACATCAATACTCATGTTGAAAACAATATATTTTTCTACTCAAAATGAAAGCAGTGATGGGCACATGGTAAGCAATCAATACGTACTTGCTGATTGATTGAAAGTAAATCACAAAATAAAAATACAAATTAGGAGCCCAGCCTCTGCTGACCATTCTCTCTCCAGACTAATGACTTGTTTACTTCACTGGTGACGGCTTCTCATTAGGGGTTGTTAGTACAAAATGGTGCTTGTTGAGGCTGGGCCTGTGCTAATCAATGTTAGAGATTAGTTTGTATCTCAAGTGGCGGTAGCCACAGACATAAGATGGCAGGCACAAAACTTCAATTCTTTTTCTTTTACAGTGGGATGTGATTTAATTCATCAGTTCCTTAAGCAAGGAATTCTATGATTGGCATTTCAGTAAGTGGGGGAGAGCTGCTCACTTGGGGCAAGTCATGGGTTTGAGGGGCAAAGAAAGAGGCACTTCCTGGTTAGGAATTTCTAACCAGACTGTCTAGTCTGTAAGCAGGAGCTGTGAATACTTGTCCTGAATGTAGCTTGTGCACGATGATCATACTGCCAATAATACAACAATTGTAATGGGCATGTGTTTGCTTCCAAGTGTTCATTTCTCCACCTTCTGATGAAACTGACCCTACAGATAGCTTGGAAGGGGGTGCTGTTTCCCTTTGCACCCCTGGTAATAAAGTGTAAGCTTTCATAGCCATAATAAAAAGACTCCAAAATGTAACGTCTCAAACAAGGTAGAAGGTTAGTTCTCTCTCATATAACAATCCAGAGCCAGTAGACAGTCTCTGCTCCACCGTCATCCAGGGACCTAGGCCAGCGGGACAGATCTGCTACCCTCAGTGTGGTTTCCAAGGCTGCCCAGGTCTTTGCCATGTCCACCCAGCAGGAAGGAAAGGGAGCCTAGGGGAGTGTGGCCCTGTGAGTGGCTACATATCACGTGGAGTCATATTCCGTTGGAGCGAACTTGGCTACACTTGGCAGCAAGGGAGGCTGGCTGGGACTTGTCTCTAGCCAGGCCATGTGTTCCAGCCGTTACTCTAACCAAAATGTGAACTCATAATCCAAGCTAGGTAAAGGACACTCTCCCTCAAGCACTTTCCATAGAAATTTTAATCTTAAGCAGAATAACAAGAAGCGTGAAAATGGTTGGAGCCGATCCATCTCAGTGGCAGAGATCCTCCATGGATTTTGTAACCAAGAAGGACCCTATGGGGCCTTCCCAGGACAGATCCCTTCCCTATAACTTCTGCTGTTAGCCCCTCTCTGAAGTACCTAGATAGTATCTGATGCACACTTCCTGAGTTGTTTTACAGATGCTAAAACAGTCACCAAATGGAAGAAATTACCTACTTGATGATCATGAGCCCCCAGACCTACTGGCACCTAAAGATTGATGACGTTAACCGCCCTGTTAACTCACCATTAACCAATTAGAGAATTGTGCACGAGCTGATCACAGACACTGGGACCCGCCCCCACTCACCTGGCCTTTAAAAATGCTTTGCTGAAACCCTTCAGGGAGTTCAGGGTTTTAGAGTACCAGCCACTCGTTCTCCCGGTATTGGCGCCTTTACAATAAATGCTGCACTTTCCTTCACTACAACCCAGTGTCAGTAGATTGGCTTTACTCTGTGTGTGAGAACAGACCCAAGTCTGGATCGGTAACAATTTCTGCCACCTAGACTCCTGGAACTGCCCTAACTCCTGTCATTTTCCACCTTCCCCTCTGGCGTCACTGTAAGTGCTGTCTCTGCTTAAGCTAACCGGAGATGGTGCTCATTATTTGCAAGGTAGATGCAACTGATACAACTACCTTTTGGAACCACCTATGGCTTAACTCAATAGCAAAGATTTCTTGTGCATCTACTGTGTGCCAGACAATGTTCTAGGCACTAGGATACATCAATGAGCAAAACAGATCACAACCCTGCCCTCACTGAGCCGCCTCTTCTGATTCCCTGCAAGCAAAGCTCTTGGCTTTCGGGACTCTCTCTTCTATTTCTTGGGTGGGAGCCTGAAACTCCAGCTGGGACTCAGCAAGTTTCTCACAAGGGCAAGTGCACAATGAGATTATAGTAAGTCCCCTATACATGAACAAGTTCTGTTCTGAGAGCACATTCATAAGTCCAATTTGTTCGTAAGTCCAGCAAAGTTATCCTAGGAACCCAGCTAACACAATCAGCTATGTAGTACTGTACTGTAATAGGTTTATAATACTTTTCACCAAATAATACATAAAAAACAAACCCCCAAAATAAAGAAAACATTTTTAATCTTGCAGTACAGTACCTTGAAAAGTACAGTCGTACAGTCCAACAGCTGGCATACACGGGCTGGCATCGAGTGAACAGGCAAGAAGAGTTACTGGCTGGAGGAGGGAGAGGAGGTGGGAGATGGTAGAGCTGAAGGATTGTCAGCAGTAGGAGACGGAGGCCAAGCTGCAATTTCACTCACGTCTGACGTTGTTGGCACAGGTTCTGGTTCCTTGCTGGATTCAATTCTATCCACCCTTTTGAAAAAATGATCCAGTGATGTCTGGGTAGGAACTTTTTTTCTAGCCATCATAGCCCTTTTTTCTAGTCATAGAGGACACAGTAGCACTGGACTGCATTCTGAACGGCTGCTGCAACCCTCACGTACCGTGCTACGTTTGAGTCCTGTGCCTCAAAAACTAACAGTGCCTCCTCAAATAAAGAAAATCCTCTTGCCATTTCCTGCGTTGTGAATCTCTTTGGTTCTTCAGTTACTTCTTCTTCCTCTTGTCTCTCTTCGTCCTTTCTCTGGGCCTCCAATTCCTGGAGCTTCTTAGCAGTACCATCTACATCACCGCTGCTTTTACGCTCGCTTCCGGACATACTGGGCTTGAAATAAAAATACTACTGTACTCTACACAGTACTGTACAGTAAAGTACACAAAAGCACAACCACTTGTAGAGGATGCACGCGCATGACAACGTACTCCAGACACGTGAACTAACTTACGTGATTGGAAATGTGAACGCACATTCGCATCTTTCAAAGTTCGCAACTTGGAGGTTCGTATGCAGGGGGCTCACTGTATCAATACCACTGGTACTTTCCTTGGGCATTCTCACTTTAATTTTGCCTTGTGCCTATGTGCGCAATATGAAAATTAATTGCAGTGCATCTTGCAAGCGAGATTTGCCCGGGCAGTGATTTGACTATTGCATTGCAGCCTCGACATCTCCACCAGTTACAGGCGGAAGGTTGGTGACAAGTTAGAATTTGCATATTAGCAGGTATCAGTGTGCTGCTTTCCAGTGAACCCAAAGGAGAATTCCACCTCCCCTCAGGCTATTATCACAGGCATCCAATACAAAAGAACACATTCAAAAACAGACGCCCTTATACCCTGAGAAAACCATAATTCAAAAAGAGTCATGTACCACCATGTTCATTGCAGCTCTATTTACAATAGCCTGGACATGGAAGCAACCTAAGTGTCCATTGACAGAAGAATGGATAAAGAAGATGTGGCACATATATACAATGGAATATTACTCAGCCATAAAAGGAAACAAAATTGAGTTATTTGTAGTGAGGTGGATAGACCTAGAGTCTGTCATACAGAGTGAAGTAAGTCAGAAAGAGAAAAACAAATACCATATGCTAACACATATAAATGGAATCTAAAAAAAAATGGTTCTGAAGAATCTAGGGGCAGGACAGGAATAAAGACGCAGATGTAGAGAATGGACTTGAGGACTCGGGGAGGGGGAAGGGTAAGCTGGGACGAAATGAGAGAGTGGCATGGATATATATACACTACCAAATGTAAAATAGATAGCTAGTGGGAAGCAGCCACATAGCACGGGGAGATCAGCTAGGTGGTTTGTGACCACCTAGAGGGGTGGGATAGGGAGGGTGGGAGGGAGATATAGGGATATGTGGGAGGAGGTATGGGGATATATGTATATGTATAGCTGATTCACTTTGTTATAAAGCAGAAACTAACACACAATTGTAAAGCAATTATACTCCAATAAAGATGTTTAAAAAAAAAACAGATGTCTTCTTTAGGGTTTCCCCTTTACCTCACTGTCATGCAAATAGCCCGAATCAAGGAGTCTAAAAAGTGCCGGAGAGGTGACAGGAGAGCATGTTAAACAAGTAACAAGTCAACGTTCGGGGCATTCCTTGATTAATTGGGAGTTATAGCAAAATACCACAGTCTTCAGCCAATGGGAACTTGCTGACATCAAATTATCTTTGAATACCCTCCAGTAATGTGAGAAACTCCCTCTTGCTACTTCTGTCAAGTCTTTCCCCCACTTTTCCTTGAGGAGAGGAGGTGGGGCATGAAAGAAGAGGTGGGGCTTGGAAGGAGTTGCCAACTGCAAACATTCAAGCTAATTAGCAGGAAGCTGGGGCCAGGCGGGCGGTGAGGATGTCTGGGCGGGTTGGGAGTGGGGTGAACCAGTGCGCTTAATAATAGCAGCCTAACAGGTTTCAACCCTCAAGATACGTGGTGGAAAGATGGCATGAATAATTCAGTGAGCACGAAGTCCTGAACCCACGTTTTCCCTCATAAAGAGGAAAGCCAGGAGCCTGAGGTACCAAGTTTGAAGCCTATCAGAGCTAAATCTCCCTCTTTCAGAGCTTCGTTACTAAGTGCTGTGTAGGTGTGAAAAGCCTTATTACCATGTAATTTTGTCGGGAGCAGACTTCCAAGTACCTGCTTTACTTTATATTCACACACACAAAAAAGATCAAAATGCATTTTATTTCCTAACAATAGCCAATTTGGCTATAATTATTGTAAAACACTGAATTTGAAAGCATAGTGCCCAAGTGATTCCTCACATTTCCCCTCTCCATACATGAATATCTTCTTATTTATTGCCTTCCCCATAATGAACTTTGAGATAAACAACAGAAAAAGTAATTTGTTTTTTGACAATGCTGAACGTTTGAATAGAGAAAATCACACAGCTGAACACAGAGCGCAGTCCTGTGTGGTAAGTGGTATCCATGGCAACCAATAGATTTTATGCTAAGTCTGGCCTTTAAAAACATTTCACGTTTACCACTGAGAAAAAGATTGCCTTGATTTAAAAATGATACAACAAGTACCTCGAATGGGCATGCTTTCTGCTCTGGGCTGCAAACACAATTAAGAGGCATCTCCTCAGCACCAAATCACCTCAGTAGGATCTCTGCCAACCGGGAGGAACATCGCAGCCTGCGTGAAAAAAAGAAAGAGGTGGGACGTGTCGTATTCTGCTGCAGGGACTGCGGCGGTTTGGTTTTCACTGGTTCTCCTTGTATTTAACGCCGGGAGTAAAAAAACAGGGAGTAAAAATAGCACGTGTGCCTCTTGTCTTAGTCTGTGATCATGGTGACTGTGAAAATATTATGGCCTGCTTATCTTTGGAGCAGTTCCAATCACACCCGCTTCTTATAACTTGAAATAAGGGATGGAGAAATACCTACCATACCAGCCTCAGATGGAACACTAAATTAGTTTCTGTTCACATTTAGAACTTGGGTACCGAAAATGGAATGCAGTTGTGGCAAAGAGAGGATGTCACCCTAATGATATACTTGAAGAAAATCAGAAAGGGCAAGCCCCCTTGTTTAAAAAGAGAAAAAAAGAGAGAGATTTGATCAATGATGCATCGAAGGAAGGAAACAATTAACGTCTTGGGGAGAAGTTTGTTTGCTAAGCTGTTTGGAGTTTCTTTGATAGCTTCCTTAAGATGGTATTTCTATTTCCTTTGGCGAGGTGGGTTGTCCTTTATTGCTCAGAATGGGATGATCTCGGCCCCATCGAGTTCAGAAAACCTCCGTGCACCTCCTCTGAAGGTATTTGCAGCTGGAGGGCTTTTGCAATTGACTTGTGTTATGGTCTGAACTGTGGTCCCCCACAAAATTCACATGTTGAAGCCCTAACCCCCATACCTCAGAGTGTGGCTTTCTTTGGAGAAAGGGCCTTTAAAGAAGTGATTAAGTTAAAATGAGGCTGCTAGTGTGGGCTGTAACCCGATCTGACTGGTGTCCTTATAAGAAGAGGAAATTTGGACCCGCAGAGAGACACCAGGGATGTGCATGCACAGAAGGAAGACGGTGTGAACACACAGTAAGAAGGTGTGAACACACAGTCTGCAAGCCAAGGGGAGAGGCCTCGGAAGAAACCAAGCCTGCAGACACCTTGATATCACACTTCCAGCCTCTAGAACTGTGAGAAAATTCATCTCTGCTGTGTTAGCCACCCAGTCTGTGGTATTTCATTATGGCAACCCTGGAAAACTCATGCGTCTGGGGTGGGAGTGGTCATCCTCTTACAGAAAGGACAGCTTCTCAGAAAACGTGTTATCAGCTCATTGGGGAAGGAGGTCAGGGTTGAAGAAAGCAGCGGTTGTTTTACCTTTCCTGAAGTGTGGGGTGTTGGGGGGAGGGAGAGGTGTCTACTTCACAAATACCCCTTCTACCTCTTCTGACTCAGCCATCCCTATTTGTCAGCGGCAAGCAGGACGGCTTTGTAACGCCTCGCCACTGGCCTCAATGAATCAAGGATACTTTCATCAACATTTTATAAAGACAAAAGCTTATGCTTCCTCCATACTGCCAAATACCTGAGAAGCGATGTGGACTCAGGAGGGTGGTGATGCCAGAAAGGATGAGGGTCGGGGAGAGGACAGTGCTGCACTTTGTTTCCTACATTCACAAGCTATGCCTGATGCCTGGGCCTCAGGCCCAGCACCACACACCAGCCACCTGCCCAAAGGCACAAGCCATTCATCTTTGTGAGATAATTTTCTTCTCTCCGTCCACAGAGAGCTCTGGGCTATCTTTGGTCAGGGAAAGAATGTTGACTCTTTCACACACTGAAACATAAATCACTCTCTCTAGGCCTTGCTAACTCTTACTTATAAACTGTTTTAATGTAGAACTGTCAGGAGCCGGTGAAAATAATGGGTGGTGACAGGTTTAGGATTAAAATCTTCTCAGGTAGTTAGGATGGTGAGTTATGTTATAAATTGCTTTTAAAGAGCTGAGGCATGGTCTATGAGACTATGAGCTTTCCATGCTAACTCCAAACGGACACCGATGAGGCAGCTGGGACAAGTAGATGCTAGTAATTCATCTTAATTATTTGTCAGCAAAGGCATCATGATAAGAGATGTCTTTCGTTTTGAGGAAAATGACCTTTGGTAATCTCCCAAGGGTCTTGTCTGAAAAGCACCACTGAAAGGGAGAAGTTGAATCTTCTGGGGCTTGGGATTTTATGCTTCAAGCCAGGAGGCCTGAATCAGAAAAAATATACCAACGGATGTAAAGGTATATTGTCCAATATAGATGCACCCATAAGTCTCTCAGATGACCTCATCTGCTTCAGTGCCAGGGCATAAGGGGGCTCTTATTTTGTCTCAGAACTTATTAGAGCTCAGGACTTACTGGAGAGGGATGGCTGTTTACTTACAAGGAGGCAGGGCTTTCAGGAAAGACCAGGACCTGCCGTTACACTGCACAGTGGAGACGTGGATTGTGGAATATCGAAGCCCAGTGAGTAGGCAAAGCAAACAGCACCATCTCCGGCCGTAGAGAAGCAAACTACTTTCTCCGCGAGCTGAAAAGGGTATATGGATGTCCATCAGGTGAATGCAACTCGACTGGGAATCTAGGCAAGAAAGGTTGAGCCCTGGGTGGGGAGAGAAGAGCAGACCCACACCCTTTAGAATTCAGGCCCAGGATCAATGAAACTGTCCCTCTGCTAAGATTCCTCAGTGCTTGGGGAACTCACGGGAGCACAATGGTCACACAGAGGCACCCCAAGAGGTCGGACTGTTAGAATCTTTTATTCCCTCATTCACTCAGCAAACACTTATTATATGCGTACTGTGTGCCAACACTGTTCCAGGGCCTGGGACACCTCTCTGAATAAAACCAACAAAAACCTGTCTCACCATACAACGGACGTTCTAGGGGGATTCGTCACTCCACCTTGAGCCTCATCCATCAGATGGGACCGAGGCTACTTATGTGGTTTGTTCCTTGAGACAAGAGCTGCCTGGGCAGGACAGCCTTGGGTGGCTGGGAAAATACTTGTCAGGAAATGAGCTGGCGGTGTTGGTTGCCTGAGAGTCCCACATCCTCTTTGCCCAACACTTCGGGGTGGAGGAGCCTTTCCATGTCTTGGAGGAGCTCTATAATTCAATAACAATTCACTAAGATGTTTCTGACTCTTAAAACATGTAACTATAGCTACAGAAAAACTGCATTACAGGGCTTCAGAGAACCATCTGCTAGACTTTAATTTGCTTCTTAGGACAGAGGATAATAAATCATGCGATAACACATCTAGGAACGTTCTTTCTTCTATACTCGCAGCTTAAAAAAAAGTATGTAGTAGCATCAACTTACCTTACCATTCTTTTCTTGGTGAATTCCTCACCTAGGACCTCTCGTTGATGGACAGAAACAAAATGGCGTCTCACGAATTTGGTGCACAACTTTGCTAATAGGATGTACTGTGTGCAAATATCTGAAACACTGTTCCATAGGCATTTTGAACCGTTTTTTCTCCATTAAATTTGTAAGACTATGTCATTTCGTTCCAAAGAGTCTCAGACTCACAGTTGAAGGACCTACGACACCAACATCTAAGACCCATGGGTAAAACTATGCAGGGAAGATAAAGACGTGCAGCCCACTATTCTCAGGGAATGCACTATGGTTGTATTTCTAATCATCAAATCCTCCATTTAGTGAACATTTGTTGAGCAGCTGTATTGTGCCAAGCCCAGCCCCCTCCAGGAGCTCCCAATTTAGTGGAGAAGAAACAAGAGGACACAGAACTCCATAAAATACGCTATGCTATAAAGAAGTATATCTCAAGGCACCATGGCTGCACGAAGGTGAAAGGCCTTAACTCTGCCTGGCACATGCTTCCCAGAGGAAAGGACATTTGTACATTCCTTGAGGAATTCCCAGCAACTACAAACAGCATATGTAAAAGTCAGAGGGGAAAGAAAGAGCACGGAACATTCTGGCAGCTGTAAGCCCATTATCAAGGCTGGAGCTATACAGGTTATACGAGAGAGTGATGAAAGATGAGACTGGAAATGTTGACCAAGGCCAGATCATGGTATATCTTGTCAGCTATCCTGGGGGATTTGGGCTTAATCTGAAAGATAACAAGCGGGCTTTGGAGGAAGTTTCCTTTCTTCTTACTCACCCACCCTTGCTCACTCCATCATCTCTGAAATAATGGGATCCCAAGATGGCACACTCTGTGCCCATGACAAGTTGGAAGCTAAGGTATCTGTCTGAGGATGAAGACTTGTCCTTGACTTTGGCTTCTTGGATCCATGCCTTTAGCATTTGCTTTGACTTGGAAAAATAATGTAGTAATCTAGGAAAGCAGGGGCCTTATCAGGTAAAAGGAATCAGATGAGACATTGGTCGTGAGTTAGAAGCTTGAAATACAAAGTCTTTTGGGGGGGTAGGTCAGTATCTTTCTAACCTCAGAGACCTGAGGTTCCTACATCAGAGGCCCATGGACCCAGACTATATCTCTTAGGAAAGTCCCTAAACCACATGGTATGAAACTTGCAAGACAGAAACTAGGGTTAGGGGAGGGGGCTGACAGCTAACTAATACACTCTGTTTTTTTATATTTCCCTCTGCTTCTTGGCACTTTAAGAAAAAGTCATATAAAGAATAATGTCTAGGAAATATTTTCTCTAGATCTTGCCCAAGCTACTTTCAGATGTGATGAGGTGGCATTCTGCCTTATTTAACAAACCTGGAAATGAGGAGTAAATGAGTTTATACTATTGGAGAATTTCGAAACCCTTTCTTTAAATGGCACTCATTTGTTTTATAGTCTGGACGGGATGAAATTTAGCAAATCAAACTTGCCTTTTCACGTGGCGAAGATTGGATCTGTCGACTGAACATTTCTACTTGGACTCTCTCTCATAGTTTTACCTCAAACATTCACCAGTTGCTCTGGGTGTTTTAAGTTTTCCTGTAACTGCCATTTGCTGACTTCCACCATGGAGGTATTTTAACCACCTACCACTCCTGTGGAGAGGGAAGGTGTTGGTGGGTTGAAGAGAGGTTTGTCAATTCTCCCTATGCCATTCTGAGTTCTGACAGTGTCTTGATTTGTAGGGTGGGACAAAGCACTTAACCTTTGTGTCTCCAAAAGCAGATGATGAATTCTGTCCCATTTACACTGTTTGTTAACAGATGGGAGCTGCACACGATTAACTGCTCTGGTCCCTCATTTCTTTGACCTTAAGATGCCAGCCTCACGAGGGGTTGCTATGCGGAGACATACAGCCTGCAGAGCCTCAGAGGAAGTAAGCCGCAAATACTCCATGGATGATAATGATGATGGCGAAACTTACTTGACTTCTCAGAAGATGCCAAACCCCCCGCAGAACAACCCACCGGGAAGGTTACTATCCGCTTTGGAGTGTGGGAGGAAACTGTAAAGTGGGAAAGGAAAGTAGGGGTTTGCCAAAGCTGAACCTACCCTACTTCACCATAGCAAAGCCACTGATCATGACTAAGTTGGTTCAAAATCAAACGGCACGTCAGCTCTTTGATGAATTTCTAGAGATTAAATCAGCTAAGTGCTGTTGACACTTGGCCACTAAGCTCAATGGGAATTCTTTGACTCAGCAAAAACGCTCTTCATCAGTATCTTGGCAGTTGAGGAGAGAAACAATGAAGGCACAGAGACTCTGGCCCTCTACTTTCCATTCACCTTATGAAACTGTTTGTCAGGTTGTTTCCAAAGTCTTCCACGTGGCAGCAAAGGCTACTTCTTTATCCCCAGTGCCTGAAAAGGTGAACTACAGTCCTTCCCTCTATTTGAATGTATTATCCGAATCCTATGAAGTCGCAGGGAAAGGTTTAGGGCTTTCTCTAAACCAGCATTTTCTAAAATATGTCCCATGGACTACTAGTTTCCAAGATGCTCTTCAAATTAGAATTCCTTGATCAAGTAAGTTTGGAAAATGCTTTCAAAATTTATTTCTGAAGTGCTGGGGATACAGCGATGGATGAACAAGTCATGCAGTGTCTGAACTCTCCTGGTCCTGGCAGGAGGTAAGGTCACAAAAAAGGCAGAGGTGGATCATGGACTTTGGCTCTTATGATTAGAACAGGCAGTCATTGGAAGGTTTTTAAGAAGTTTTGATCCAGGACATAGTGGAATATTAAGGTTTCTGGAAACTTCTATGAGGAAGAAATCTGTAAAGTTTTGTTTAATTCAGTTATTCCAAATTATTTGTCTTGTGATACCTGTTAACACACTGGGAAACATAATTATGAACTTATGAGAATTCCTTTGCCACATTTTGATGTGCTTGCCTGCTATGCCCCTTTAATATGAACATGCTGCTCCTGGCCCAGGGCTTTCATTGCAAAATTGTTTCATTTTTGAACCTTAGCTACTTTCATGCTTTTCCCCACTCTTCTCTTCATGATATTGAATTACTGTTATTTGGATACATTTATTTCTTCCCTTGTATTAGATAGGGTAGGTTAATTGCTAGAATTAATAGATCCAGAAAATGTATATTGGCTCAAATAACATAGAAATCAATTTCTAGTTGATGATATAACTGTACAGGGCAGGCGAATAAGTCAGCGGGTATCCTTCCTCCACACAGTCATTCAGGGACCCAGGCTGATGGAAACTTTGCCATTTTCAATACATGGTTTCTAAGGCTTCCCTGGGACTCCTCTTCATTCTACCCAGACGGTAGAGGAAAAGAGCATGGAGAAGTATATATATATATATATATATATATATGCATGTGTGTGTGTGTGGAGGGGTGTTATGGGCCAGGGCTGGAAGACAACCAACACTTCTGCTCACACTTAGAACTAGAAATAGTCACGTGAGTCCACCTAGGTACAAGGAAGTTAGGATTTGTGGTCCTTGGATGTGCAGCTACCTCCCAATGACATTCTACATTATGGAAGGGTTGCATGAAGTCTATCGAACAGCTATCAATTTCTGCTACACACCTATTATATTGACAGCTCTTTGAAGGAAGGGCTATAAGTTTTAATGCATTCATTTTTATTCGTTTCATAAATATATCATGGTGCTGGCATGAAAGAGATGTCCAATAAATGTTGGTTGAAATAAGCAATAGTACATCAAAAACTTAAATATCTCAACCAGAAGGCTGGAAAGAGTTGAAAAGACCATCAGAAAACAGAATAAGGCAGCTGTCATGGTATTTCAGTTCCAAAGAGATAAAAATTTGCAGAGAAATTGGTCAAAATTGAAGTTTAATTTCTCCCGCAATTTATTGAAAGGTGGCCTTAAGCAAAGCAGAGGGGGATTTAGAGACGGAGATGAGATTTTCAGAGGCTTATCTGTAAGTGAGGAAAGTACCTTCTACATTTCTTCATTGTGTTTTTGGCCTGGAACCTCACAAATCTGCCTGAATCCCATCAGGCATCTTCTGGGTCATAAATCACACAGAGGCATGGTGAACACTAAATCAATAGAGTTTCCAATTTCTGAAAAAGCGGAAAGGTGCTTATGTAATCCTGTCGGGAAAGGGAAGGCCATTGGCAACTTGCCTTGCTTATCCTGAATCAGATCCACACTCAGAGGCCTCTCCACTCCCTGGAAGCCCTTTTGCTCAGATGGCGCTGGGGGAGATGCTAAGATCTGCAGTCCTTGGACATCCGATTTCCCCATATTATCTTGTTCTCACCATCGTTTATTCTGCAATTGGAACTAACTGCAGAAAGGTGTTTACAGGGCTGCACAGTATAGCGTGGCTAACATTTCCCCTTCCTTGGCAGTAAGAAGAGGTGGGAGCTAGAAAAGAAGGAACATTTATCACCTGGGACAGCTTCCCTCCCAAATGTGATCGTCATACCTTTTCAGAGAAATAAAGCATTTGGAGTGCTTAGTTTGTACAATCCAGAAGTTTTCAATTCCTAACCCCTCACCCCCCCGCCCCAACGATGTGATCTTAAAGAACGTCTGAGCGCAAACGCGGCCTGCTCTTCTATCCCCTAAGCTTCTCGGTCTCCACCATCTATTATCTACATCCCCAAACAGCTGAATGTTCTGGGCTTTCTTTATTGGAAAAGTGGGGTGAAAACATGTTTTGCTTTTCAGCAGAACCAAGGTGGGGAGAGGCACCAGCAGTTTTGTACTCCACGTACATGGTCCGTTGAACCAGTCCAGCAAATTTCGACAGGGCTAGATATCAAAACTGCCCTTCACGGACCAGGGAGAGTTAAGTGGGAGAGAGATAAAAAGACATGACATAAATGACCCAAGCAATAAAACTCACTGCTCAATTAGTCACTGGGAGAGGCAAGAAGTGGAGGGGACTGGTGGTTAAGGAAAAGTGTGTATCTGCTCTGCAGGGACCCTATTCATTTCACAGTGTCACCCCAACCTGCTTGGCTCAGCTGCAGACTTCAGGCTCGTTGTTAATTTTATAGGAGGTGCACCTATCTCACCACTTCCACTTTTGTTACTTTAAAATATTAGCCAGTTAAACCAAGGGTATCCATCATCCTATGCAAATCATGCCTCTCTGTTTTGATGGCAGTGGGAGAAACCAGCATTGCACCTAGCCCAGCTATTGCTGCTAATTTGAGTTTCTTTCATTTTCCCAAGCTACTATTATAGGAGACACTGAAAGCAAAAATCCTTCAAGATTCATCTGGCAACTCCTAGAAACCTATATGAATGTATGTTTTTATAGACTTAACAGGCTATAAGCAAGTCCTGATACTAGGCATTTCTGACAGCCACTCCTGGCCTGACCCCTGAGGGTGTTCTAGGAAATCCAGGACTAGGGCAAAATTAACTGTGCCTGAGAAAATCTGGTCTGCCATCGAGAAAGAACAATTTATATTTGGAGGAACTGGTATATGCTAATAACAACTTTTGAATTTTTCCAATCTGATCTAAATTAGCCCTGGTACTTGCCAAGGTCTAGCTACCTAATGAGAGCAATTATTTCTGGATTTCAATTAAATTAAATTGAAGAAGTATTTTATTTGTTTTTATTTGCAATTTTTTTCATTATGAAAATAATATAGCCACACTATAGAGAATATGAAAAATATATTGGAAAAAAAAGACTCCCGTAATCCTCTGCCCTAACAAGACCACTGTATCAACCTTGGTGTAACTGAATAATATTTAAGGAGCATCTCCAACAGCAGCTGCACTGTGGTGCAACAAACAACTATAGCAACAAAAGCATAAAGTCAGAGTTTTTCAGACTAGGTGGGAAGACCCTACATGTGCATATAACTCAAGAAATAGAATGGGTAGAATGGGATGGCACATGGCATGGTTCATATTTGGTACGGCACTTTAGAGGGAAGAAATAAGCAAGGGTTAGCAGTCATGGGGAACTCCACAAAGGCCACCGGGGATGAGCATTACTTTAAAGGATGGACAAATATGGCAGATCAGTGGTGGGGGGCAGGGGAGGGAGTGGTAGAGCCTGTTTAGAACTAGAAATGAATCCAGCATGTCTGTAAAATATCTTAAAATTTGGCTGAAAGATTTAAATGGGAGAAAAGTCAAATATAAGATCTGATCGCAAGCATGAGCCCTTGTGAGAAGGGACAGTGTTATCTTGATCATCAGTACAGTATGTGTCACATAGTAGGCACTTAATAAATCATTGCTGTTCTATTATTCACTAACATATGTCTAATGACCCATATAGTGCTTGGACTAAAGGAGATGCTTGTCAATATTTTTTTTGACTAAATAAATCAATGAAAGTGTGGGCTCAGATTATAGAAGTTCTTGCAATTCTTCTTCAAGACTTGCAAGAATCTTCAAATTCAAGGATATGAGAGACTCACTATTGTGCATTTTGAGTTAGGTATCGGGGAGGGGAAGAAGGACACTAGCCTCCTGGAAAGGTAAGTGTGGTAACAGAGTGTGTGAAGAATTCCCGGGGGGTGTGGGGGAGCTTGGAGGGAGGGAGAGCTGATAGGAAATTATTATAATAAGTGAGGAGAGATGAGATGAGGAGCTGGTGGAAGATGGTGCCGGGGGAAATGGAAAGGATGGAGAGAAATGAAGGAGGAAGAAGCCTGTAGAATAAGTGGGTACTGGGGGGAATAGTCTTGAAAAAGGTAAAGTTAGAACTCTCTTAAAAGCCTTGAACTTGGAAACTGGAAGTATCAGTGAGGGAAAATGGGCCACCAAAAGTGAGTTCTCTTAGTGGGAAAATGTGTATTCCATCTTGAACTTACTGGGTTCAGAGTGGCTTTAGGATATTGATACCAAAATGCTGGGCCATGGAACTGCAACTAGGCTGGTTCTAGGGGCACTCTCTAGACCAATGGTCTTCAAATATTTTTCATGATACACCCTCGCCAGCCCCCAAATTTTTGCCATTATTTATTGTCATTTATTAAATTATGTAACATATAATACTATGCTACATATTAGATACTTTACAAACTATAGACAAAAATTGAAATTAAAAAGATACATGCACCCCAATGTTTATAGCAGCACTATTTAAATAGCCAAGATGTGGAAACAACTTAAATGTCCATCGACAGATGAATGGATAAAGAAGATGTGGTACATATATACAATGGAATATTACTCAGCCACAAAAAGGAACAAAAGTGGGTCATTTGTAGAGACACGGATGGACCTAGAGACTGTCATACAGAGCAAAATAAGTCAGAAAGAGAAAGACAAATACCATATGATATCACTTACATGTGGAATCTAAAATATGACACAAATGAACTTATTTTTGAAAAAGAAACAGACTCACAGACACAGAGAACAGACCTGTGGTTGCCAAGGGGGAGTCGGGGTAGAGGAGGGATGGATTAGGAGTTTGGGATTAGCAGATGCAAACTATTATATATAGGATGAGTAAACGACAAGGTCCTACTGTATAGCACAGGGAAGTATATTCAGTATTCTGTGATAAACCATAATGGAAAAGAATATTAAAAAGAATGGTTGTGTGTGTATATGTGTGTGTGTGTGTGTGTGTGTGTGTGTGTAACTGAATCACTTTGCTGTATAGCAGAAATTAACACAATATTGTAAACCAACTATACTTCAATAAATAAACAAATAAAAATAAATAAATTTAAAAAACAGAATATAAAGATGAAAAAGACAGTATTTTAATATATTTTGCTAACATGATGACTTCATTTGATTAGCTAATGCTAATAGTCCAAAAAGTCATAAGAGCCGATGAGCCTTCTCCATCACACTTTACCCCACTTGGTGTCCCTGGAGGCCACAGGTCCCAGATAGCATTGCTTCAGAAGGGAGGAGGGCAGTCAGCGCTTACCGGGCTTTGTGGAATAAGACGTCCATCCACGTTGTGTTGAGCCACCGAAATTTAGGTTTTTGTCTGATACAACGGCTAATGTCAATTATTCTGACTAAGGAGAGGAAGAGATAAGAGAGGGAAAGGATAAGTCTGGGAGCAGCATCTGTATGATTTAGGAAAGAATGGGGTTTTGAAAGGAGAACAGTTCTTCCCTTGGAAGGGCAAGAAAGGCTGAGAGGACAGGGGTCAGAGCTGAGGGTCTCCTTAAGATGATCCAATCTTCTTGGCAAGAGAGGGTGTAAGGTCAACCTCCGAGCTCTCTGGGTGAGAGCAGGCTTGGGACTGTAGGGGAGAATGCAGAGTCTGAAACAATTGCCATGCTCCTGTGTTAACTAGAGAATCAATGAGGGATCAGCTAAGGGATTGATTACCTAGAGCCCAGCTAAAGTTGGATTTCTCCTTGGGAAAGCTAGACAGAGCTGGGAAATGTCCAGAGGAAAAGAACTGAAATGATCAGGGAAATGTAGCTTTTGTAAGAAGAGAAGCTAAAATGATTGGAATTCTTCAGCTGGAAACACAAAGGCTGAACAAGATGTGATCAAAGTGTTTATATCATGAAGGGAACAGAGGAGAGAGTCCAGCTCACGGAAACTTACAAAACCGTGTGACCAGGCACATCCTGAAACTTGAAAGGGGTGATTTGAAGATAAAGAACAAAAGCGCTACTTTCTATAGCACGTTCATTATGGGCACAAGGTATGGCACAACTATAAATATAAATACAGCAGGAAACTGACTTTTAGATTCAATTTCCAAAAGTTCGTCCAAACATTAAATATAAATAAACAAGGCTTTTGTATGCTGGAAGGCAGAGTAGAAAAAGAATCTAGTTTTGAAACAATAGAGACCTGGTTTTAAAACCTCCTACTGGCTGTGTTCCACTGTTCATTTGAGAAATATTTACCAAACACCTACTATGTGCCAGCACTGAGCTACACAACAGGTTCTAATAGCAAGTGAGACGTATGTGGTCCCTGCCCTCAAAGAGTTTACAGTCTAGCAGAGAAGGCAGGTATCAAATAAAGGATTGCAGAAATAATTATTTAAATTACAATATTAGTAAGTGCCTCTGAGGACAGGCACGAGGTGTTGTGAGAACACCTGGAGGGACTAGACTAATCCAGGTGGGGAATCATCTCCGGGTAGCTGTACCAAGGAGGAGCACTCAGTGGGGAGTCCGTGGTGCCCAGGTGGGGCATGCTGGGAGCACCCCTTCTCATCTTCCCTCCTCCATATATCTGAGTCCCTCATTTTGTGCAAGGATGTTAACCAAACTCCTTACAAAATACATTCACAACCATTGTTTGCTTTGGTTCTCAAAACAACCTGTTAAGTAGAAGGGAGTCGTCCAAACGAGGACACATGGAGTCGGAGAGTTGAAGCGATCAGCTCAAGTTCAGCCATTAGTGTTGCCGGGACTCAGAACTGCGACCCTGGTCCCCAAGCTCTTTCACTCCTCACAGCCGTCCACTCACTGTTGACTGTTGCCCCAGGAAAACAGAGCGCATCATGGGATGCAGGATTTGCCTGACTTGATACGGCGTGGTTTTTGTTTGTTTGTTTGTTTGTTTGTTTTACATCTTTATTGGAGTATAATTGCTTTACAATGATGTGTTAGTTTCTGCTTTATAACAAAGTGCATCAGTTATACATATACATATATCCCCATATCTCTTCCCTCTTGCGTCTCCTTCCCTCCCACCCTGCCTATCCCACCCCTCTAGGTGGTCCAAAAGCACCGAGCTGATCTCCCTGTGCTATGCGGCTGCTTCATACTAGCTATCTATTTTACGTTTGGTAGTGTATATATGTCCATGCCGCTCTCTCACTTTGTCACAGCTTACCCTTCCCCCTCCCCATATCCTCAAGTCAATTCTCTAGTAGGTCTGTGTCTTTATTCATGTCTTACCCCTAGATTCTTCATGACTTTTTTTTTCTTAGATTCCATATATATGTGTTATTTGTTTTTCTCTTTCTGACTTACTTCACTCTGTATGACAGACTCTAAGTCCATCCACCTCACTACAAATAACTCAATTTCGTTTCTTTTTATGGCTGAGTAATATTCCATTGTATATATGTGCCACATCTTCTTTATGCATTCATCCGTTGATGGACACTTAGGTTGTTTCCATCTCCTGGCTATTGTAAATAGAGCTGCAATGAACATTTTGGTACATGACTCTTTTTGAATTATGGTTTTCTCAGGGTATATGCCCAGTAGTGGGATTGCTGGGTCATATGGGAGTTCTGTTCTCCATAGTGGCTGTACCAATTCACATTCCCACCAGCAGTGAAAGAGTGTTCCCTTTTCTCCACACCCTTTCCAGCATTTATTGTTTCTAGATTTTTTGATGATGGCCATTCTGACCGGTGTGAGATGATATCTCATTGTAATTTTGATTTGCATTTCTCTAATGATTAATGATGTTGAGCATTCTTTCATGTGTTTGTTGGCACTCTGTATATCTTCTTTGGAGAAATGTCTATTTAGGTCTTCTGCCCAGTTTTGGATTGGCTTGTTTGTTTTTTTGTTATTGAGCTGCATGAGCTGCTTGTAAATATTGGAGATTAATCCTTTGTCGGTTGCTTCATTTGCAAATATTTTCTCCCATTCTGACGGTTGTCTTTTGGTCTTGTTTATGGTTTCCATTGCTGTGCAAAAGCTTTGAAGTTTCATTAGGTCCCATTTGTTTATTTTTGTTTTTATTTCCATTTCTCTAGGAGGTGGGTCAAAAAGGATCTTGCTGTGATTTATGTCATAGAGTGTTCTGCCTATGTTTTCCTCTAAGAGTTTGATAGTTTCTGGCCTTACATTTAGGTCTTTAATCCATTTTGAGCTTATTTTTGTGTATGGTGTTAGGAAGTGTTCTAATCTCATACTTTTACATGTACCTGTCCAGTTTTCCCAGCACCACTTATTGAAGAGGCTGTCCTTTCTCCACTGTACATTCCTGCCTCCTTTATCAAAGATAAGGTGACCATGTGTGCATGGGTTTATCTCTGGGCTTTCTATCCTGTTCCATTGATCTACATTTCTGTTTTTGTGCCAGTACCATACTGTCTTGATTACTGTAGCTTTGTAGTATAGTCTGAAGTCAGGGAGCCTGATTCCTCCAGCTCCGTTTTTCGTTCTCAAGATTGCTTTGGCTATTCGGGGTATCTGTGGAATACCTGAATTTGTATGAAGATGCAGTGTTTTTATCCTCTTGTGGATCTGCTTTCATAATCTTTGCTAATTTGCCCTTGAGGGCAAACATGTAGATCATGTGCACACACACACCACTCTTCAGGACGTGGGCCTGTGTTTTCTTTTTTCAAACTAAATGATGTGTGCTGGTTTCATTTCCCCCCCCTTTTCCAAGTGCAGAAAGCAGAAAATCTTTTAGGATTCAGCTAGTGCATAAACATCTAGAGGGGGAAGGTAAATTGAATGTTTTGGGTATCAGAGGAAATTAAGGAGGTCTTAAAGAACCATTGCCTCTCAGGCGAATTTGCTGAAAAGGGCATGATGATTCCAAAAAATGAGTGCCCCCCATTCTCTTTCAGCTCTGAGCGTTGAATAAGAGGGCAGAGTAACCTTGTGAGCGACCTGTCTGGTCCTGACATTCTATAGGCAGGATAAAGGATGCTTTGGCATTTGTGTGATAGCCTCTAAATTTTTTCTTTTCCTGCCACTATGTGCACAGAAACAGGACTTTCATTTCTTGAGAGTTAATTTCCTTCAGCAGCTTATTCACAATCTGAAGTCACAATCCTCTTTGGGGAAGCAATTGGCTATTGTGTAAAGGATTTTGAAGTTACATACTAAGGATTATGACTCTATCTGGTGAGTAAGAAGCAGTGTCAGGAGAACTCTTAACCACCAAGTACCCATTTTTGATGAAAATGTTCCTCCTGGAGATGAATAAGAGAAGGAACAGTAAAATCTGTGAAGTCATTGTAGGTGGGAGAATTGTAAATGGGAACTTTATCCATATGTGGCCTATCATTTTATCGACTGAGCATTGCAGTGTATTTCTGTCCTGTGTACTGGGGCATCCTGGTTATAATTGAGCTTTGCTGATTTTATGAAACTCTCTGTTCCCATTATTTTTATCACATCACTCTTACCATAAACACAATTCCTGCCCAGCCTGCCTCAGAGGTTACAGTGAAGAGCAAATGACAAAAGGATTTTTGCCAGAAAACACTACACACCTGCAAGGAGGTCTTACCATCGTAAGCAGCAACACACTCTCCCCACAAAACAGAAAGTCCACAGCATGAATCATGTCCATATTCCTGAATGCCGCCATCTCACGTGGTTCTACTCAAGCACTGTTTTATTTAAACATGTACCCAAACCTGACTGAAATAACACTCATTAAATATTAACATACAAAATTTAACCCAGGGTGCAAAGAGGTGGGAAAATTGCAAATTTCATAATGTTGATCATTCTGTGTCTTTCAATTTAATTTTTTGTGTAAGCTGTAGATTTGCAACCAGAGCACGTTGGCCTGCGGTTCAGGAAGTTAACGTTAGCTGTGCACGACTGCTCAGAACCTGCACTGTGCCTTCAGAGAGCTGTGCTCCTCTTTACTCAGGGGAGGGAGGTGGCTTCTCGCATTTGGCTCCCTGAGTTAATTCACTCTGCAAAGGAGTACGTGAGAGTCCCAGAACCTCCTTTCCTTATGGCTCACCATGGAGCCAGCCAAAAGCCATTGTGATTATCCTCCTTGCCTTGGTTTGGAAATCAACTCTAAGGAAAAGAACTCCAACTCCACCCTGCAACTGTGTAACTTTGGCAGACCAGAATCATCTGCACAACTAATAACAGGCCAGACCCTGAAGCCCTGAAGTATATGTCATTCTTGTTCAGGTGCATTTGCTGTAGAATGTAATGCTTTCACGAGGGGAACAGGTGCACTATCGTGCTCTTAGTAAAAAGGTTGATATTTCATCTGCACTATGGTAGATTTTCAACCATTTTGAGCTCTTCTCAGATCCCATGTATCATTTTTCAAGGTCAATAGTAAGTGCCTATTTACCCAAATGTCCATGTACAATGCTCAAATGGCCATATTTTCCCCACACAGTGACAATTGATGCTTTTAGTGATGATTCCAAGTACCACGAGCTCCTGTGCTTTTGGACTCATCAAGGACTAAATCATGCTCGCCATAGGCTGAGGGTCAAGTTTATAATTTTGTTATAATTCACTGCAAAACTGACAACTTTTGTTGATACGTAGGTCACTCCAGGTTAGATAAAATATTTATCAACAGTCCTGTAACCTTTTTGTCAAATAAGAAAAAAAAAACTGATATCTTTCAAAAATAGATGCTAGGAGAGCCACTTTTCGCACAAATCACTAAAGAATTCCGAAGTTTGCTTTTTAATAGATATAGTCATGATGAAATCACAGCCCCACCCACATTCCTAAGGCAACACAGACGTGTGCAAACACATGGGTTTTTCTGAGCACACAAGTCATGGTCACTGGAGGGCAGTGAACTTGCTATTTATTCATACGGAAAGACTCAAAAAATGGCTTAGATCAAACTGATCAAAACACGCCAAGCACATTTTTATGAGGCTTTATCCTCAACCCAGTAACCCAAGTCCCTCCTCTTTACAGAAATACTCTTTTCTCCATTGGGCAGTTCTGCAGGGCAGTCTCTACGGGGTCATCACCACACTGGTCTGTGTGTAGGTACCAATGCCAGTTGGGACCCTTGGGTCTAGGATGACTTGGCAGTACTTGGGGTTCTTGGCAGTTCAGCTGGTGTCAGGGCTGTCCTGAATAACAGAATACACCCATTGATTTTCAGTATCCGTAGGATACTGGTCAAGTGTACTAAGTTAATATGTTAAGTGTAATACTTTGGTGTCAGCTAGGCCAAATTTAAATTCTCTTTTTGCCATTTACCACCTATTAAGTTACCACTGTCAAATTGCATAACTGCTCTAAACCTCCATTTTCTTTTCTTTTCTTTTTTGTTTTCCAGTAATCCTCCACTGTAACAGCTCCTTTACTTTGCAGTGAAAATTGATTTGTATATTTTTTGCCTCTCAGTCCTTGTGGGATTTTTTTTTATTCAAACAGAAAGTCACAAAAATTATAATCATCCTCATCACTTCACTCAGTCCCATGTAATTAATTTTTTTTTATCTTGATCTTTTGTTAGCGCTTTTATGAATTCATCAGTTTTCCATTAGAGTTCTGAAAATGCTTATTCATTCAGTTCAGCAGTATAGTCAGTTACCAGAAACCTGTACTTGTCACAGTCTTTTCCATGAATTCCTTGAAGATGAAACCCTTCTATAGGAACATTTTTGCAAAAGCATCAGAGTACCCCCAGAACTGTCTGTAAATGACAAAAGACTTAAAAATGACCATGGTTAAAGATTTGATGAAAGTTCATAATAATGCAATTGACAAGGAAATTTAGTTATTTCTGAGATATACAGTTTAAAGTAATAACTAGAATTGTGACTTATAACATTATACCAGAACATATAAGATTTTTAGAAATTTCATGTAATGTCTGAAACATTTATATTAACATATTTCCATACAAATAACCCAAAGAAAGTTTAGTATTAGATTTTTTTAATTTAATTTAATTTATTTTTTTTATACAGCAGGTTCTTATTAGTTATCAATTTTATACACATCAGTGTATACATGTCAATCCCAATCGCCCAATTCAGCACACCATCATCCCCACCCCACCACAGTTTTCCCCTTTTGCTGTCCATACATTTGTTCTCTACATCTGTGTCTCAACTTCTGCCCTGCAAACCAGTTCATCTGTACCATTTTTCTATAAACCTCCATTTTCTCATTAACATAACAAGGATAATCATGCTACCAAGAATATCTACTTACAGAGCTGCTGTGAATTAAAGGAGGTAATGTATGTTATTCCTTGGGCACAGTGCCTGGTATATAGTAAGTCTTTAATCAAGAGTAACTATTCTTGACATACAGATGGCCAACAGGCACAGGAAGATATACTCAATATCGCTAATTATTAGAGAAATGCAAATCGAAAGTACAATGAGGTATCACCTCACAATGGTCAGAATGGCCATCATGAAAAAGTCTACAAATAATAAATGCTAGAGAAGGTGTGGAGAAAAGGGAACCCTCATACACTGTTGGTGGGAATGTAAATTGGTGCAGCCGCTATGGAGAACGGTATGGAGGTTCCTTTAAAAACTAAAAATAGAGCTACCATATGATCCTGCAATCTCACTCCTCGGCACATATCCAGAGAACACTCTAATTCAAAAAGATACATGCACCCCAATGTACAATAGCCAAGACATGGAAGCAACCTAAATGGCCATCAACAGATGAATGGATAAAGATGTGGTATGTTTGTATGTATGTATATGTGTGTGTGCATACATATACATATATATATAATGGAATATTACTCAGCCATAAAAAAGAAAGAAATAATGCCATTTGCAGCAACATGGGTGGACCTAGAGATTATCATACTAAGTGAAGTAAGTCAGACAAAGACAAATATCATGATATCACTTATATGTGGAATCTAAATGATATAAATGAACTAATTTACGAAACAGAAATAGACTCACAGATATAGAAAACAGACTTATGATTACCAAAGGGAAAAGGGGTGGGGAGAGGAATAAATTAGGAGTATGGGATTAACAGATACACATTACTATATATAAAACAGGTAAACAACAAGAACCAGGGAACTATACTCAATATCTTTGAATAACTTATAATGGAAAAGAATCTGAAAAAGAATATATATAGATATAATCACTTTGCTGTTCACTTGAAACTAATACAACATTGTAAATTAATTATACTTCAATTTAAAAAAAAAGAGTGACTATTCATTTTATCTGGCAACCTTCCGCAATAATCTATATGTACACATACAGGCTTCTGTTACCCTTATTGATTTAATAACCTAAAATCCTTTTCTCACTCATTATTATAATAGCAATAATTATTGCAATTACTGTTTGTTCATGACACCTCACATTATTATAATTACTATTTTATCCTGCTCTCACAAATGTCATCAATAACTACCAGACATTAGTTGTCATTAATAATTACCAGCTCTGTGACATCCCACTCCAATGTTCAGGATAAATGAGGGTTTGTTTTATGAGTACTAAGGGCCAGCCAGAAGTGAAGGATTTGTCTCCATTAAACAAAAAATTCCCTCAGAATGTTTAAGGTGAGTTTGTTTTCTGCTCTGAACTAAATGTAATAACTGACTAAATTTATTGTCTGACATAAAACATCTGAAAAGACCATGCTCTGAAGGCGAACACTTGAAGGCTACGAGGTGTGTGTGAAATCATGTGCGCTGGGTAGGAATATGCCATTCACTGCTCCGTGAGGCAATATTTCAGAAGAAATAACTGAGTTAGGTGGTTAGTTAGCTAGTTAATTAGTCTGCTTGTTTTAAAGCTACATGAACTATCAGTTCATTTTAGTAAATTCTCCATAGTGAAAACATGAGTATATGGATATACATAAGCTAAATCTCATTAACGTCCAGATTTTTCCAAATGTTTTTGTTTGCTGGGATTTTGCTAAAGTTAAATACAGTATATGGAATAGAAACCAGACCATGGGGCTACAGCCTCCAAGGAAATAAACCGCGGTGAGATGTGGCCTCACTTGAGCCGTGAAATGATGGGGCTTTAATAGTGACGCATGAGAAGCGGAAGGGGCAGCATCCCATCTTGGATTCTAAACTTTTGATTTCTTTCCTCCACCTGTCACTTGCTACTTTCTTTCGCTGCCAGATGAAGATACTGCAAATCAGAAGGTCCTAAAGTAGACGCAGGGTGGCCCTCCTCGCTCCCCCTCTGTAGGGGGCGTGCTAGGTCAGCGTGGCCATTCCCAGGTGCACAAAGGCAGCTGTATCCACCCCTGAAATGATTTCAGCTCAGACGATTTATAGACTCTTGATTTTTTCCTTTAAGTGTAAGACTGCATACTTCTCAAGGTCAAGGACAAAGTTGTTCTCAGGTTGGTGTCTCCACCACTTTGCCCAGGACCTGATGCACAGATGGTGCCCTATAAAGATTCTTGAATGAAAAGGGGATGTGCAAATGCATCCAAAAGTAGGGGGAAGGCATGAAGCGAGCAGGACTGCGGGTGAGAAACAGCAGCGATCTGGGCTCTTTCCATCCTACAAGACGGACTCAAGTCACCTTGGACCATCTCTACCTGTTCCTACTTTGATTTCTGTGTGGTAGAGAGGTCTTAGTTAAACCGTATGAAATTTCATCTTTGTCGGTCAAAAATTCCCGACAACTGAAGTTTCAGCCGAGGAGTAGGCAGAGGGGTTAAGGGCACTTACTAGAGAGGCAGAGATGGGAGTTTGAATTCCGACCTCTGCTTAGAACCTGTGTGATATTAGACAAGTTACGTAACACTCCCAAGCTTCAGTTTCTTTGTAGAACTGGGGATGACAAAACCCGTTATAGTTGTAAAGATTGAAATAAGGTTGTACGTGTTGACCACGTTCTCCAAGGTTCGGATACACAGATCCTTTCTATCTGCCTCTTTGTCCTCAGCGTAGGCTGCTTTTCCTCACCCCGCCCCCCCCCTCCCGCCACACACACTCTGCAGTGTACTTTCAGCGTCATGCAAGTCATTATACTGTGTGCCATTTTCAAACACGATTGAAATAGAGGCCTAAAAACAACGCATTCAGTTGTGCCTTTTTCCTATTAAAATCAGAGATTTCAATGCATGCAGAAAGCATTTTTTAATTTAATTATTCAAACTAATAGGTTTTATTATAATGAGGTTTTTAAAAACCATTATGATGGTTTTTAAGGGCCGAGGCTTAAAATATTTTCACTTACAGATATGTTATGCTTTAATGAAAACCAACGTGTAAAAATCTAAACTTAGGTAAATTGGAAGCTTTGTCTACGGTTATATTGTTTACATTACAAAACAGGTATTCTGCCTTACAAAGCATGTATTTCAGTGTTCCTTTCAATAGTGAAATCCCTGTGGTGCGTTGAGAGCGCGACTTGAATTATTACCGTGTTATTTACACACAGGTGTTGGGTGTAAAGCAAGGTTCAGCCGGGGAGAGTGGTGGGCTACAGTAGGAATGGCTCTGAATTTCATAATCAAAGAAGAGGAATAGAGAGACGAGATTTGGAGTGACACCCTCAGCAGAAAGGAAGAAGGGCTCCACGTTAGACTTTCAGGGCTCCTATCTAATCCTGATGGGAAGGCATCTGTCAAATGCACCGTTATATCCTGTTAGCTTAAACTGAGTGGTGTTTAGCGATTAAAGTAATGGAACACGTGTTTTCTGTTTCTGTCTCTCCTAGCTTCAGAGTACGTACCCTTGATGTGTTCATGCTCAGGCCAGTTCCCATTTACAAAGCCATTCTTTCCATCCTAGGGGATGCGGTAAAACCTTGTCAATGGTTTTAATAGCCTGTGGACTCTACAGACTGAAGATCTGGCCTTGCTGCCCTACCCACACTTGTGAACCATTTGCCGAAGACCCTCTTTCCTCACCACTTGTCTTGACCTTCAACAATAAAATAAGCGGTTATAAAAGCCAAATTATCAGTTATGCTATTAAGAAACAAAAAATATATCACCGAAACCGTACATAAAAACTTTCTTGAACCGTGTAATTAAATAAAACTTTAAAATCTGTTAAATGTATGCAACCTGTTAATAAAGCTATTGTATGAGCTTTTTTGTTCAAAAGAATTGGTTAGATCAACCTCAGCAAATCAAGGCCAGTTTGTGTAGTTGCTGGCAAGACAGAAATAGCCTTATTATATAGAAGTGGGCAAAATACTTAATTTATCTCACAGTCTACATTGTGAGAGTTTGAAAAGTAGCTTTTTGATGTTTTAGATCTATGGTCTTTGAAAGGAAATCCGCGTTCTAGAGTTATAGGAGAATCAGATCCTTGGATACAATCATTGAAAATATAATTGCGTTACTTATCTGTTAAGGGAAAGCAAACTATCTTTAAAAAGAAAAAACAAGTAAGGATGTGGTAGATGTGTATTCAAAGGAAAAGAGAAGAAACCAACATGATGGATTACAGCTAAGGCTTAAGTATCTAAGTTATCTCTCCTCCTTTTGTTACCAAAAGGAGAATTCAGTTATTTATTCCTACTTTCTAAATGCAGTAGGAAACCAGTCTCACCAGGATCTAGAACAGTGCCTAGCACAGAGTAGCCAATTAATAAACGAGTTAGTTGGCATTCACAGAAGCATCCTATGTCTTTAAGCACAGGATGGGTGTGGTCTGTTATGAAGGCAGGATCTGGAAGTAGAGACCAGACCTTTTCTGGAGATGCAGTCACACTTTTGGTTAGCACAAGATCCCAGTCACTGTACCCCAACTGGGGACAGCCAACCTATGGGCTACAGGATACCTGGGTGGGGTATTGGTTAAAGTAGGATTTCAAGTCCCAGAGAGAATGAACAGAGAGGTACAGGAGTAGAGAGGGGGGCACAAGGTCACAGCCAGACTGGAAGGCAGCAAGCCTGATGTCAAGTCCTGATGCTTGCGGTCAGGATCTGCAGTGGGAACTCACATCAGATTGAACCTGAAGATGGGAGACCGCTGTTCCTAGCTGTGGGGCGAGAGGTTACAAATACAGTAAGGCTGAGAGATAGGCGATTCCATGGAGTTATAGCATGTTTATAGTTTCCTACGTGGTGAACGAAACAAGAAAGCCTTTAAAATCTATGATCTACTAGCATCTCATAAAGGGCTAGTGATTTACATATCAGGAAAGGAACAATTACAAACAAAGATGATTTGAATCAAGGCTTCCTTGAAGCATTCCATTAATACTGGTCCCAGAAATAATCTAGAATAGATGTCTTGTTTTTTCCTTTAATGAAGTCCTTCCACCTCTGTATCAGGAAGGCATGAAACAGATGGCACCCTGAAGCTAGGTAATTCAAAGAGAGTTTTATAAGGGAACTGTTTACAAAGATGTGGGCCAGATTTAGGAAACCAACAAGAATAGTGCAATCAATAGTAGGGAGCCAATCCGCCCTCAGGCATGACGGGCAGTGCCTGAAGAAGCCTCTCCACTGGTCTTTGTAGACAGACACAGCAGCGGGGCAGCTGGGAAAATAAACACCCCAACCGCACTATCCCCTCACCCATTCATCTCCTGCCACACTGCTCACTGGCTGAACCCAACCGAAAGCCAGAGGGCACACAGGCCAGCCTCCAGGACAGAGTAGGATGGAGAAGGGTAGACAGCAGCCCGGGAGGGTGCAAATATCAATAGAAACACATCTTCATTGGAAAATTAATTCATATTAAGAGAATCACCTCAAAGACATTGCAAAACAAATTAAAATATTCATTAGGAGAAATTGATGAAATCAGCTCCATTTGACCCTTTAGCATATTTATAATAACATTAGTGATACATTTCATAAAAACACAAGAATCTTTGGTTAGACTGTGGGCTTCCTGAGGGTTTTATTCTTTGTTCTTTACCCTTCACAGCTAGCACTTGTCCTGGCACATAATACATGTTCAGTAACTGTTTGTCAAATGATTGACTACATGAATAAGTTAATGAGAGAAGTATGTTCTGGTTTATATAATTTTCTTGTCAAAGGAAGCATAATCCAAAAAGAAAAGCAGTCCCAGAAAACCTCTTTGATCTCCTACCCCCATGACTGAAAGTCCTTCCTACAGCATAACTTTGGCGGTTCCCACCACTCTAAAAGGATTCTACTAAGCATGAAGGAATACGTCTTTGATGATTGAGAATCTAGCAGCACTGAGGCTGTCATTCTAAACTATAGGTGTGGGCAATGGGGCTATCGAGTGACTTTCAAGACACTCAAAGTTTTTAAACACAAATAAATAAACACGTGGGAATTGCCATACCAGGTCAGACTGGTGGTTTATCCTGCCGAGAATTCTCTGCTAGGGCTGAGTGTCCTACATTTTTCCTTAAGTGTAAACTCTTGGATTGACTTAGGGATGGTTTGTTAGGTTCCAGAGAGTAGAGATTTTACTTCTTCATTAAAAAAAATTTTTTTTTCTGCCATTCACATATTTTAACTTCTCTTCTGGTGTTTTCCCAATTTCCCAAATGATTTAATTCTCTTTATTAAATTAAGTTTCCAGACTTTCTTTTTTTATTGCCCTTCAAAAGATTGTTTACTCTTTCATATCAGCCAAGTAAGGCTGATATGTAGTGTTATTTTAGGTAGTGTTATTTTATTTCTTTGTTCAAATATTTCTTTAGTTGTAATAATTGCAACTGTCTCTTAAACTTTGTGTATAATCCAAGTTCCCTGGTAATATTTTCAGTTTTCTCTTCAACAGACTCCTCCAAACCTCTTCGTGTCTTGAAAATAATGGAGCCCTTGATCTGTCCACCTTTGGTGTTCTGGGAAAGTCTGGTCCAGGGTCTGTCCCAGGTACAGACTGGTCAGAGAACACTAATTTATGCAATCAAGAAAGAGGATTGTAAAACTCACTTATGTGGATTTTCCCTGGATAATTCTATTTATCCCCAGAGTAATTTCCTGGCAATGTCTCTGGTAATTTCCTGTGATCCAGACTCTTGTTCCATCAGAAATCTGCCTCTTTACACTGGTTTTGTTTTGTTTCCAAAGGAGCAAACCACACCAGACACAAGCAAACTCCGACCTTATGGGACTCACAGTATCCTCTTCCATTACCCTATTCCAGTGTTCCCGAAAAGGAAACCCTTTCCCCATTCCTTGCACCAAACTTTGAAGTCACTTCTTTTCTGGGTCACTGCTTTGTGAGAGAGCCTTCATAGACCCAAAGATTGACTGAATCTCTCCTTGGCCTTCTTGGGAGAAGTTAGCACCACAGCTGGTGGTAACTTTCAGCTGGTCCCTCTCATCCTTCTCTCCCCTTCTTCCCAACCCCATTTCTCCTGCCCCATCACCCCAAACCATCTTTGTGGCTTACCTCTGAACTCTCTACAGCCCTCTAATGCTCTCCTTAGTTTAGTCTTCACCTCTTAAAGTGGCAAATTATACTTTAATAAGAGGATATAGTTTATTTTTAAAATAAAATTTAAATGATGCTATATATATACAAAGAGAAATATATATGGAGATAGAGATAAGCCAAAAAATTTAAAACATGAAATAGACAAGCAAAACAAATTTTTTAAGAGAAAAATCACCTCTAGTCCTATCGTTCAGAGACAACCACTGTTTACATTTAATGTCTACACTAACAGTCTTTGAGGAAAAAACATTGGCCATGTTTTTAATAAAATGGGGCAATACTATTTAGAACCCTCTTTTTATCTCTGCCAAATAATACATTAGGGATATTTTTCCATGTCATTAATCTTTTACATCATTTGAAATGACTGCATAATATTCCACTCCATCAACGTTCATAATTTATGCAACAAATGTCTTCGTTTCCAATTTTCCTCTCATTACTGATGCTACGATAGCCACCTTTATGCCTAAATATTTGCACAGCCAATATGAAGAAATAACTCCGAGTGGAATTACGAGATCAAAGAGCATGCAAAATATGGAAGATTTTGATACAACTCAGCCATAGGGCTGAGGTTTGGAATCTCACCCGTTGGAAAGATTGAGAATTTGAAGTAAGTGGAAAGATAAGGAGAAAATGAGGCCATTTGAGAAGAATGTGAGGAATATCAATAGTGAGGGAAGCTTTAAAACACTCAGGTAAAGAAATAAGAGATTAGAAGCTTAGCTTGTAAATAAAAATATCTAGAGGAAGGAGGTCCATAAGACACTTCAGAAATCGTGTTAGTCTCCTCCCCTACTTAACTGGAAAACTAATGTTACAGACTGGGCACCTCAGCACTTATCCATGTTGGCATGTTTCCTCAGAGAAATATTTCTTAGAACAAAACAGAGTTCAGGATCATGGTCTCAATAGTTTAAAAAAAAATAGATTTCAAAATAGGAATTTCAAAAGTCAGCATTGTTGATTTCATGTAGCATTGCAAATTCCCCCCAACAAAGCAAAGCTGCAGTAGTATATCCAACCATCGCCATCCTTACGACCTTTGAAATTAGAGATGTGAAATGAATGTAGTGACTTGTCTGACTCCTTAGCGACAAGTCTGATAAGGGTGTTGCCCCAGTTGTCTTAATGTCTGATTGAAATAGAACCTTGGAATAAATATAGCCGCCTGAGATTCTCCTTTCACAATGGTTCACAAATACAACAGGCTTACGGAAGGATTTTGAGAATGTATCCAAAGAGGCCATTTCAACCATGACTTGAGGAAATTAATAATGATAATGATCATCCATTGTCTTGGGTGGCCATGGCATCTGCCCTCCATTCTGGATTTGCATATTGTTTCAAGTGAGGATGACCCCCAACCCAGAGCAAACATAAGGCACACCTGGAAGAGAAGGAAGGAGAGAAGGCGAGAAGGAGACAGAGTGGGAGAAGAGAAGATGAGAAAAGAAAGATGCAGATGGAGAGAAAGGAAAGAAACTGTTTTATTTCCATCGTGGCAGGAGCATAATGGTTTGTTAACCCTGCTCTGAAGACTTCCTGTGCTTTTTGCTTTTTAATGTCAGCTTGTATAGCATTGGCCCTTAATACACACACACACACACACACACACACACACACACACACACAACTTAAATAGTCTCCCAGGAACAAAACAGACAGAGCAAATACCAGAGTCCTTGTTGGGCTGGTCTGTGAAGAGCCAAACATGGGAATTTTCTTCTAGGAAAACCTATCATGGCGCCTGGTGTAGCCTTCAAGGGTTTGGTTCCAACACAACCCGAGTGCAGGATCTTTGATGTCTGTTCTTTTTGAGTGGGTTCAACCTCTCCAGAACATGAGCCCCCACTTCTCAATACTGTCACCATGTTGGAGAGATGCTACAGCTGGGGGCAGCAACTGGCAGCAGCCTGGGAAAATACAATAGTATTCTAAGTTGCCTTTAGTCTCATTTTTATTTAGGCTAATTTGCATGGCTGGTTTATGCCAAATGAGGATATTTTCCCTTCTCCTTGGAATAGCTTCATGTTAAAATATCACTCTTTTCAAAGTGCCCAAATATTACTGGGATGAACAATGAGACAGATGGAAAATAGGAAGGGTGGAGCAAGTTCAGAATGCTTTCTACTTGGCAGAATAAATGAGCTTTGCAGATTTCCAGCCTCCATCTACTTTACTCATTCGAGGTCACCTTCCCCTCCATCCTGTGCAGATGCAAGGACCAGAGAGTTTCCCAGACCCAGCTTCCACAGGAGCCACATCAAACTCTCTGGTCCTCCTCCGTACAGCCTAGTCAAAGGGCATGTGGCAGCCGCGCGGGCCAGCTGAGCGTGACGCATTCTAAGGGAGTGAGCCTGCCCGGGGAAATCTTCCAGGATGTGGGACTTTGCTACGTGCAGAACTCTGCCTGAAGCATCCATCATTTTCCAGAAAAAGTCCCCCAGATCCAGTGCAGTGTGGATTTTCAGAAAATGGAAGGTTGCAAGGAGTTCTTTATCCTTTTCCAAGCAGACCAAAGCAGGAAGCAACCACCAGCTAAATATTTGACTGACGCTGGTTCACAGCTTTGTGTTGCTTGTAACACGGGGTGGGTCAGAGCCCCATGATGGCAGTGGCCAGACCGATGGAGCCCAGTGTTGTCCCCCCAGCTGTACTGTGTTTCTGTGTGTCCCTCCTCTACCCAGACCTAGCCCACCTCCAAGGCCCATGTGAAACGTCAGCAGCTCTTCCAGAAACCTCTCCCATGCAGATGCCTTCTTTCTGTACCAGTTCTCTCTCCACTAAACAATTTAGAGATTAATAATGAAGCAACAGGAGAGAGATTAAAAGGCCATCTGGTGAGCAGTCTCTGACACAGCTTAAAATATCCACAAAAACAAAAAGAGAAGCCAGCTCACAGTGAAAGCAAGGACTTGGGAGTCAGATCTGAATTCAATTTCTCGATCTGCTGCTTCCTAGCTCTGTAGTGTGGGAAGTGGTTATTTAACCTCTTCATGCTTGAGTTCTGGGAATAATAATAATACCTACCTTATTGGTTTTTTGTTTAGATGGGTTGATTATAATTATAAACAGTCTAAATAGTATAAATGTTAGTTATTACAACTACTACCCTTGCAGCTGTCACGGACCACCTATTGCCATCATCCTGGGGGGAGGTCCACTAACTTCCTAACTGATGGAACCAGACTGAAAATGCACTGGGGGGGGGCCCTTCACATCTGGCTGTTGCAATGAGCAGAAGCCTGTAAAAGGGGCAGGAAGACTCACGTCCTTGACCTTCAGTCTGTTCCTGGGCGCCAGGAGCTCACAGTGCCATAGTTCATTCATTCATTCATTCACTGATGGAATAAATCTTCAGTGAGTGCCTAGTAAGTGCCTAATGAAGAGGTGGCTATAGAGCCACGAACAAAGCTGCCCTCGTGGAGCTTACATTCTAATAGAGAAAACAGACACGTACGTATGATATATGGTACTCTAGAGACACAGGGAGTGTAGAGCTGGAGCTGGCCCACAAAGTGTCTCTGACGCTGGGGTAGAGGGCTGTCCATCTCTCTGCAGAGAGCCATGCAGTGACAACAAGGACTGAGAGTTCTGAGCGCCCTGCCGGAGGAGGACTGAGCTCTGCTCAGCCAGCACCTGCTGGGGGAGCCACGGAGCCCGCATGCTGCTGGGAGCCCTGCAGCTCTGAGGGGCTGGAGGGGCCCAGCCCAAGACCCAAGTTTGGGTGCCATGGTTCCTTCCTCCCCTTAACTTTCCTGTCCCCAGCAGTGGCCCAGCAAGCACCTGCTAAGGAAAATGCCTCATGTTGTTTGTACTGATTAGTTTTATCTGCAGTCAAAGGGGCCTGTAAGCATCTTGAGGGCAGAGACCAATTCCTTTTAAAAACATTTTTTGAAGTATGGTTGATTTACAAAGTTGTGTTAGTTTCAGAGGTACAGCAAAGTGATTCAGATATATATATATATTCTTTTCCATATTCTTTTCCATTATAGGTTATTACAAGATTTTGAATATAGTTCCCTGTGCTATACAGTAGGTCTTTGTTATTTATCTATTTTATATATAGCAGTGTGTATCTGCTAATCCAAAACTCCTAATTTATCCCTACCCCCCACCATCTTCCCTTTGGTAGCCATAAGATTGTTTTCTATGTTTGTGAGTCTATCTCTGTTTTGTAAATTAGTTCATTTGCATCATTTTTTTAGATTCGACATATAAGTGATATCATATGGTATTTGTCTTTCTTCAACTCACTGCACTTAGTCTGATAATCTCTAGGTCCATCCATGTTGCTGCAAATGGCATTATTTCATTTTTTTATGGCTGAGTAATATTCCATTATATATATGTACCACATCTTCTTTATCCATTCATCGGTTGATTGACATTTAGGTTGCTTCCGGGTATTGGCTTTGTAAATAGTGCTGGAGACCAATGCTTATACACACATTGCCCATAACCATTTTCTGAGGAATAGGGAGTCATAATAATAGCTGACATGGACTGGGTGCTCATTGTAGGCCATTGTTCCAAGTGCTCATGGGTGTTACCTCGTGTAACCCTCACACCACGCCATCAGGTGGTACTTTTAATAGCTACAGAGGAGGAAATAAAGGCACAGGGAGGTTAAATAACTCACATGGGGTCAGCTTTAGAGATGCTGTTATGGGCTGAATTGGGTCCCCTCAAAATTTGTATGTTTTTTGCCACGGAGCGGCTGGGCCCATGAGCCATGGCCGCTGAGCCTGCGTGTCCAGAGCCTGTGCTCCGCAACGGGAGAGGCCACAACAGTGAGAGGTCCACGTACCGCTAAAAAAAAAAAAAAAAAAAAAAAAATTCGTATGTCTTTGAACAATGAAGACCTAACCCTGGGACCTCAGAATGTGACTGTATTTGGAAAAAGCGTCTTTAAAGAGGTAATTAAGTTAAATGAGGTTGTTAGGATGGGCTTTAATCTAATATGATTTGCGTCCTACAAGAAGAGAACATTTGGGGCTTCCCTGGTGGCGCAGTGTTTAAGAATCTGCCTGCCAATGCAGGGGACGTGGGTTCGAGCCCTGGTCTGGGAAGATTCCACATACCACGGAGCAGCTAAGCCCGTGCGCCACAGCTACTGAGCCTGTGCTCTGGAGCCCACATGCCACAACCACTGAAACCCGCGCGCCTAGAGGCCGTGCTCCACAACAAGAGAAGCCACCACAATGAGAAGCCCACAAACCTCAACGAAGAGTAGCCCCTGCTCGCCATAACTAGAGAAAGCCTACGTGCAGCAACAAAGACCCAACACAGCCAAAAATAAAATTAATTAATTAATTATTTTACAAAAGAAGAAGAGGACATTTGGACACAGGCAGTTACAGAGGGAAGACCCTGTGAAGACGCAGGGACAGGGTGGCCGTCTATAAGCCACAGAGAGAGGTCTCGAAGAAATCAACTCTGCCAACACCTTAATCTCAGACTGCTGGCCTTCAGAACCCTGAGAAAACACACTTGTGTTGTTTAAGCCTCCCAGTATGTGGTACTTTGTTATGGCAGCCCTGGCAAATGAATACAGGTACATAGTGAGTATTGAAGAAAGATCTGGAGACCCTGTGCTTCACTAATGAGCCCACCAATCTGGCCCTGCCATCGCTGGGGGACAACTCGAGGAGGCAACTGCTCTGGTCCTCTGGGAATGTGATGTTCTCAGGGCTGGGCACATCCTAGTAGATAGAAGTGTTCATCCTATCACACAGAAACTGTGTTGCCCTGGCAGACACCAGGCACAGTCATGGAACTAGACTTTTTCATTTGCTGATTCACCGATTCACTCAACCAATGACATTGATGCCCGGGCACTGTTCTGGGAATACAAAGGTGACCAGATAGTCTCAGGGAAGTCATCAGATACAAAATGTAAAATTTATTTTAATCGGGTAAACATACTAATAAAATTAAAATAATCGATAGGGTAAGAATTAAAAGGGAGAGCTGTACAGCGCAATGGAAAGAGATGACGGGGCAGTTGACCTAGGAAGGGAGGGCAGAAAAGGCTTGCACTTATAAGAGGTACAGGACGGAGTTCACTAAGCAAAGAGGAGAAGAACTAGAATTCCAGGCGGAGGAAAAACTAACATAACTTGAAATCTACAAGCCAGGCAACGTGCTTGGCATCTTCACACAGTACAGCTCATATTTTCAACCATCACAGATACAGCTACACAGGACCAGGGGGAGGCAGGAGAGGTGCCCTCACCCAACCCTCAGAGAGATGCCTGCTGCCATTGACACCGCAGGTGCCTCACGCTAGCCCCGATCCTGCAGCTCCACCGGCACTGCTGGTCTTCCTTATCACTGTGGCCTGGCCCACCTGGGCAGGAGCCCCACGCTGCTCGCAGCCAGCTCACTCTCAGAAGCAGGGCATCAACCCAGCAGCGCTCTTGGAAAGCTTGCAACGCACAGCCAATTAGGCCCCTGGACTGTCCCCGCAGCTAGCTCCCACAGGCTACGCATTCCACTGCCTGTGCGGCCTCCCTGCAGGACTTTGAACAAAGTCCAGGGGGGCTGGGGAAGATAACAGGAGGCCAGGAATTGGTGGAATGTGATGGGATGTGCTGAAGGATTCACATTCTCGGGCAAAGTCCAAGATAGCAGAAAGAATTTATAGACCAAAACCAAGACCCGGAATATAAGCAGAGAGATAAACTGGGCTATTTTAAATTGCTGCCCAAGAAGTGCTTTCGTGCTATATATATACCCACAGAAAAAGAGAGAGAAAAGCAAGGGCTTCAGCTCAGATCAAAAATATTTTCACAGACATTTACATGCCACTTTCAAAAGGCCCGGTAGCACTTAGGTCAAAGAAATTCCTTTTATTTTCTATAATTCACCATTGCTCTTAGCTCTGACACTTTCCTCCCTCTTTCACTAATGAACACAAGTAACAGCTAAATGAATTTTGCTAACACAATATCTCTGAAGTACTGAAAGCCTTATCCTCTACCTAGATCAGCATTCATATTAAAGTCCACAAGGGAACTTTGTTTTAAAATTTGATTCTAGGAAAAGCTTTGTTTCCTTTCTAATAATAAAAGCTACAGAACTTACTGTTTCCCCTTTTACCATGACTACCAGGAAGCTCAGATCATGGTTAAGATTCAACTGTCGCAACTATGTTTGTCCTTATGCTTGTAATTACCATGCCCTTGGTTTGGTCCTGATTTTCTCTTTCCTATTTGTACTTATGGCTTCTGTGCACGTATTTTTGTTGTGAATTGCTGTACATTCTTTGGGAAAAGAGAGTATAAATTTTCAAAAAGCAAGTTCTATTATGTGTCCTAGGACCAAGTTTCTCAAACTAAGAATTCCTAAATAACCCCTGTCTTTGGTCATTGTTTTAACAGCCTTGGCCACTCTGACTTGACAAAGAGACATTGTCTTAGCATAGCACCTCTAGCCTCTACAGGAAATAACTTGAATGCAAAATGTATTATTTATCTACTGCTACAGTTAAAAGAGTTTAGCAGCTTAAAACAACCAACATTTATTATCTCACACGGTTACTGTGAGTCAGGAACGTGGGAGCAGCCTAGATGGGTGGTTCTGGACTAGAGTCTGTCGTGAGATTTCGACCAAGATGTTGCCCAGGACTGCAGTCATCTGAAGCCTGGAGAGTCGGTTTCTAGGGAGGCTGCCCTACCCACCCCACCAAACCTAGTGCCAGCCAGTGATTCGAGAGAGAGAGCCAAGGCTAAGCCTCAGGCCTTTTATGTCCTAGTCTCGGGGATCAGGCAGCATCACTTCCACCGCTTTCTATTCATTAGAAGTGAGTCACTAGTTAGTACAGACCAACCATGCTCCCGGCAGGGGAAGTAAGCACCATGTATTGACGGGAGGAGTATCAGAAAATTGGGGGACATATTTTTAAAACACTGGTCAGACTCTAAAGCTACTTTCATTTTTTAAAAAGCACATACATACACCAAGGCACAGCTTGGTATCTAACATGCCTTTACCTAAATGCAAACCAGGGCAGGAAAAAAAGGTTGAAAAAGAAAATGCTTTTTCCTCAATGTATGTGCTGAGGGCAAGCATCCTGCAAAGGCATGGCTCCACGCAGTTCCAAACACTGGTGTACGTGGGAGAGAGAACACGTCCCCAAATGGAGAAGGAATAAAGAGAGAAGGCTAGACATTGCAAAAGGAAAGAAAGGGAATTATGTTTCCAGCCAATCTGAAAAGTCAGCCTCACTTGAGACCAGAATGGAAGACCAAAGCCAAGGTGATAAGGTCTCATGTACCTATAAATTACTCTCATCTTTTGTCACGCCTTCTAGTTAGACCCAGGTGAGAAAAATGAGTGGTGACTCAGAAAGCAAGGTTGGAGATAAGAGCTGAGTTCACCTCGGAGGTGATAAGGGGTGCTGGTGAGAGGGAGGGGGAGGGGTTAATCACAGCTTGAAATGTGATCCACGTTGCCAGGAGAAATCTAGTAACTCCACTGGGCCAGATGCGGGCTGCCCAGTGTATCCCCCTGCTGTCTGGATCCATGTTGCAGGCATACTTAGCTTCTCATTAGTCTAAAGATTGCCCCCTCAGAGAGAAAGAGGCAACAGGAAGGTAGGGATGCTTTCGAATTCATCTTACTCTGTTTATCTTTGAGAGTGAACAGCTAGCGCTGAGGTCGATCCACAGGGTAGCTAGGTTGTTCTTCTTAAAGTCATCTTTGCTCTTGCAAAATTGCCATAAAATACCCAATACACACCAGCTAAATAACCAGCTCCGTGAGTTGTGTAACATTCTTGTCATGTGGGAATTAACTAGCCTAAAATATGGACAAGCCAGGGAGTATATCATGGATTAAAGCATGTGGTTAGAGTTTTTTTTCTGTATTCAGAAATCCAGGTGCCTAAGGACATTCCATTTGTCCGTTCAATCCCATTTCACTGCACGTTGACCCTTCCCCCGGCTCACCCTCCCCCCCACCACGCCCACCTTCTGACCCAGCAGAGGGTACTTCCCTTATGGGTGCAGATCTTGGGAAGGGATCCCAGGAATAGGGATGGGGCATGAAAGGGAGAAACAGGAAGGCAGGGAAATCAATACAAGGATCTTGAGGTCCTGGCCACCAGGTAAGGGGCAGCACTCATTTTGGGGCTCTCACCCCTCACTGGTCAAGAGCTGCAATAAACCCTTCACATTTCCAGGTCCCATGGGAAGCGTATCTGTGCAGGGACCCCGGCAGGCACCAAACAACAAGTAAGGGACTTCCTTGGTGGTCCAGTGGCTAAGACTCCGAGCTCCCAATGCAGGGGGCCTGGGTTCGATCCCTAGTCAGGGAACTAGATCCCACATGCCGCAGCTAAGAGTTCTCATGCTGCAACTAAAGGTCCCGCATGCTGCAACAAAGATCCCACACGCCACAAGTAAAGACCTGGTGCAGTCAAATAAATAAATAAAATAGTTTTTTTAAAAACAAAAAAAATCACCAAGTAAGAGAAGCCTTAGGGCAGCTGAGGTGAGGCACTGTGAGGAAGCTACAGCAGGGACTCACTGAAAAGGTGAACATGGGCTGTGAGGGAAGGCCCTAGAGGTGACCAGACAGTGACCAGACAGAAGGAAGGGATAGCAGTTCGGAGACCATGACTTCTGTGGTCCTGTAGCCAAAGGTGACAGGGACCTGAATTCATGCCACCTCTGTGGGGACAGAGAGAAGGGAGCCGCTGGGAGAGCCATTTCAGAGAGGGCCTCGCAGACTAAACGTGGATGAAGAGACAAAGGCAGTAAGACTGAGGATGTTTCCCTGCGTTCTCACCTGGCTGCCTGGGCAGCAGGTGAACCAGAGGACAGAGGAGGAGGTCGGGAAGTGAGAAGCCTGGTGAGGGCTGCCAATTAGGGAGGATCCTGAGAGCAGACGGAGACCAAGGCTTAGGGGAGAGAATGCAGAGTGCCAACGACGGCCCAGCTGATGTGAGAGGCTGTAAATTATATATTACAAGGGCCCCCATGCTGCAGGATGTTGACAGTTTCCACAGACCGGATAAAGGAACAAGTCATGTTGACAGAAGATCTGATCCATGCTTGGGATTTCAGTGGGTGGGTCTGGAAGGACAAAAGAACAAAGAAACTGAAGATATGTTAAGAGTATGAGAAACGCTAGACCATTTATTACATTCTTAGGATGGATTCTTCTAGATGATGTTTGTAACTTTTTCATATGTTCCATATTCTTAAATTAATACATGTAATATGGTAATTTCTCCTGTCTGTGACCCGAAAAAGAAAAGTAATGTATCCAATGTTGGTGCGATTGAATATTTATGATCCCCCCGCTACCCCGCAATGTTTTTTTAAATGGCCTTGGCCAGAAGCTTCTAGCTGGCTTCCCAGGCAGTGGAGATGAGCTTGTGGGTGACTTCCTCAGAAGGGCTGAAGTACTGCAAGTGTACAAGGCACTTCCTGACCTGGCCGCCCACCATTGGCGTTCAGCTCTCCTGGAAATGATGGGTGTATCAAAGCTGAAAGGGCTGTGAGCTGCTCTCCCTACTCAGGGCTCCATTGGCAAGACTTTGCTCCACAGCCATGTTTTGGTTTTTCTTCTTTATTATCTGAGTTTTTCCCCCTCCCTTTTCCCCCTTCCTCTGCCCTTCTCTCCCCCTGCCTTCTCCAGTCCCTGGTGCTGAAAGATGACAAGAAACTACTTGAATCCACCCCAGCTCTTGAAACTACTTGAATCACCCCAGCTCCTGGAGGACCACGCTGGTTTTACAAGTGCTCCAATTACCCCGAATGGAGCTGAGGCCCTGGGGCCTGAGAGGCTGTAGACTGGCCCCCTCTGCCCCGACACGTGCGTTCCCTTTCAGGCTGGGAGCCACTGCTATGGTCCCCATGTAAGGTCACCGGGTAAGGGCACTACAGGACCTTAATCCAACTCTGCTGAAAGCTCTAGGGCTTTTGTTTTCTTTGGTTCTTTTTTTAAGGCCATCTCTGTTTATGTGAACATTATTCCATCTAGAGTGAGTTTTCAAAGCCTTGGCATTTGCTTTAAAGGTAAGTCTGCTTTGAAGACTGGTGGAAATTTCAATCATATTCCTATTCATAGCCAAGGAGTGAGTGGGAACTAAAAATATCAGCATTTTGGATTTTTTTTTTTTCCTTCTGAAGCCCTGAACAGAAATGCAGCAATTCCTCCGAGGGAGGGAGTCTGGCTCCCTGACCCCATCGCTGGCACAAGGCCTCCTCACCACTTGCACCCAGCCTTGGGGTTAGCCCCCGGCTCCAGGATGCCCATGGCTCTCCCCCCAAAGCACGCAGCAGTCTTCAAGGCCGTCTTTCTAAACACGTAAAATGAAGCTTCCTAAATACATTACAAATTTAACCGGCGAGACAATTTGGCTACAGAAAAACCTCCGAGCAGTCAGGATGTTCAGGGTATTAAAAACCAAATTAGCTGACAACTATCATCTCCACCGCATGTGACATCAAGCAGCTCTAAAATTTATTAGCAAGGTGTTGTGGCCAGAGAGGGCTCCGTGCTGCTTTCAAGCCCACATTCATTACTCATTGGCTGGTTCTGCCATTGCCCTTACAGGGCGGTCATAGTCTCTAGGCGTGAGCAAGCCAAGCAAGTGTGGGGTTGCATATATTTTATTTGAAAGGTGATTCTAACACAGATGCTGATTTACCACTGATGGCTTCTTGTGAGTCCGCCTTTCTAAGAGAGGAATGGTTCCTTTAAAAGAAAAAAAAAAATCTCCGAAATCTGTCAACATTTTTTTAAAACCCGATCTGTCTTTTAGAATTAGATTTAAATTAAGACAAGATGACTCAGTCTGTCAATGCCTCATTAAAAACAGAGATACTTGAAGAAGGCCAGAAGTTTGGACGTTAAGAGGTTGGACACAGATCGTTCTTCCGTTTCTGGAGCTCTGCTCTCCCCAAGACAAAGCATCTGGGGAAGTTCTCTATTTCTTGCCCAAAAGGGTCAAGTTGCCTCTTGGCAGTGCGGGTACACATTCTGATTGACAGGCTGAGTTAACAGTCCGTAGCCAAGGTAATAATCATTGGGTAGGACCATATCAAAGCTAATTATTAAAGTTAATTAACAGGAAGTTTAATGAACTTATCAGCTATCCAACGGTGCAGAGGCTGCCAAAGGTCACTTCGGAACTGGTCAGCCCTCTGCTGTTTTATTTTAGGTGAAGGACAAAGCAAGAAAATATTTACCAATGGTACAGAACAGAAGGAAAAATTGCTAAAGATCAGAGGCACCATGGTAACACTCTATTCTCAATGCTGCGCCGCGGCCAGAAGACAAGCGCTGAGGGTAACAATTTCTGGTAAATTGTATTAGATAATGCCTGTCACGGAGATACAAGCAACTGAGCCATTGTTTCCTTACTATGAACTGATCGCTTCCTTCCATTTAAAATCTGAGGGAAAGAAACTCATCCACATGAAAACAAGTAGCTTTTTGGATTCAACTGATCCTAAGAGTTTTTGCCGACGCAGAAGACCTGATGTCCAGTGAAATAAGAGTCACTGATGATCATAGTAGGCGCTCCCCACTCACCCTTTGTGTCTACCCATCCCCACCCGGGCGTGTCTTTATGACTAGATTCATCCTTACTTTGTGGCCGGAAAAAATTAGTAACCACCTGTAGGTTACTGCCTATTTGACATTGGGTAAGTTCATCCAAATCCACAGAGGAAAGGACATGGGTTTGAGGTCAGACTGATACAGACTCAACACCTGGCTCTGCTACCTACTAGCTGTGTTACTCAGCCAAGCCCCTGGGGCCTTCTCGACCTACCTTGCAACATAGTTGTATGAAATAGCGATGATAGCGTTGATTGACCTCACAGTGTCTGGCATTGAGTAGGAGCTCTGTAAATCATATTATGTTTAAGTAACAAAGAGCAGAGGGCCCACGGATTTACTAATTCCTCTATTTGTATATAATTATGGAGCACATTCTTATGTTCCAGGTCCTGAAGGAGCCCAAGGTTATCTGGGATTAGACTCTCACGATGACCCCTCTGGACCCTGGGGAAGTGTTTGGGTCATTCCACCCTGCCCAGGATCTTATTCCATTGAATTGCTATAGAGTAGTGGTTCTCAAACTTTTGATCTCATGGCCCCTTACAACTCTTAAAAATTACTGAGGACTCTGTATTAGTTTTCTTATTTCTGCTGTAACAAGTTGCCACAAATTTAGTAGTCTAAAACAGTGAAATTTTATTACCTTACAGTTTTGAAGGTCAGAAGTCCAAAATCACTCTACTGGGTTAAAAGTTAAGATGTCAACAATGCTGATTCCTTCTGGAGGCTATGAGGAGAGAATCTGTTTCCTTGTTTCTTGTAGCTTCTTGAAGCCACTTACATTCCTTGACTCACGATCCCTTCCTCACATGGCTAATCTCTGTGTCTGTCATCATCTCCTACTGCCCCCTCTGAGCATCTCTCTTCTATAAGGACCTATGTGATTACATCAGCCCCATCCAGCTAATCCAGGTTAATCTCCATCTCAAGATTCTTGATTTTAATCACATTTGTAAAGTTCTGTTTGCCATATAAAGTAACATTTACAGGTTCTGGGGATTAGGATGTGGACAACTTTTTAAATTGTATTTTCTTAATTGAAGTGTACTTGATGTACATTATATGTTAGTTTCAGTTGTACAACATAGTGAGTCGACATTTAAATACATTATGAAATGATCACCACGATGAGTCTAGTAAACTTCTGAGGATGTGGATAAGTTTAGGGGGCCACAGTTCAGCCTACCATAGATCCCAAAGAGGTTTTGTTTATGTGGATTATATCTATCAGTGTCTGCCATGTTAGGAATTAAAACAGATTTAAACAGTATTTATCTATCAATCCACTAAAAAATAACAATAACAAACCCACTATAGACTAACATAAATAACTTTTTCTTTTTTTTTTTTTTTTTTTGCAGTATGCGGGCCTCTCACCTTTGTGGCCTCTCCCGTTGCGGAGCACAGGCTCCAGACGCGCAGGCCCAGCGGCCATGGCTCACGGGCCCAGCCACTACGCGGCATGTGGGATCTTCCCGGACCGGGGCACAAACCCGTGTCCCCTGCATCGGCAGGCGGACTCTCAACCACTGCACCACCAGGGAAGCCCTAAATAACATATTTTAATGAAAAATAATTTCCTTTTCCCAAACAAAAAGACAGTAAGAAGAGTGGCATTATCACATTTTTACAAATCTCTTTAATGTCCAGATTAATGAAAGATAGCTGGATTCTCATATCTGTTGTGATATTTTTTGGTTGATGATGTATATAAAGAAAATCAATCCTCAGAGAGATATGTAGTTGGAAAAGGAAGAAATATTTTAATAACCTTGTCATATAATTATGGATATTCTTCTTTGATACTACACCAAAACTCAACAAGAGGTAGTATCTTAAAAGTTAGTTGCAATGTGGAATACGAAAACATATCCATGAACTTTTCCTGCTCTGTTATAGTAAACCCATTAGTCTACTTTGAATCCACTTTGAATGACTCTTTTATCCGTGCATGATTTTAGAACATTGCATTGTAACACTGGTCATTGGAAAATATTGGTTCACTACATCATGCTGATCTTCTACATATGGACACATTTCATTACACAATATTTAAAAATTAGCCATTGTTATCACCATGGGTTTATCAGAAAAGTCTTTAAGAATTGGGAAGTTGTCAATAGGTTTTCCAAAATTCTAACTTTTCTAATTTTTGCCTTAAAACCCAAAAGTTGTCTCTGGCAACAAATATTATCAGTTGTTTACCTTGAAGTGACAGGCTTACATAGTTCATTTTGGAAAAAATATGTTTGCCTAATACCCGGGTCTGAATAGCCATAGTTAGTCTGTTCTTCTTTCAAATAAAAAATGATAATCCATGGGCGGGGGGTTGGGGGGGAGAGGAGGGGAGTGGCTCGTTAACTTACAACTTAAATAATCACACAAGTGTTTTTTCCTTGAGAAAATCATCATAATTTGATATGCAACCAAGGGCTTATGCATACGTCCCACTTTGTCACACAGCCTATTAACTGGCAAATACTCAACAGTTGGGAATGAATAAAAGTCATAATTTTTATTGCTTCATCAAGAACATTCTTAAATGGAAATGGCCTTGGTTTTATAGTGGTTTTTAATGTTTGTTTATTTTACTGTGAGTTCCTGGCAGTTTGGTACCACTACCTTGATTGGTGCTAAGGAATTAGCAGTTTTACTCACAATTGTCTTTGCAGCATCATAGTAACTGTCCAGAAAAAAGCAAAGGCAAACACATTAGTCTTATTATTTTGATGTCTACAGACCCCCTGAAAGGTCTCCTCTATTCCAAGAAAGCGTTTGCTCTCTGGGGCTGCCTCTGTGATATCTACCAATCAAAAAGGCTCCAGATAATTTCTACTTGATTCCCTGTATCTTGTGGTATTGGATTCTGCAGGGCAGTAGTTTCTCAAAGTGGGATAGGCAGACCCCTGGGGATTCCCAAGGCCAGTCAAATAGACATAGCCTTGGTGATTAAAAGGTCATTCAAATAATATGTGCCAATGACACTGATAGTTTCTGTTGATTTTGTCTTGTCCTTAAGTCTTTAGGCCAGTTCTTATTTTCACTGTGAAGGCAACTTCAGCAAGGTTTGGAATTCGAGTTGGCTGGAGGGCAGAATATGTTCAGAACCTTCTTGCAGCTATTTCTTAAATAAGAATAACCTACATAGTGCAATCCATCTTGGAGACATTCTGGTTTGCAGCCCCAGAATCGCACTGAATCTCATGCCAAGAGGCCTCACTAACTTTGATTGCTAAGGAGGAAAAAATAGATCATTAAATAGCAGGGAAGACCAGAATGATTTCTAAAAATAAATACTAATTAGATACACTTTTTTAAAACAAATGCTTAGTTCCTTGTTTTTCCCTTCAATGTTAATTTATGGCATTCCTGACTGTTATTAGCAAACCCTTCTTACCAGTGTTGGTAACTTGGTACTTTATAAACACTTTTAGATACGTTATCTCATGTGATTCTTACTATAAATCTAAAAGGAACACCTAGTTTAGAGATTAATCAAAAAAAAATGGAAGGTTCAGGAAAATTAAGTGACTTAACCAAGTACCCTCTGTTAGTTTTCTATGGCTGTGTAACAAATTACTGCAAAATTAGCAGCTTACAACAACACAGATTTACTATACCAAAGAGTCTATGTGTCAGGAAAAAGTTGGCTGGGTCCTCTGCTCTGAAACAAGGTGCTGGTGGAGTCTACGATCTCATGTGAAGCTTGGGGTTCTCTTCCAAGATCGCATAGTTGCTAGAAGAATTCGGTTCCTTACAGTTGTAGGACTGAGGTTCCTCTTTTCTTGCTAGCTAGTAATCAGGGGTCAGTCTCAGCTCCTAGAGGCCTTCCTCTCACAGCATGGCACCTTACCTCTTCAAATCCAGCAGGAGACTCTCTCTCCAGTCTGAGCTTTCTTCCATGGCTTCCAGTCCAGTGCTCAGCCAGAGAGCAAGCGAGTGATCAAAGAATGAATAAGTGAGTATTTGTGCCAGTTCAGAATCTACCATCTTCTATTCATTTTCTTCTTGCAACCCAGCATCATTTCACATGAATGCTCTAAAACCTTTTGTGTTGGTCTTTAATGATCTGGGTATTGATCGTAGATAACATGGATGTTACATTAAATTTCTTAACCATCTGAAAGTCATTTTCCTGTTTGGGGTCTAGAGGGGAGACATGAGCAGAATTGCTGAGTCATGTTGTCAACCAAGAATCTTGGTTTCAACTTGGACTCTTCTGGTTTATAATGAGAACGGCTATAATTTCTCAAGGGCCAAACACAGGCCAGGTAACTGATAGATAGGTAGGTAGATAGATAGATGATAGCCTGGCATACACGCACACAACACATGCATACATACGTGTTATACTCTTTGTATGTGTGTGTGTGAGTGTGTGTGTGTCTGTCTGTGGTGGAGGAATTACAGATTATTTTTATTCTTTTTCATTTCCTGATGCTTTTCTGTCACACATATATATTCTTTTATATTGAAGTATAGTTGATTTATAATATTGTGTGAGTTTCAGGTGCACCGCAAAGTGATTTGCTTATACATATGTATATATCTATATTCTTTTTTTCGATTCTTTTCCATTATAGTTTAATATATATATAGTCTTAAGCTGAACAATGAATCTGCAGTATTGGTAAGACCATCATTACGTCCATAATATAGATAAGAACTGAGACTCAGAAGTTAAGGAACTTATGCAGAGTTGATGTTGGTAAGTGGCAAAGCAGGCTTCAAGCCCAGGTGCTCTTCACCTCTCCACACAGACTTCCTGTCTACTGCTGTCCCCTCTTCAGAGTTTCTCTGCCACTGAGCCATCTGCCTTTCTTTTACCAGGAATCACCGCTAGCCCATATGGCACCTTTGTATGAATTAGAAAAAGGCATCCCTTCATCAAGATATTTTGCTGCATTCTGCCAGAAATGTGTTGCAATAAATACAGAAGTATTCTATGTCTATGATGTTCACGATGATGCTCCCTAGGTTGTTCAGTGTTCAACCTACACAACTGTGTGGAGCTGCCCTGGGGAGGAACAGCAAATGATCATAGAGAGTCTGATTCAAGTTTTAATATGATTAGTCTGTACTGCTGAGTCTTGGTGCCCAGAGGACTCTTGTTTTTTTGTGGGAGTTTGGTGAGTTTTATGTCTCCCTAATTTGATCAAAACCTGCTTATGGATGACTCAAGAAGGAGAGGATGGCTTATTATTTCTCTTGGCTTGCATTCCTCGGTCTGTGAGCTCAGTTTTCAGGAGTAGCAAATGTGATCTTACTTTCCCAGAAATGCAGTGGTTCTGAGATTATAAACCTCACGCAAATGTGGAAGGAAGCATATGCTGGCCCCACTGGCAGAGTTGGGAGCAGCAGAGGCAGTAACCAATGTAGACAAGCCATCCTCCAATGTTTGCTCTTGATCTGGAGACCACATTATTCCCCTTTTTTTCTGCAAACTGGAAAGAAAAATGTAGGGAAAACAGGTTCATTGGAACACCCTTCCAATGAGTCAAATAGATATTTGTGCCCAAGGCAGTGCAGTAGGAGGGGCCTGAGCAGAGAGGGGAGGGGTGGTGTTAAAAACCGACAGTCACCTGAGGGCTAGAAGGGTCCAGGGAGGCATAATTCCCACACTGCTGCCTGTGTTAGTAATTAACAGTGTTTCTCGATTTTTCTTTTTTTGGATTTGGATTTTTCTGCTGGAGGAAAGAAATTACTTCCGAGCAGAATGAATCATTAAAGTTAACTGTAGGTCATTTGGAAGGAGGCATGTGGGCTCTGACATCCAGACGATCACCAGCCACCAGACGTTACTTAGTCTCTGTGATCCTCAGTTTTCTTCTCTGTGAAATGGGAAAGGTTACTGGTACCTACTTCACAGGGTTGTTGAAAGAACCTGATGAGAAAATTAACGTAAAGCACTTATTTATCGAAGTGCCTGGCATTGAGCAAGCACTCAATAAACAGCAGTGACTATTATTAACGTAACAGTAATATGTAACATATTAACATAATACCTACCTTTCCGGAGGGTGACAAGGCATTTCTCCCCCGGTCCTGCTCTATTTAGCAAAGCTCCCACCAAAGCTTAGCACTTCACACCTTGAAAGAAATTCCGCAGGAATGAGAAACTGAGGAGCAGAATTAATTCTGTGACATCAATCTGTGTGCACCCTCGCTCCACCCACACATCTGTGTCCTCCAGCTCTGCGGCCCTGGATGGTGGCAGTAATTTTAGCAGAACCCAGTCTGCTGAACCTAAGAGACAAAGAAGAAGTCACTATTCTGGGGCAACTACCATAAAAACAGGGAATTTCAATACTTTTATATTACTAAATTGTGCAGATTTCTCTGGACCTGGCAGCCAGCTTCTCCCACCTGCCCACTCCTACACTTCTGCTGTCAGACCTACATTTAGACCCAGCGCAGGGCACTCAGGGAAGAAGGGGAACTCAGGAGTCTGGATTCAGCCAGGGAAAGGTGAGGCTGGGCTCAGATCTGATCCCACCCCTGCTTCCATCCCCCTTTACCTCTCCGGTCCAGGGAAACCAGTCCTCAGTAAAAAGAAGAGCTATAGGTTGGCATTTTAAAAATTGAATTTAAAGTCCAGTGTGATAATAAGTATAGTATACAAATGGCTGTATGTTCAGGTAAAATAGAAATGAGGGCTAGGAAGAAAGGGGAGGATGAAAGCAGAGGACGCTCCCCACACCTGAGTAACAATGGCCTTTACGAGGTCCAGAGCTGCCCCACGTGGCTGTGCAGGCTGTGTGGTGTGCGACCTCAACACCCGTACATGACGATCCTGAAGGAGTTGGAAAGCCCCTCCTCTTGACAAAGGCAAAGGCACACCCAACTATGCTGTCCTTGAACTTGCCCAGGCCCCTCTCCCAAGCTGCTCTGATCAGATTGCAGGGGTCCCTGTGAGCCGCACAGAGTTGAAAATCTGTGTTTGAGGATGGTGCTAAACAGTAGACAATGTTGGAGACCGCCAGAGTATCTTTGTTCTTTTGAGTCCTGTTTTCCTATCGGCAGCTTGTCACTTTGGCGCGGGATCCTGGGGGTGGGGGTGGGGGCGGGCATGGAGTGCGCTGGCTACGTGTACCATAGAAGGTCACTGGTTTGTGTTCTCGGTGAAATAAAGCCCTGGGCCTCAACCAGCTCATCTTCTGCAGGTTTCTTCCTCCTGACAGCAGGACTGGGGTGGTACACTGCCTTTCTCTGTCTAGTAGATGAAACACAGTCTAGAGTCAGGAGCTAAGGGACACATGTTCGTAAAAACTCAGGGCTGGGGCCAAGTAAATGTCTGGGCCCAACATCACTCCCAGGGTGACTCTCTCACTATTTTCCAAGGAACCTGCCTTTCTCTGTGGAGGAGGTAAGGATGGAGATGTACCATGCTTGTCTCCCATGGCTGTGCCTTTAGCCAACAGCAAGCAAAATGGTGGCAAATGCACCAGCAATCACTATGCCATTATTGCCAATGGCCTTCAAGAGAGAGCTGGGGTTTCCCTTTCTTCTAGGTTCTGAAGTGGGACAACAGAGGAAAAGCATCTCATGGTGCCAGGATAGGTGAAAATATCTCAAGTTACTTTCATATATTATGTTACATCCTATCCCATCTTTATATCCCATCAAATGACACACGTGATGGTATCATACATGATAAGTGTATGGTATGATCTGATTTTTTTCAAGGGAGAAATAAGTTATTTGAAGTTTGAATAAACCTCTTAGGAAATTCCAGTCCGTAGTTTTTTTGTTTTGATTTGGGTGGTTTTTTTTTTCCTCTTTCTTTGGTAGTTTGATCTTGAGGTTAATAGCAAAAGGATGTTGTAAAGACTTCTACAGAGATGTGAAAGACGAGAAAATGAGGAATGCTTTCTGGGTCAGGCTGAGTTTGTTCTGAAAATGGAGTCCATGTGAAGTTTGATGACTGAGATAATGAGGCAGAGAGATACAAGGGGTTAACAGCATGGAAGAGAGTTCGGGGGCTTGGTGATGGGGTAAGGAAAATAGGAATGGTGCTCCACAGGAAGCAGGGAGACAAGGAAGAAGGGAGGTTGCTAGGCAACTTCCCGGGGCAGAAGAGAGAAATCTTGAGGGAGGAGGCGCTTTCAGAAGTGCTGCTTTGTGCCGTGGGTGGCTATATCTGTCCGGAACAAACAGACCCGAGAGGCTGGTCACACCTAGTTGGCAGCTGGCTGTTCATCCCGAGCTGCTTCCTGTAATAATAAACATCCGGGAAGGGTCAAGGGCACAGAGCTCCAGGAGAAGTGCGGCAAACAGTCTGAATGGCAGCCGGGGTGCAATACACAGATGAAAGCTGTTTATTCTACAGTTTGTGCCATGGAGGAGATAATGGCATGGCCCATTGGTGCCAAGGGTTGTGGTTAAAAATCCATTCACTGAGTGCCAACTAGATACTGTGTTACTTGCTGGGAGGAAACAAAGGTAAACCAGACATGATCCTTGTCCTGTAGGCAGCTCCCCATCTGGTGGAGATACGTGTGTTGCTAATTAGCTACAGTTACGGGGTATAAAACAAAGCCTAATCATTGAGAAGATGAACTCTGGAGTAGGGTTCGAGTCCCAGTCTGAATCACGCTAGCTGCGACCTTGCAGAAGTTACTTATTCCCTCATCCGTAAAACACAAATGATGAGAGTACCTATGTCATAGGGTTGCTATGAGAACGGAACACGTTGACAATTGAGAGGTGCTGAGAAGAATGTGGAGCAAACAGTAAGGTTTGTTAAATAAGTTCTGGATAGAGGTAAGGAACCCAAGTGCAGTATGGAATGTGGCATAAATCCCTTTCGATACACACATACTTGTATAAAGGTGGTGCTCATCTTAGGTCCACCTGTGATGCTGGGACCCATCTACTTCCCAGCTGCTCTATTAGATGGTTCTTTAATTATCCTACGAATGTTGTACACCATTGTAAGACACCTTCTCTGGGTGAAGGGATCAGGTCTTTCAAACTCAGATCCACAGCATAAGGGAGAGCTGAGTAGCAAATCTTGCCTTTTCTGTCCCCTGGAATGAGAACAAGCACACGCCAATCACAGTGCATCCCCTTTGCCATCAGGAGGGCTCCCCGGTCTGCACGGGGGCCACTTCCCTTCCCTCTCCATCTACAAACCCCCGAGCTTCACTGCCCAGCTAGGCTGCCTCCAGCTTTCCCTAGAAATTTCAGTGTGTCTGGAATGCACGCATTGGAAGCCTGGTATTTCCAACCTCCCTGGCCAGGTAAGCATGCTGTCTGCTGAGTAAAAATAATGTAGACCTGCAGAGCAGCACACGATGTTCTCTATTGTTCCAGCTCTGCCCCCTGCAAGGCATTCGTGACACTTGGCTGGCAGGACCCAGAGCCAGCCAACTGCCCCAGACAAAGGTGACTCCAGAATGTCAGCTGTACAGCAGACAGGGTATTTATGGCACAAACACTTTGCGGAAGAAAGGGAGAGGGGCAAAATGTCATAAAAGAGGAGGAGGGAAAGTCCTGAAAACCCATTTTCTCTGCAGGCCCGGGACTGCCTACCCACCACCCCCATGATCAGTCTATGGAAAGTTCCAGTTTTCTGCTCCAAAGGAGCTGTTTTGGTCAATTCAGATAAAGGTTGAGATTCAGAGTTCTCTCACCGATCCCACGCCTGAGGGCATTTGACTGGGGATGTGTAGAAATCTCTCTTTAAATGCCTGCCTGCCATGGTAAGCCATAATTTTTGTGTCTAAGTACCAGGGCCTCTTTGGGGAGCTAGTGAAATGTCACCCTCTCTTCCTGTGCACAGACTCTCTTTAGGCCCCAGGTGGTCCTCCTGGCCTTCCCCGCCCTCACCCATCTGCTAGGCTGGCCTGGGGCCCACTGACACGCTGGTTTGACCCTTGACCTCAGGCGCACATCCAAGGCCACATGGGCTTGGATGGTGGGTCTGAGGAACGCCAGAGGCACCATCTGTCCTGCAGGAAGACCATCTCTGCGTCCGTCCTCAAGCACTGGCTCCAGACCTTCATCACAGCTGGTAGCTGTTATTTGCCACAATGAAAGATACCGGAACAGTCAGGCCAGGAGGACATGTGATTCAGGGACAATTTGAAATGTGAGCTAGAAGTTTGTAGGCACAGGAGGATCTCTCAAAAAACCTGATAGCAGGGCTTCCCTGGTGGCACAGTGGATGAGAGTCCGCCTGCCGATGCAGGGGACACGGGTTCGTGCCCCGGTCCGGGAAGATCCCACATGCCGTGGAGCAGCTGGGCCCGTGAGCCATGGCCGCTGAGCCTGCGCGTCCGGAGCCTGTGCTCCGCAATGGGAGAGGCCACAACAGTGAGAGGCCTGCGTACCACAAAAAAAAAAAAAATTTGAAAACAACAAAATAAAAGAAAGGAAATTAGAAAATTACTCAAGAATAAGGAATTACCAAGACACGTAGAAAAACCCAGAGAGATTCCTAAACCTTGGGAAATAAGTCAGCAAAGGGTTTTGTCAGAAATCAAAACCACTCAAAAGGATTTTAAAGCCTTCTTCATGCATGATTTGCCTTGAGGCCAAACGCCCCGCCTTTGGTCATCTCAGAACCTGTCTAGGATTCTCCTAGAGAAATCAAAAACTCCAGTAGTTCAGGCAATATTTGGATGTCACAGAAGGGAAGTGACCACCCTCCAGAAATAATACCACTGCTTACCCAACCCCTGGGGTGAGAGGGTGGAGGGGATTGGAAGTATTGGCTGAAAACCCAGTTTCAAAACAATACCTAACTTGTATTGAATGAGTTTATGGGACAAGACTGGCTACCAGAAGAAAGTACCTTGGTTCCTTCCTATATGTGCCCCCTTAGAGCCCTCTGTGGCCTTGGCCCTCCCCACCCTGAGTGACACCCCAAGCAGACCTCATAGCTTTTCCCAGATCCGAACAGGCCAGACCAATGCAATCTCTTACCCATCTTCTTATTGTCTATTTTTCTTGTGCTTGTTTAAAGTTCCTCCCTTTTCCACCACTTGGGCCTGCCTTAGGGTGGGATTTCATTGGGGGTGGGGAGAGAGGAAGAGCCTTGAGCCTCCTTAACTTCGCCTCCAACTCACCGCATCTAGTCCAAGACCCTCAGGCTTGGAATCAGGGCAGAAAGGATTAGAGGAGAAAGTCTGACAGACCAGCACGAATGTAATCTAGTCTTCGGGCTACCCGGGAATAGATAGCAGAGTGGGGAAATTAAAGCACAAAGATGGTACCTCACTTGTCCATAGTTAGAAAATGGTGAGTGTGGATTTGAACCTGGGCAACCCAGCTCTGAAGACTCCATTCCCCGGGACTTGGGCGAAGCCTCATGTTGCCCCTTAACACCTGGCCCAGCATCAGGCAGTCCCTACCTCACACAAAACACCCCCACCGGGGCTGCCTCACCGTGTCTGTGGTCCTCTCGGCCAGGGTCCCTTCCAAGATGATTCCAGTGGGATTTCTCCAGTCAAACTTGCACTCAGGACAACACAAGTCCTCACCAAGCAGTCCTGTCTAGCCACCCTGCTGCCAGCCAGCTCCTCAGACAGTCTTCCAGCCTTTAGATCCCCTGACATGTGTGAGGAAGCAGACTCATTTGTCCCCACAAGTCCGAGGACACATGTCCAGGTCTCTGAAAGGTACACTTGGCTCCCTTGGCTTCATGTGAGGGCAACTCCCAGCATTGATAACTCTCTCCAAAGAAATTCTCTCCCTCTGGTTTTTGCCTCTTTCAAGAATATTTTTTTATATACCCCAAGGTGGGTTATGAACTGAGAGTCGAAATCTACTTCACCATCTCTTTGCATTTCTTCTACGGGTGATCTGACACCTACTGTTCTCAGGCTTTTGGGGTCCTGGACAAAACTGAAAACTCAGAAGAAAGTAAAAACCTGCATTTGACCTCTTATTATACATGTTAGAGGTAATACGCTCTAAAGCATAACTCTGTCCTCCAGAAAAAGAAAAACAGAATAAAGGAAGGAAGGATGCAAGAGAGGGACAAAAAGAAAGAGAAAGACAGAGGCAGAAAGAAGGAAAGAGAACGTGAAAGTGAAAGAGAGAAAAGATGGAAGAAAAAGAGAGAGAGAAGGGCCAGATTGAGCACTGATATCATTAGCATAACACGTGATACGAAGCCCTCTGAGTGCGTAATACATCCCAGTTTATGAGGCTCTTTGTGGAACCTTCTAACAACAACCATTAAAGAAAGATGTTATTGTCACTGTTTTACAGATGAGGAAATGACGAGAACCTCAGGGCAGCCTGACTTTTCAGAGGTGCCCACAAATGGGGGGCGGGGTTGCTCTTATTCTGCAATTAACATGCATCTGAAGCCTCGTCTTACGTGGCACCAAGGCTCCTGCACGCCCTGGCTCTCCCTCTATCTGCCTGGCCACTTCTTCTCAATCTTCTTTGCTGGTTTCCCCTCATCCTCGCAGCCTCTAAACACCTCCAGGCTCAGGCCTCAGGCCTCTCTGCTTTCCTATCTCCACTCACCCTCGGGGCGATATCACCGGGACCTGCTGGTGATTCCCACGCTTACCTCTCTAGTCCAGATCTCTCCACCTACTAGCTTACTCGCCATCTCAAATGTTAGACATCCAAAGCTGAGCTCCTACCATTCCACCCTGAACCTAGTTCTCTTCACAGATGTCCTCACGTCAGTAAACGGCAAGTCGATTCTGCTCGTTGCCCGGAACAGGAATCCTGAAAGCGTCTTTGACTCCCCTCTTTCTCTCCTGTCCTACATGTCCAATCCATCAGGAGGTACCTTTGGTGTGGTGCCTTCAAAGCATATGCAGAATCCAGCCACCTCTCAGCACCTGCACTGCTACATCTCGGTCCAAGTCACCATCCCCTTGCACGACCATGGCCCCTTGGCCAGTTGCCCTGCTTTGTACCGTGGCTTCTGGAGTCTACCCTGCACATAGCAGTCTTAGAGTCTGCGCCTTCTGAAGTGTTAGGCAGAGCATGCCAGAGCACTGCAGGAAGCACTTCCACACCCTCACACGCACACCCAGTGGTTTCCATCATACTGGGAGGAAAACCCCAAACCCTCCTAAGACCTATAGCCCTGTGTGAGCTGACCAGCAGGAACTCCCCAACCTCCTCTCCTTCCATGTCCTTTCCCCTCATACCGCTCAGCTGGCCTCCACCACCCCCTCCGACGCCCTTGAGCATGCCAGACATGCCCCTACCTGACAACCTTTGCATTCACTCTCCCTGCCTGAAATGCTCTCCTCCCACATAATCACATAGCTTCAGGCCTTCACTTAAATGTCACCTTCTCGATGGGCCACCCATCCCTGGCCACTCTATCTGTATCAGACATCCTCCACACAGCACGCACCGGTGGTCCAATTCTTCTCCCTTCAGACAGAATTCTTAGGGGGCCTCTCAGAGTCAGTCCGGGGAGATGCCAGGATCTGTTGCACTTGATACCAAGCAGTGGCTACCGTGGAACCTGCATGGATTCTTGCGCTGATTCTCCTGCCCTTCCTGCCTCATTACTCCTGTTTCTCATGCTTGCTTCCCTGGAATTTTCTTGCCAGTAAAGTAAAAGCACTAGTTTGTCCGCTATATCTGTGAGTCTGTTTCTGGTTTTGTAATATTCATTCGTTTTATTTTTTAGATTCCACATATAAGTGATAACATAATGTATTTGTCTTTCTCTGTGTGACTTATTTCACTTAGTATGATAATCTCTAGGTCCATCCATGTTGCTGCAAATGGCAAAATTTTATTCAGTATTCCATCATATATATATATATCACATCTTCTTTATCCATGTATCTGTCTGTCAATGGACAATTCATTGTTACCAGCGTGGAGAGGGAAGAGGAAGACCGAGGGGCAAATAGGGCTGGAGGGTTAACAGGTCCAAACTACTATGTATAAAATAAATAAGCTACAAGGATATATTGTGTAGCACAGGGCATATAGCCAGTGTTTTATAATCACTTTAAGTAGAGTATGATCTATAAAATATTGAGTCACTCTGTTGTACACCTGAAACTAATATAATATCATAAACCAACTGTAAATCAATTAATTAACTAATTAATTAATTAAAAGTAAAAGCTTTAGTTTGAAGCACTGTGTTCTCTGAAACTCACTTCCTAAAATTGTAAGCCTGCTACCAACACATATCACACACACACACACACATACACACACGTGCCTTCCTATCCTTTTCACTTCTTTATTTTTCATCTCAGCACCTATCACCATATACTATACCATATATATTTACTTTGTTTACTATCTTTCTCCTTACTAGAATATAATCACTATGATTTTTTTCTATTTTGTTTACTGTTGCATCACAAGAATATAAAATATTGTAGGTGCTCAATAAATATTTGTTGAATGAATGAATGAGTATGAAAAGGAGCTTGATCCAAAGAACTGAGAGGAAGCAACTCTCTAAAGATAGAGACCAGAGACGATGCTATGCAGATCCAGGCCTGCTGGGAAAGACTTGGAGCTCAGTAACTGGCTGGTCATTCCACATCTTAGTGGGTAGACAGGTGTAGGGGGCCCTACAATAAAGTGACACTAGATACACTCATGGCTTATGTCTATGAAACTGAATAAACTAGCTTCATGCATCTTGAAAGAGATAAGTTTTGCTGTTGTCATTGTTGATATTTTCCAAATGTTTAATGTAGATCTAATTTGTGTTGTTTCACATTTGGCAGTAAAGTGTGCTGTGACTTTAGATGACGTCTTTGCTATTTTTTTTTTAATCCTAGTGGTTCTGTAATATTCCAGTTACATTTTACCCAGAAAATCACCTTTCCTGAGAAGAAAATGCTAAAACCATATCAAATGGCTTAGAGATTCCAGGCTGATATAAATAAATTCTCAATAGGAAAATTCACTGCACACTTGGTCTTTGTGGGATTAGGAGGTGTTATCCTGCCTTTCACATCCTCTGCCAAGGCAAACAGTGGTATCTTTATGATCAGTTTGGAAATCTGCCATATCAAGAGGCTTTTACATCCGTCAAGCAATATTTATTTGAAATCCAGACTGCCTACGAAGTATCTAAAAGTACTCATCTACTGGAAACAAGATCAATACAGAATAATAGCCTATTGTGAGTGGCTCTGAATCTGGAGAGCCCTTTATTTTATTGTGGGTACAGTACAACGCACCAGTAAAGTTTCTAATGAGAGAAATAGTGCATTTCAGAAGAAACAAATTTGTTATGGCGAAGATTTCAAATTGTTATAGCAGAAGAATGTACAGAATAGTATGTCTAGATTTCAGCAAGACATTTGATTAAGTCAGCCATGATATCTCCTCATGGACAATGTGGAGAAATAAGAACCTTCCTTATATGGCAAGAGCGAGGGTGACATAGAGAAAAACTAATTATCGTTATTATATATTATTATATAATTCAATTCCTGGTGCAGAATAGCTATTCCATAAGGGTCATTATTATTGGTATCTTTATATTAGCTACCAATAGTGAAGACTTATCATGTGTAACTGAAGACCTATCATGTGTAAGATGAGTTAAATGCATCCAGAATCATCTAGAGGATAGAAGGGGGGCTTGCCAGTCCGCAGCTGAGGGGCTAAGCTAGGGATTGGAGGATTTGGAGGAAGTCTGAGGCTAGAACCCTCCAGCACTGGTCGGTGGAATCAGTCTCAGGGAGATGAGGCCTGGGACAAGAACAAGTGAGAGCTCCTGGTCCAAAAACACTCATGCAAAAAGCAGCTCAGAGGTCACCTGAGACAGGATGTGGGAGGGAGGGATGACTAAGGGGCACAGGAAAACTTGGGGGACTGATGGATATGTTCATTGTTTTTACTGTGGTGATGGTTTCATTGTTGTGAGTGTATGTCAAAACTCATCAAAATATACACTTTTGGGGGCTTCCCTGGTGGCACAGTGGTTGAGAGTCCACCTGCTGATGCAGGGGACACGGGTTCGTGCCCCGGTCCGGGAGGATCCCACATGCCACAGAGCAGCTGGGCCTGTGAGCCATGGCCGCTGAGCCTGCGCGTCCGGAGCCTGTGCTCCGCAATGGGAGAGGCCACAACAGTGGTAGGCCCATATACCGCAAAAAAAAAAAAAAAAAAAAAAAAAAAAAAATATATATATATATATATATATATATACACTTTTCTTATGGGCAGTTTATTGTACATCACTTAAGCACCTCAGTGAAGGTGGAGAGGACAGGATAAGAGAGGAGAGAAAAGGAAGAATAAATTAAGCCATATCAAAGTACCAGTAGCTAGCATTGAGTCAGGCACCTGGAAGTCAGTGATCAATTCCAATGCGAGACTGGAGTTGCCAGAGCTAAATTCAAATGGAAAAGTGCAGACATGACCGGATGCTCTGATGTAAGGTCAAGAACCGAGGGAGACATCACTGGGGGAGCAAGGCGAGTGTGTATCTAACAGTGGGGATACAGCTTGATGCTCTTGCCTTGCAGGTTGCTCCATGCCCCCAACATTTGAAAGGGACCATGGTCAGATCCACGCAGTGAAACTTACTGGGCACCATTTTCAAATTCAGGAAGGAATGGCTGTCTTGGGAGGTGGTGAGCTCCAGTCACTGGCAGTGTTGAAATGAATGTTGGCTAATCAAACCTTGCTGCCTAATTGCTTAGGAAGCTTGTTAAAATGTTCCCCTCTCCACTCTCACTCCTGTCCCAGAACTACTGAATCAGAATCTCCACAGTGGCAACTGACATCTGTATTTTTTTCAACTTCCCAGGCGATTCTGAGGCAGCCTGTGTTTGGCATTTGCTGCTGTAGAATTGGACTCAATTGATTATCTCTACAGTTCCTTCTAATTCTAAGTTTCTATGATTCGATGAATACCCTGGACATATGAAATTATTCTTTGAGTGTGACACAAGGCTTCTGGGACAGACTCCCCCTTTTCCCAGACAAGAAGTCCTGGGGAGAATCTTTCAAAGTACGGGAGCCCCAAGGTCCTGATTCCAAGCAACAACAAAGTGTGTGAAAAGCTTAGCCTATCAAGATATTCATCCCTGAAGACCTGCCCGTCTCCTTGGTGAAGGTGTCTACTCCTCTGTGGGTCCCAGCACCTCTCTTCTTTGCACTCTGAACTCTACTGCATCAGAAATCTTGGTCCTTTTGAAAAGGGGACCAGGGAAGCAGAGGGTGCTCCTCATGTGTTGTCTTGGCATCATCTATTGGGAGGTTCAATAGACCCAATTAAGAATGCATGCCCAGCAAGTTACAAACTAATTGAGAAATCAGACTAAAGAAAAGGGCATGTAGAGACCAAAACATCATCTTCAGGGCTGATAAACTTGCTGTCAGAATAGCAGAGTCCACAGCACAGCCCCCGTCACAGGCAGCGTGGGGGAAGGTGCTTCGCCATAGAGCAGAGCCTGCCCTGGCACCACCTATATCACTTCACAGAGGAGCAGAGCAAAGCAGGCGTCTCCCGGGAGCAGTGTGGCCCCGGGGCGAGGGGAGTGGGGGTGGGCAGGGAAAGGATAGAGCTCCGTGTGCCCAGTGTCTCCTTCATGGCTCTCCAGTTAGAATCTGTTCCTCCTATTCTCTCGGGAGGGCCAGGTGGGGAGCGGCAGCAAGGTTACAGGGATGGACGCCCTCCGGAGTGGGAAGGAAGTCTCCCCGCCCCGCCCAGCTCTTTCATATTCCTCTTTTGTGTATATCTTGTCTCCTCACATGAAGTATAAACCAATGGAATGCAGGGATTATGTGTTACCTTCTTTTGATGTTCTCTCCAAAGTGCCTGGCACTGTGCCGGGCGTATTATGGATGTTCAAAAAAATGTTCAGGACAAAGAACCCAGGAACAAGGGATGGAAAGAGGGAGGAAGGAAAGGGGGAGAATAGGATGGTGATTCTCAAGTTAAGGATGAGGGAAGCAGGAGTGGTGAAGGGCTTTGACAATGAAGGCAGGTGGCCTGAGTTCAAATCCTGCTTCTGCCTCTAACCGGCTCTATTATTCTGAGCAAGTTACCTAAATTTTCTCATCTGTACCTACCACAGAGCCTTGTTGTGAGCATGAAATGGGTTTTGGCCTATTGATGGGTTAGAACAAAGTTGGCAAACTACAACCTGTGGTCAGCCTGACCTGACGCCTATTTTTATAAATAAAGTTTTACTGGAACCCAGGCACGCCCATCATGTATGTATTGCCCACAGCTGCTTTCACACTACAGGGCAGAGTTGAGTAGCTGAAACAGATCTTGTGGCCCTGAAAGCCCGAAATATTGACTATCTGGACCTTTATGGAAAAAGTTCGCCAACAAAACCCTGGCTTAGAACACAAGTGCTCTGTTCTTTATCCCGAAGAAGTAGAAGACTCAGTACGTGTGTCATTTTCTCTTCAAAGTAGTCTCATTTCTGACAGTCGGGCCTTGGGGGTCCCTCCCCACTGTCATTCCACGGCCCCTCAAACCTACTTCCACGGCACTTATCTCACGGCATCGTCTCATTGGTCTGGGCTTCCTCCACTGCACCCTGGGATTCTCCAGGTTGGGATTGTGTCTTGTTCATTGCTCTAGCCTTGCACAGGATTGACCCCCAGGAAATGCTTGCTCAATTAACGTAGTAATCAGAGATATACTAACGCACAATATAAACCCTCAGAAATAAGAGTCTATAAACCTACAAAGGGACAAAAGCTAGAGTTCTAAGCAAGCCTCTCTGGACTTTGCCTCCATCACTGTGACTGGGGCAGATCTTCACATCCTCATCTCTGCCTCTTTATTTTCCTCTTTTTATTTCTCAGCGTCTGGCTGCAGTGGCACTGGAATAGTGGTCCCCCTCTCATTGATCAGCCTGCAATCTACAACTGGCATCGCTTTTCATTCCTTGTGGGGTCATCAGCCCTCCCGTTGATGGTCGGGAGTCCATGCCAAGATGTGGCAGCCGGGAGAGCTTCAGTCCTGGGGCAGATGCTGCCCGTGGGAGCTGAGGAATGCACCCGCCCTTGCATTCCACAGCAGGTGTGCGGGGGCATTCTTATCATGCTTCTTGTGGAGCTGCATCTGCTCCTGGCTTTCAGAGCTCCTGAGCATTTTCACAACAAAATGTTAGGCTATATTTATCTGTCACATCACCAAAGCTGGTCTTTGAAATTTCTGTCCAGGAAATGTTTGAGCTGTGCTGTTAACGAGCTCAGTGACCTTGATACCTCCCAGATCCTTGACCTCCTCCTCTGTAAAAGGAGGGGAGATGGTCACAAGCCCTCCCCACCGCAACCTTAAACTCTGACATCCAGTGCCTCTACAAGGTCACATGAACCCTTAGTACTGGAAATTCCTCTAAACAGGATTAGCGGCTAATTCAGGCATTGACCTGCCTGTGGGGCAGTTGGCTGTGAACTGCCCACCATCTGTGAAACCCTCTGCCTATAGGATGCCGACCTCTGGTCCTCCCACTGACAAGATCTTGCCCAAATCCTCCCTTTTAAGGTAAAATTCCTCAAAAGGCTCTGAGTAGCTTGAGCTTTCCCAAGGCTCCTTGGGGCTCAAAGGTGAAGTCAATGTTTGTCTCCAAGTAAGAATTCATTAGCTGCTATTGCCAATCAGAGCTGTTTTCTCTGAGTGGAAACGGCCTCCCTGGAACTCTACAGGTCATAAGGCCAACAGCTTAACATGCAGAATCTGCAAACAGCCGTGGTGTGATCCACCAGGACTGGCAGGTAACACATAAGTTTCCTCTTCTGACTCAACGGTCTGGCTACCCATCAGGGACCGGCTGAAAAGTACCTGCCATATCTTGTGGATGAGACCCAGGCCCCATCAGACAGCAGACTGCAAACCTCAGATGGATCTGGAAACCTGAATCCCTCTCCTGGGCGTTCTGGCAAAGCTCTCTCTCCAGTGTGACTTGAAAGAAGAGGGTGTTTTTTTTTTTTTGTCCTTACAGCACTTTTATTCCCATGGGAATCAGTAAGTAGAAATGCATTTGTAGAGTAATGGGTAAAAATGATTACTAGGTTTTTAAAATGTTCTTTCTGATGTTCCAGTTCACTCAATGGTGACAGTTATACTGACAGCCACACTTATTCGTGATCCAGAGAAATCTTTGCTTAATACTACATTAAGTGCTGTTTGAAAAGTAACAAACCTTGTATGGCTTTCCCCACGGCGTTCAGGGCCTTTGCCATCCTCCTCCACGGGAGCTGACAATGTTTTAGCAAAGTTAGCTCTTGATGCTGAAATTCTATTTGGGGCAGAGAAACATCTCAGGATACATTGGAGCCTGTCTTCCTCAGATAAACAGCCTCAAGGAATGTCCTAGGAGGATTATGCTGGCCCAGGGGTGATGGCTGCAGCCCTCTTCTCTGGAACAGACTTTATTTTAATTAAAACCCCCTGAGCCTTACTTATTAAGACTTGCGGCACTCGCCAACAGTGGAATTTTTCCTGCATGGTCCTTTTGAGAGCTACCTAGATGACTTTGGCAGAGAAATGACATATAAATAACACTTAGGATTATTATTATTGGGCCAGGTTCTCACCCTGTGGAACTCTCTGGGAAGTCTACTGCTTGTACTTGCTTGCTATAAATACTACATCCTTCATCTTCCCCCCAGGCGCACAGGGGATGAGACAGTGGAGGGCTATGTGGGGGTTGGAAGAGGGCATCATTTGGAAGATCTGTTAATTGAAGTCAGTTTGAGGGTCACTCTGCACATGATCAATAAGCTATAACAAATTATTCCCTATTTTGGGAATTCATTCATTCTCCAAGTCTCCAGAGAGTGCCTTTTAGACCTGCTTCAGGAATGGAAACAGACTGAATTGGCCCAGTGAGAGACGAGATTGTAGAACAAATGACACTGACCTGCCACAGGGTAGGAAGACATGGCCCCCTATCACAGGGGGACCATGTCTCTAACCAAATGGGACCCCATCAGGAGGCAGAGGACAGGCACTGTAGACTATCCCCAACATTTAAGGGAAGTGTTTCTATTTAGGAATGCTGGTACCAGATCCTAGGGTGAACACTGGTTCACTTAGCAGATATTTGAGTCTGTGCCATGTGCCAGGAACCACCCTCTGTACTGGCCTGGGTGGTAAAGAGGACAGGCAAAGTCTCTGTTCTCTGGAAGCTCAAATTCTAAGGTATGGTGTCGGGGAGATAAATCATAAATAAGTAAACAAGAAAGCAAACAAAGAGATCAGATAAACTCAGAGGCACAAACAATGATAGTCAACAAAACCGTGGTGGAAAGTGACTGGGGAAAGGTAGGCCTCTGGGAGCCTAGACAACTCTGATAAGAGTGAGTGATGAAGCCTTCCAGAAGGAGGTTAATATTTGAGCTGAGACCCAAAGAATGAGAAGCAGACAGACCTGGGAAGATACGACTAGAGCTTTGTAGGCAAAAGGAATAGCAAGTGCAAATACCCTGGGGCCAGAACATGAGTGGCACGTTCCAGGAGCAGAAGGAAAGAGGTCCTGATGTGGCCAAGTGAACAGGGGGAGTGGCAGGAGAGGCAGATGGTGCCAGACCACCTCCGAGGCTATGGTAAAGACTTGGATTTCATTCTGCAAGCATGGGAGGCCATTAGAGGTGCCATAGAAAAGACTACTAGTTGCCCCCTGTAGCCATTCTCCCCCTCTTTTCAGTCCTGGAATCCTTGACTTTTAGCCAGCAAATGCCACCCAGTTTGAAAGTACATTTTCCAGCTGTATTTTGCATAAATTTATGGCTGTATGATTAAATTCTTGTCAATAAGATGTGAACAGAAGTAATGTATGCAACTTCTGGGCCTCACTCTTAAAATGATCAGGCAATGCTCTTCTCTCTCTTTCTCTCCCATCCCGATGAGTAGGACACAGATGTGTCTATAGATCCATCTATAGACTTTGGATCTTGACTTTGGAACTTTTTGACTTTGGAACATGAGGGCAACATCCTATGGTATGGTGAGCAACAAGGGAGAGGGAACCTCAGTCATTGCATGATTACATGGAGTTTGACAACCCACCTGCCCTGAATCAGCTTTACTTCCTTTGTTTGAACTGTTGTATTTTGGGCTTGTGCTACATCAGCTTAGCCTGCATCCTAACACAGGATATTTCAAGCAGGAAACTGACTTGATTTATGTTTCCAAGAGATCAATCTAGCTTCCACATGGATAAATTACTGGGGTGGGGTGAACAGTGGGTGCAATGAGACCAGAGGCCAGCTAAGAGGCCATTGGCACACAGAGAGAAGTGAGTAGATATGGGACAGATTTTGGAAGTAGAACCAACAAGAGCTGGAGATGGAGTAGATGATTGGGGCGGGGGGGAGATTGAGGAAAGAATAAACAAGGTAACTCCTAGTTTGGAGTCCTTGGGTGATTTTCCCATCTAGATGGGATCTGAAGACAATAGGAGATGGACCCCACTAAAAGGACACTGAAGCATCTCTGCCATGGGCACCTCTGGTAGGAGCTACCCCTGAAATAGCAGACTTGGAGATGATCCATACCACAATTGTCAGTCCAATAATCTTCTATAAAGACACATGCATCACGCCCCACATTTGAGTTGAAAATCCTTAAGATTATTTTAGTTGCATGCAACAAAACCAACTCTGGCTAGTTAGAGACCTAAACTGGCCCACAGAACCTAAGTGTAGTCCTTTGGGAAAAAAACAAAAAAAAAACTAGAACTGAGGACTAGAAAGATAACAGGCATCAGATAATACTTTTAGCTCTTTATCCCTAAATAGACCACTTTGTCTGCTTTTCTGTATATATAATGAAGGATGGTGTTTCCATGGCTTCAGGGTTTATATTACTTCTAGCAAATATACTAAACCTATCTAGACACTCGTCTCAATCCTAAACCCCTAGAAGTGAGAATTTAACCAGCCTCGATTGGGTTAGGGGTCCAACCAACTGTAGTCAGGAGAACAGGACCAAATCATTTAAACACGGCTGCCTCTACCCATCCACATGGAAAGGTCACAGAGAAAGGGGCAGACAGCACCCCAAAGTGCCTTTCTAACAAGTCCATATGGAACACAAATCTCATTTTCATGAAGACACAGCACCTCAGGGCTCAAAAGACCCTTTGGAAGCATCTACCTCCAATACAGAGGTAAATTGAAGTCATCTTAGGCCTTCAGATAGCTTTCTTATTTTTAAAGGTATCTTGTACAGATGATGTCATGGCCTTCCTTGGGGAGCACTGGTGAGGACTCACAATGCTTACAGACACTCTCTTCTATTTCTCACCTATGTGCTTACCACAGCATGCGAAAAACTCTTCTCTTTTTCTCCTCATTACAAAGGGGCCAGCTGGTCACCAATTCTACCCCCTCAGAATAACCCTCAGGATGGTATACCTCAAGTAAAACTGATGGTAGTGGACGTGGAATTCTGTGCATGACCGGCCTGGATGTGACACTGCAGTCTCAGAGGTTTGTCTAAACCAGCTCTGAACAAATCAGAGGGCTGTGGATCTGACTTTTTTTTTTTTTCTAGAAGCATGTATTCTACAAGTCAGTGATGCCATATTCCTCTTCCCCTTGTTGGTCTCAAACACTCATTTTTTATTCCCATCCAGGGCTCATTCTCTGCACTTCTCTGAATAAAATTTAAAATTGAGCTGTAAGAATGGATACAGCATCTCTTTATCTGTCAGAGGAAAATTAGCTAAGGATAGTTATGGGCCCCAGGCAAAGTTAGGGATGTCGTCTGCCTCTTAAAGGCTTGATTGGGAGGGTTTTATTGTTATTATAAAGATGCACTTCCTTTTAAAAGTTTAGAGCTTTTTGTTTTCTTCATTTAGTCACAGGGGGTCATATGATTTTTTTTTTTTTTTAATTAAGAGGCTTTTTGGTTTTAAGGCTGAAACTTAACCACATGCACAGTAAGGACTCTGGGAAAGTGAGTGGGGCCTCTGAGGAACAGTTTACCTCTATTTATACAGAGGACACTGTGAGTTCTGTGTCTCCTGATAATACGTGCAAGTCACAACCCTTCCACCGCAGAACAAGCCCACCGCAGGGGTCCATGTATCCTTTTTCCAAAAAGCAAGGCAATGAAGAAATAAACTTTTGCTATCCTTTCTCTCTCATCATTCCTTTGACTTTTTTATTATGCAACTAACAATTATGATCAAGCAGATAATATGCATTAAAAGTTCTCCCAAAATAGTATCTCACTATTTTTATAGGTTTTAAATTTTCCTTCCAGAATTTCTGCTCATGGTGTTCAAAACCGTCATTATCATCATCCCTATTGTCCGTTAACCAGTAACCATCACAAGTTCCTGCTTTTTTTCCCCACATTTTTTTATTGTGGTAAAATATACATAACGTAGAATTTACCAGTTCCACCATGTTTAAGTGCACAGTTCAGTGGCATTAAGTACATTCACAGTGTTGTGTAACCATCATCACTCTCAATTTCCAGAACTTTTTCATCATCTCAAACAGAAACTCTGTACCTATTAAACCGTAACTCCCTATTTGCCTTTCCCCTGCCCCTGGTCATCTCTATTCCACTTTCTGTCTCTATGAATTTGGCTGTTCTAGGGACCTCATATAAATAGAGCCCCTGCTTTTTAATCTACTCTCCAAATCAGACTCTGTGGCTCCCCTGCCACACTCTCATACAGAGGCCAGAGGCCATGCATTCTAAATTGTGGTCTTTCAATATGAAGACGGTACCCTTTGTACACTATCTTACTTAATCCTTATAAGACCTGGCAAGCTACATATGACCTCCTCCATTTTCTAGCTGAGGAAAATGAGGCTCCTACAGATTAGATCACAAAGCTAGTGAACAGCAAAGCCAGGATTCAACTCAGGTTATCTGAATACCAATCCCTTCCCTTCACCATCATGCTGTCCTCCTTGCCCCACTGACACCTGGCAACATAGAATAACTGTCTTCCAGACTCTTGCCAAGGATTAATATCATGCCCTGTGTTGTTCAGTCTTTACACAAACCCCAGGTTGGGAGAATGTTATTTACGTAGGAGGTACATGCACGTTAGTGAGAGGCCGTGCCGTAGAGTGGTCCAGCCCTGGAACCAGCCTGCTGGGTACGGCAACTGAGTGACTTCAGCCAAGTTCCTTAATTCGCACGATTCAGTTCCTAGCTCTGCAAAACGGGGATGATAATGGTGACACCAGTCTCACTGAGTTCTTGTGAAGGTAAAATAAATGAATGCACGGAGAGTGCTAAGCATAGTGCCGAGTGCTTAGAAAACATAGTATATGATTCTGAAGTATATGGTTCTTATGATTATCACCCATTTCTATAGCTCAATGATTTTTACAATATTTTGATCATAGATTCCTTGATGACATTTATGTATCTCTGCATCAGTTAGGACGCTTTCTGTTGTAAGTAACAAAACCATAAGTCAAACTGCCTTAAACTAGAAGGAAACGTCTGAGAATAGCTGAAATCTAGAGGTGAGCAGATTCAAGGCATGTGCGGTCATCAGTGGATGACGTCATCAACAACCATCCTCTCTCTGTATTCCCTTCTGTCGTCTCAGCATCAGGATCAGCCTAAATGTTGGCTCCTGGGGGCAGATGGCTTCCCGTGGCAACCAGAGCTTTGTGCTTCCTGCTCAGATCTGGAAAGACAGAAGGAATAAATAGGCTCCTCATTATGATTGAGCCAACTCAGGTCTTAACACGTCTCCTCGTGATGGGGGAGGAGCTAGCAGGTGCTAAGGCAAGGCCATCAGGAGCCCCTCTTGGAGCTGACAGTAGAGGAGCTGCCTTCAGAAAACCAGTGTTTTCAGAAAGACAAGACTAACAGCAAGAGCTTCAAATCTCTGTGCATTAAAATACAACACACCAATTTGGCAAACTAGTTCAGAAGTTTCAGTCTCCAGAGTAAGAGCCCCATGGTAGATATTCTAAATGAAAGAGTATCGATGGATGAAAACAGACTTCCAGGAAGTTGTATATATGAAACATGTTTTGCTCACTCTTAGAACCAGTTACTGAATCGCATGCCAGCATTATGCTGTGGGTCTCTTCCTGTCACCCACCATAATGTTAGGGAAAATGCTCCTGAACAACTCATTTGATTTTAGTTTCACAACAATGTGAAACATATATTTAACCATGACTCTCTCTCCCCTCACACCTCTAGGCACCTTAGTTTTATGGCTTAATTCAAGGAAAAGGTAGAATTAATTGTTCTGTGCTAACCCTATAACTTGTTTGTTGTCTTCCTGTCAATAGTTTCCCTTCCTCCTCACTCAATTAATTTTTTTGTATTGTATGTAGATTTTTACCCACCCAGCTTCTTTATGGAAGAAACAGGGTAATAAATAAATACATTTAAATAGCCCAAAAAAAGGAAAACATATTTTTGCTCAGTGTCAAACCCAGCATTATTAATAGTTAATTTTAAAATGTGAAGAAATATGTGTTGAGGGAATAGTTGAATAAATTATGACATATTCATAAAATTAAATATATTGCAATTAAAGTTATGTTTATAAAGAATTTGTGATAAAATTTTAAAAATCTTTGCTTTTAATATTAACTTTAAAAAAAATAGCAAGCAAAATTGAGTATGGGTATTCAGTTTCTGACAAACAGTAAACTAGACTAATACAGCTTCTTTTCACTACCAAAAATACAAGTGTTAGATTAAATTTTTAAAATAAATTTAAATACATAGCTGAGAAATTAAAAGGAAAGGAAGAGAGAATGGTAGTGAAGGAAAGAGGAAAGGACAAAGGAACTCCCAGGTAACATTAAAAAAAAAAAAAACAAGGATTGAAAGCCAGAGGTGTGATTGCTTGACATTGTAACATGGAAGTTCAGGAGAACATCAGATCCAGATACATAACTTGACAGCTAAGAGCTGGGGCTTCTACACTCATGTTGGGACAAAATATAGAGCACTGAGACTAGATAAGGTGAGGAGTTTGAGGGTTAGAACTGAAATGTTTGCATGAAACCAGAATCCTCCTCCCTGAATGGCAGTAATAGAACCCATTGGACCAGAAAAGCACCAATGAAACTTGTCTCTTCCCATCATGGGAAGTGGGGAGCCTCCAAAAGCCTCCTAAGCCTCTTACATACAAGATGTACTGTCCAAATGTATTTTACTCATAGGGTGGTAATCCCAGGCTGAAAAACTAATGAAAACTTAGTCTCAGATTGGTGAAACTTGGAAAAAATCACATGTAAAATATTCAGTCTGGGGCTTCCCTGGTGGCGCAGTGGTTGAGAATCTGCCTGCTAATGCAGGGGACACGGGTTCGAGCCCTGGTCTGGGAGGATCCCACATGCCGCGGAGCGACTAGGCCCGTGAGCCACAACTACTGAGCCTGCGCGTCTGGAGCCTGTGCTCCGCAACGAGAGAGGCCGCGATAGTGAGAGGCCCGCGCACCGCGGTGAAGAGTGGCCCCCGCTTGCCACAACTAGAGAAAGCCCTGGCACAGAAACGAAGACCCAACACAGCAAAAATAAATTAATTAATTAATAAACTCCTACCCCCAACACGTGAAAAAAAAAAAGCTTAGTCCATGTCAAAAAAAAAAAAAAATTCAGTCTGTAAGGACACTGTCACAGATTGCCACAAAAACAAACAAAAACCATTGGAGATGTGTATACAATCTAATATATAAAAACAGATGTGATGATAGAAAAATTCATACCCCAATTTGAAAAAAATAGAACAATATTAGAGAAATTATAAGATAAATGTTTGAAATTATCAGGTAAAACAAAGTATAGCTACATACTAAAATAATTAGATACTATAATATTAAAAATATAGTCACTGATAGTAAGAACCCAATAAAACAGGAGATTAGAATCAGCTCAAGAAAAAATTAGTAAACTGGAAAACAAATATGAGGCAGTTACTTAGAATACAGCACAAAAATAGAGATGAAAAATAATACAGAAATTTTAAGAATCTAAAGGATCAAAAAGACAGATATCTAAAAAGGAACAATAAATAGACTGATGTCTCATCAGCAAAAGTAGAGACCAATACAGTGGACTGACATCAAAGTATTCAGGAAACATAACTGTCAACAAGGAATCATACCCAGAGAAACTACTACTCAGAGTGAGGGCAAAACTATGCAAACAAAGATGAAGGGAGTTTATCCTTCACAGGCCCTTGTTGAAAGAATTACTGAAGAAAGTTATTTATTTGGAAATAAATTGAACTTAGAAGATAAGAGTAGAACACATGAAACATTGTTGACCAAATGGTAAATGCAAGGGTAAATCTAAATAAACATCATGTGCAGAAACTCTAGAAAAACCAAAACATTATGCATAATAAAAATGATTAATTTTAGGGAGTTCAAAAACAAAACCAACTCAACATATTATTACATAATGACATGGTGGACAGATGACAGTCACAGAGTTAAAGTAACCTAAGGTCCTTGTATTGTTCCAAGGAGAGTAGGCCTGTTGATTTAATGTTAGCTTTCTTAAATTAAGTACATAGGCTGAAAGTTCAAGGGTGACCACTGACAAAATAGAAATAGAACATTTACTTCCAAATATAGAAATATTCAAAATAAATATAAACATATTAAATTTACCCATTGAAAGACAGAGATTATCAGATTGTTTTTTAAAATACGCCTTAGGGCTTCCCTGGTGGCACAGTGGTTGAGAGTCCGCCTGCCGATGCAGGGGACACGGGTTCGTGCCCCGTCCAGGAAGATCCCACATGCCGCGGAACTGCTGGGCCCATGAGCCATGGCCGCTGAGCCTGCGCGTCAGGAGCCTGTGCTCCGCAACGGGAGAGGCCACAACAGTGAGAGGCCCGTGTACCGCAAAATAAATAAATAAATAAATAAAGTAAAATATGCTTTATCTTCCTAGTAATTTTTTTCATAATTACATAGCATTTATCTTTATCCCTACACAATTTTTTTGCCTTAAAACTTGCTCATCTGATATAAATATAAATTCCATTATCTTGAGTCAACTATTCTTGATATTTTAGAAAGTCCCCTAGTGGCCTTTTGAAATTACATAAATATATGTTAGTTTTTTCCAAAAAGACTTTGATTTAGAAAAATGTCCATTTTAATATATGAATAATATTCATATCCATTACCTTTTGATTTCTAGGTAGGCCTCCTCCAACAATATGACATGCGTTTATCTTCCTAGACATGGACATCATGTTTCAAAAGTAGGATATTCTTAGTATACTTTTAGTAGTTGCTCTTCATCAAGTTAAGGGAAGTATTTTCCATTTGTAGTCAATGAATAGTTTTTATTATGAATGACACTTTAATTTTATACTTTTAAAGCATTAGACTCTTTATATGACACCTTGCCCTTCATCCCAACTTCTATTCAACATTGTTCTACAGGAAGTTTTATCTAACAGAGTGAGATAAGAAAAAGAAAATCAGAGATAAATAGATTAAAAGGGAAGAAACCACATTGTCATTATTCATAAATAATATGCTTTTTTTGATATAGAAAATCCAAGAATATCTTTACATGAACAATTAGAATTAGTAGAGATTTCAGTAAATATGCTAAATACAGCCGCCATACAAACGCAAACTGATGTATCATCGTGAATATTGCCTATGTCTAGAGGGATAAATCCACGTCACATAGTTAGAACAGGCCTGGAAATCGAAAGGTAGTACATATGATATTTACTATGCTTTACAAACCTCACGGACATCCTCTTAAACCAAAGCCTTTCTGGAAAAAAATTAACATATGTGTATATAATTTCTAAAGACCATTAGGGAACATTCTAAAATGCCCAGAGGAGTAGAATTTTTTGGATGGCTTTTAATTTTTATCTCTATTATTATCTGTTTTATAAAATTTCTACAATAAGCAGTACTATTTATAATCTGGGCGGATATTTATTTATTTTTTAAATAAAAAGAAAACTCTGGATCCAAACCCATACCCTACCACCTTCCTAAGGAGGCATTCTAACGAGCCAGAGAGCTCTTACCAATCCAAACTGCTTTCTGCCTCATTACTTCCATCTTACTTTAATCCTCACCTGAAAATAATTTTTTAGAGGGGAGGAAGAGGGAAAAGTTAGGAGTATGAGGTTAACAGATACATATCACAATATATAAAATAGATAAACAACAAGGATTTACTGCATAGCTCAGGAACTATATCCACTATCTCGTAATAACCTGTAATGAAAAAGAATTCGAAGCTGTACACCGGACACTAACACAATATTGTAAATCAACTATAGTTAAATAATAAAAAAAAATTTTCCATTCCTTAGTAGTATGTGCCTTATTTTCTCCTACTCTGCTTCCTATAACTACATCCTCAAATCATGTGATATACTTGGACTCGATAGAGCCTAGTTTAAAATAATACCATTACCTAAAAATGCAGCGTCTCACACTTGCACAGCTTGATGGACAGCCTGGCAGAGAAGTAGTGAGCAGGGCCTGACTTTAAGACACAGTGTAGGGACCTCCCTGGTGGTCCAGTGGTTAAGACTCCGTGCTTCCAATGCACGAGGTGCGGGTTGGATCCCTGGTCAGGGAACTAAGATCCCACATGCTACACCACACCACCCAAAAAAAAAAAAAATACAGCGTAGACTATTGCAAGGGTGGGAAGGTGATGTCCCAGTGTCAAAAATGCCACCATTAAAACCTTTATGTTAAGCACTGGTCTCTTTTGGCTCCTTTTTAAGGATTTAATTCTGCTGAGAGTGACTAACACATTAAACCCTCCACCTGTTTAAATTCCCCCTTATAAGGGGAGGGAGTAGAGGTAGACAAAAGGAAAAATACAGTTTCTCAAAATTTGGACTAGAGCCGCCTGATCATAAGTTCCCATCTTCAGTTGTGGCAAGGAAGGATCTTGGGAAGATCAGAAAGGAGATTGGCTCCCAAAGCTGACCTGTCCCACGGTGTGCTGGTGTGACTTTCTCCTAAGAAAGACTTCCTTGGATTATTCTGCCAGACTCTGTTCTGTAGAAACAGTTACAATCCAACTTTTTCAGAATTTGGACAAATCCACCGAGTCTTCCATCCATGTATTTGACTCATAAAAGTGAGTGAGAAAACCCCTCAGGCAGCCTCTTTCGCTAGGTAGGAGGTGCTGGGGTAGGGGAGCTTCCTGCATGCCTCTCACCCCAGAGCAGGCAGCTCACGCCAAGGGCATGGCAGGGCCAGCCCAGCGCCTTCTGCACAGCCAACACCCAGAGGAGTCTGGGCTGTCAATGGAGGCCCACCGATGTTTCTAGCTCTAGCCTCTCACTCAAGCCCCTGCAGCTTGGTCCAACGTGGTTAACTCCCTGATTTATTCAGGTTGCTGTTTAGGTTTATTTACTTTGGGATTGCCATCAACAGTCATAGTGAAGCCAGAAAACCCAGAAACTGAGTAAAACCTGGGCATCTTAAGTAATCTGAATTTTTTTCAGGTCCCACAGGAAGTTTAAAATAATTGGAGATTTCGACAATCACACAGCCATTCAATCATGAAACTACAATCAAGCATCTTCCCATGTATGACGTCCCTGCTAGGCCTTGAGAGTTGGGGGTGAATACAGCATGATTCCTGTTCCTAGGCCTTAAGTGTCTATTAGGCAGAGATATGACAAAAGGCAAGTAACCACAAAACAAAGAAGCAAGAGAAAAGTCTCATGAGAAAATTCCAAACCTACTTTGAGGCCTGCTCCAGGGTTAGGCAGACAAGTTGGAATCCTGGGTCTAACACTTCCTAGCTGTGTGACCTGAGTAAAGATGGACTAGCTAGCACTTATGGAGCATGTTCTAGATGCCAGGTGTTGGACAAAGTGCTCTCACAGGTATCATTTCATTTCATCTGTATAATACTCTTAAAAACTAATAATATGGGCTTCCCTGGTGGCGCAGTGGTTGAGAGTCCGCCTGCCGATGCAGGGCACACGGGTTCGTGCCCCGGTCCGGGAGGATCCCACATGCCGCGGAGCGGCTGTGCCGTGAGCCATGGCCGCTGAGCCTGCGCGTCCGGAGCCTGTGCTCCGCAACGGGAGAGGCCATGACAGTGAGAGGCTCGCGTACGGCAAAAAAAAAAAAAAAACCTAATAGGAGTTTTTTAACAGAATAGGAAACTGAGACTTAGAAGCAAATTCTGAGATGGAGTTTGGGGTGCAAGGTGTTTATTAGGGAATCAGCACCTGTGAAAGGAAAGTGGGGAGCAGGAATGGACGGATCTGAAAGATGGCCCACTTTGGGCTGACGTGGCCGGCATTACACGCTCACTCCCTCAGTCCCTAGACCCTAGGTGCAGGCAGCCCCAGGAAGGGCATAACCACCTTGGAGGCAGCTTTGCAGCTGAGGGAGACCCCAAAGGAGCCGACAGGTGGAGACTGTTTGCTGACTGTGCCCCTACAGGTGGGCAGCATCTCTGGTCCACTGCACGTACCTACCCTGCCACACTCTTATAAGGATAGAAATAGCATATGCAAAGTCCCGGGCACAGAGCAGGTACTCAATAAATTGTGGCTTTTGTTATTCAACCTGGAACCTGGGCAGGAAAAATGTCATCGTAGCTCCTGGAATATATGTTGCAAGGAAAACGTCATCCACACTGATTGGACCTTAAAACTCTGGTTCTCCCCTCGCCTGTCCATGGCCAGCGGATGCTGAGGCTCATCCCAGCTACAAAGCGTCCGTCACACGGCGGTAGAGGGATGTGGCCGTAGAAACATGCACTCGCTGGTGTGGGCAGTGCTGGGAGAGAAAGGAAGGCCTGGTTTGTGGTGTGCTTTTCTTCAGGGGATCTCGGAAGTTGTACGTTTTGAGAGCATTTCACAGAGATAGCTTGTAGGATGGTGTTTATGAAGAAGTGCCCCGGGGGGTCGGGGTGGCAGGTCACTGGTTACTCACCAGCAGGATGGTACACAGCGAGGAGGCAGGGGTGCCATTTGGGGATCTTCACGGGAACTGAGCTGGGGGGAGCGGTGGGGGGAAGAGTCTGTGGGAAGTCACGGTCAGGTAGAGAGGAGAAGTGAACAGGAATTACTCAGCAAGCCCACACCTTCCAGTGACTCACAACCAGATCTCTTCTCCAAATACGAAAGTGACTGGATGGACCTAGAGATTATCATACTAAGTGAACTAATCCAGACAAAGACAAATATATGATATCGCTTATAGGTAAAATCTAAGAAAAATGATACAAATGAACTTAGTTACAAAACAGAGACAGACCCACAGACATAGAAAACAAACTTATGGTACCAAAGGGGAATCGGGGGGATAAATTAGGAGCTTGGGATTAACATATACACACTACTATATATAAAATAATCAACAAGGACATACTGTATAGCACAGGGAACTATACAAAATATTTTGTAATAACCTATAAGGAAAAAGAATCTGGAAAAGAATAGATATATCTATGTATAACTGAATCACTTTTTTGTACACCTGAAACTAACACAACGTTGTAAATCAACTATACTTCAATTTAATAAATAAATAAATAAAATATGACAGTTACTTTGAAAACTACGAAAGTGACAATTGACACAATAAGGGTCGAGCCTTTGGAACATGTATCCCACATCGGTAATCAGTCCAGCGGATACTAATGACCTGACTTGTAAGATATTTGGAGACCATTTTTAATCTGCCTATTACTTTTCATTAGGAAAAGATGAGAGTTCAATATTTTTCTACTTTTACCTTCTTCTGTTCACATCTGTCACGCACTTAGGCCTTTTCACACCTGTGGTCTCTCGTCTTCCCATTATGTACATCCTCCCCATTACTGGACCCTGTGCCCTGTCAGGGCAACTTTTGAGGCTTTTGGTGCCAAACTCTAGGGACAGGTGATCTATCCCCTCAGCCTCTACTTCTCCTCCTTTCACCACCCTCCTGACTCCTCAACAGTGTGGATTCAGCCACTTCCGTGACAGAAATCACCCTCATCACAGCAGGGTCTTTAAGGACAAGCCCTCAGCATGTTTCAAAACAGACCCTCTGGTGCACCCACCATCTCGTGACCATTTCACTTGTAACATTTTCATTTGATTTTCTTACAGCACTACAGACAGCAAATAAATTTTGAATTCAGTGCCCACTCCTGCCAACTGGTCACAGCTGCCTGGAGTGTTGAGTGGGGAAGAAAATTCAACTTACACCTAGGATGTGGTGATGGGTTCACACACTTGTCACAGGCCGAGAGGTGTGGCATGGATCGCATGCATTCACCTTCCTGTACCACACAGCTTGTTTCCCCATGTTTCTTTTCTTTTCTTTTTTTTTTTTGCGGTACGCGGGCCTCTCACTGTTGTGGCCTCTCCCGTTGCGGAGCACAGGCTCCGGACGCGCAGGCTCAGCGGCCATGGCTCACGGCACAGCCGCTCCGCGGCATGTGGGATCCTCCCGGACCGGGGCACAAACCCGTGTCCCCTGCATCGGCAGGCGGACTCTCAACCACTGCGCCACCAGGGAAGCCCCCCCATGTTTCTTTTTGTTCTCTCCTTTTCTTTCACTCTTTAGGCATCTGTTGACTTCCTCTCCATTGCAGGAGTGATAAAGTCATTGAGAGAATGACTCCCAGTGAGACGATGATTAGAAAGCTCCTTAATTATACAGGAGTCGGAATCAATAGTAATGATTATTATCACCTTAATTTGTTTTTTGTTTTGTTTTGTTTTGCTCTTTTCAGAGACTTAGTGCATCGGATATCACGTGTTCTTTCTTGATGCTACTCGCTACCACCTTGACGCCCACGTCTGCGTTCCCAGCCCTGCCTTCTTATCTACACTTCAAGAAAGAAGAAGACAAGTAGAGAACAGGAAGCAGATACCCCTGCAAAGGATAAGCAAAACCAAAAAACTAGGGAAGGTGACATTATTTTTCTTCCCTGAGGGTTTGTTCGTTTGTTTGTTTTCAACAAAATCAAAAAGCTTTGGAGGAAAAAAAAAGATTTTGAAAATTATTCTGTTTCTTTATACCTCTGGCAAAGACGTGATCCCTTCTACGGAGATGCTGACCCCCAAGTGTCTGACCTCTGGCTCCACAACAGGACAACCTGCTTACCTGCCCGCCTCATGTTTTCTCTTATCCTCTCCCTTCTTCTTACCTGCTGAGAGCCTCTTTTGAGTGTCTCTACTAGGGTGGAAAAGCAGGGTAGGAGGAGAAACAGACTCACAGAAGTACTAGTAGATCAAACAGGAGAAGAAGGAAAAAATGAGAGGGGAAACAACAGCCGGCAGGGAAGCCCTCCTCTCCCAGACCCCAGACAGCCTCTCAGCCTCCACACTCCTGACCTGACCCCAGGTGCCATTTGGCCAACCCGTTATGGATGGATATCTGCCTTCAGCATCTGTTTTTCTACCCCAAGGATGCATTTTGCTTTTTTACAGGTTATATGCAATCCCACCTTCTCTCTGCTATCCTTGCAGGGGACCTCAGGAAGCTTTATGTTGGTCACAGATGGGGGTGGGGCCTGATTAGCCAGAATTACTCAGGAGGAGCGCCTCAAAGATAAGGCTCCTTGCTCCTCCCACCCACCCCAGAAGGGGGGGGTCTCTCCCTCCCTCCCCTCAGGAGGCTCAGATTCTGACAAATGAAAAGGAGCCCCTCCTCACAGAGACTTAACGTCCCCGTTTCAGTTTGTTTCCCAAGTGTTGGTGCTAGAGCTTTTTCTCTCTTAAGAGATTGACCTTTTTCACAGAGGACAATTCTACCCTTGTCTGGTGACTCTTGGGAGCTCCGTCTGGGCCTGAGAGGGGAGGCTGAAGAATGGCCCCTACCCTGCTGCCGCTGGCCTCTTGGGGAATATCATGCAGGGTAATGGCTCAGCCCTAGGGCTCTGGTTCGCAGGCAGAGGGCCGCAGTTCTGGATATGTATTCTGAAGCACCCCAAGTCGAAAGCTCTCAGATGGCATTCCCCATCAAAGAAAAGCTCTCCTGACCATAAACACATGAGTCGCCTTGCTGATTAAACTCCATCCTGTTAGACGTCAGTTGTACACTCTTCGTTTTACCAGGTGCTATTTTAAACACTAGACACACATTCGTCACGTCGTTTAAGAAGTGCCCTAGCACCCTGGAATTTTGCTTCAAAGCTCTTGTCCATGGTATCATCATGCATAGATTTGTATGATTATTTTTTTCTTTTCCTTTTTTAATTGGAGTATAGTTGATTTACAATGTTGTGATAGTGTCTGGTGTACAAGAAAGTGACTCAGTTTTACATATACATATAACCACTCTTTTTTAGAGTCTTTTCCCATACAGGTCATTACAGAGTATTGAGTAGAGTTCCCTGTGCTATACTGTAGGACTTTAGTGTTTATCCATTCTATATATAATAGTGTGCATCTGCTAATCCCAAACTCCCACTCCATCCCTCCCCCACCCCTTCTGTTCTCAGCATCTATGAGTCTGTTTCTGTTTTGTAAATAGGTTTCTTTGTGTCATATTTTAGAATCCACATATAAGTGATATCATGTGGTATTTGTCTTTCTCTTTCTGACTTACTTCACTTAGTATGATAATCTCTAGGTCCATCCATGTTGCTGCTAATGGCATTATTTCATTCCTTTTATGGCTGAGTAATATTCCATTGTATATATATTGTATGATCATTTTAACATCTGTGTTTTCAGCTAGACTGAGGTGCCTGAGAATATGGACCATATCAGCTCTTGCCCATCATTGCGTCTGTAGCTACTGGTACAATCCTTGGAACAACAAGCCTTGCTCACCAGGAGAGGGGTGAGGGGATGGGAGGTGTGTTCATGCCAGGAGTTGGTGGCTTTGGCTTGATTTCACTCTACTGGAACTTCTTGTCTCCTTTACATCATGGATGCCTTGGAGCACCTGGTGCAAACCATAGAGCATTGCCTCAGAAACAAATGCATTTACACCAAGTTTCAGACCCCTTGAAGCCCATCCACCAACCCCAACTTTGAGAATCCCCAGAACATACAATTGAGCATCTTATTTTTTCAATTGACATTTTTAGGGGCATTTCCCCATGATATGAATTTTTCCCTAAGTATCACTTTTGAGAGTTACAAATACATAATTATACAAATTTATCATAACTTACTTAACCTTTGTCCTACTGATAGATTTCCATATTTCTGAGGATCTCCTGATTATGGAATTCTAGGGATGGCATTACTGGTTGAAAGAGTCTTAATACAAGATGCCATATTGCCTTGCAGAAGGGTTGTACACATTAATACTCTAATGCTATGTTAGCATAAAGTTGAGCAGTTTTAAATATTTTTTAATTTAATAAATGAAAAAGAGTATTTAGGGAGCATTTTAATTTTTTCCTTCACTGATCTCTGATAAAGCTAAACATTTTATTAGCTACTTTATTGGCTCTTCTGTAAAAATTTTACAAAATTTTTCCTACTGTTTTGAGGTCCTGCCGCTTTTTTCCTAATCCAAGTGTATCAGCTTATGACTAAGCTTTTGTCTTATATGCGGAAGGTATATTTTTTCTCAGTTGTGTTTTAAATTGGACTTACAGTTTTTTTTTTTTACATGCTTACTTGAGGTTTTAAACTTTTAGGTGTCATGTATCTATTTACCATAGTAATTTTTTTTTTTTTTTTTTTTGAGGTACGCGGGCCTCTCACTGTTGTGGCCTCTCCCGCTGCGGAGCGCAGGCTCAGCAGCCATGGCTCACGGGCCCAGCCACTCCACAGCATGTGGGATCTTCCCAGACCGGGGCACGAACCCGTGTCCCCTGCATCGGCAGGCGGACTCTCAACCACTGCGCCACCAGGGAAGCCCTACCATAGTAATTTTAAAAATTACTTTTCTGTTTAAAAATCCCTTTCTATGCAAATATTTAATCAAATTTGTATTGCTATTTTTTAAATTCAGCTATTTAAGCCATGAGGAAATTGTTTTTGTGTATGCTATGAGCTGGTTCTGTATGAGCATCTATTCATCCTAGCTACCCAGCTTTCCCTGGTAGCTTGCTAAATGTTGCATGGATGGTGGTGCCTTCACATACAATTGTTTAGGTCACATGATACGTAAGAGCAGCACATCTAAAGAGGTGGCCTTTATGTTGAAAACATCATAGATTTGCATTTTTATTATGACAGTTTTCTGGCAGGTGGCAGGAAAGAGTCCTGTTCTAACATATTCAGCATACTATGACAATTTTCCAGCAGATGGAAGTAAGATGTCTTGAGAAAGGGATGCCTTTTCTAATTCCCACAAGGCACAGTATGGACCAGTGCAGCACTGCCCGATTGGCCAAAGGAATCAATGCTTCCCGACCTCTCCCTTCACATTTAGAGGGTATCTTCATGACCTGGAAGCTCTATCCCACTAGATGTTGCCACACACACACACACACACACACACACACACACACACACACACACACAAAACGCCTTTCCTTCATGAATATGAAAGTAACAGGCCCTCCTGCAACAGCCATTTGGCCTCTTTCAGATAACTAAAGGCCTAGAGGAGTATTTGATTTGCTTCAACCTGAACTATGACCACAAGGCTCTCTCGAATTTCTCTCTCTTCTCATAAATAAGGAAGTCTTCTCTCACCAGTTCTAACAACTGGCCTTACGGATGGGACTCCAAGCACCCAAATGAATAAATGCAGAGACGGCAACGTGCAGATTAATTATGCAGGAAATAATCTCCAGCTGCAGCATGCTCTGTGTGCTCTAACAAGGCTAAAAATGATTTGTGCCACCTAGTTATGGCTCCAAGTGCTCACCTCGGGCCCTTCAAGTATTCCATTAAAAACTTTTTGATCAACTTGGTCTCAGGGCTAACTTTTGTGTGTTTGTTTCTTTGGAATGAATAGACATTCCACACCCTTGTGCCCAAAAGAGCCACGTGGGCAAATCAGCAGGAAGCAGTCAGACTTAGAAAGACCAGAAGTGTGGGCATTACTCTCCGGACTGACATTACCTGAGAGAGTCAAGATTTGTCTGACTGATAAAAACTCCACTGCACAGGTGTGTAGAGTGGACTTTTCCATTTATTTTAAGGAACTTTGAGCTGTCAGGAGTTAGGAAGAAGGTGGCTTTGTTCTTTATGAGACTGAAGTATTTTTCACTGTTTGATGCTGAGAGGAGATTACATGTGTGTGGATGTAGACCTCTTCCCAGTTTGGACCCATGTCATAATAAATGTATGTGCTATTTACACATGGCTTTAAATAATTTTACTAAGAGAAGTATGCAGCCTAGAAATTTAACTGCTCTTTGTGGTGCATAAATGGCTCTCTCTTTGAGAAAGAGAGAGGAAGGTAGGGGAGGAAAGAAGCAGCTTCTACCATAACCAGACCACTAATGATGATAGCTTGTTTTTGCCTAGCACTTAGGAACATGCTCTCCCAGGCGTGTCTGATCCTCATAAAACCCCTGTAAAGTAGGAAGAACAGGGATTATTAGGCTGAAATACACATATAGTTATATAAAATATTTATGTGATAATATAATTTATCATAAATTATATATAACTATTATAAAATTATACTATGTATAAATATTTACATAAAATTTACATATATCTATATATAAAGAAGCTAATGCTTAGCATAAGAAGTTGACGTTTTCAAGTTCATGCAGATCGTGTTTCCCAAAACCTAGACTTTAGGGATTATGACATCAAGGAGTCCAATGGCCTTTTTAGCATTCCATGCTACCCCCATAAGCCATTAAGGTTTTACTAACCACTATAGGGTCATACCGTACTTTCAACATTTTGGCATAATACTTAATTTCCTAAACCTTGTGCAGTTACTGAAAATTTTTTGTGGATTGGGGTCCAGATAGGAATCAGTACTATCATGGATGGGACTAGAGTAGGCATATGGACCACCTACTTATTACTGGGCTCATGACCGTCATCACCAATCAATCACAGCACCCTTTCCCAATGGCTGATGTCTTGGATCAGACAGAAAAAGCAGTTGGACTAAGTCCTGTGTCTTCCTACTCCACAGCATGGATTGGCCTCAAAACCTACTACCCTTAGATTCCTAGGGTATCAAAAGAACACTCACTCACTTTGCTTCATCTTACTTCTACTTTCTTTGGAAATGGGAATCTCAAGACAGTGTTTTAAACCATCCCCACGGATTGACAAGAATCAGCATGGGAGAAAAGCCTAGTTGCCACCACAGCCAAGTGTTCTAAAGCATATTGTTCTTGACTGTATTGATTACTTATATGGGGTTGGTCAAAAAGTTCTTTTGGGTTTTTCCATAGATGTTACAGAACTATGTTGACTATATCATTTCATTTCTAACCAAGTCATGCCAAGTATTAGAATCCCCACATCACTAAATCCAGGGCACTAACACATGAAGACTTGGAGGGTATAAAACCTATGGCTCTATCCAAACTACAACACCCACTGTAGGGTCTGTGTTGAAAGCAATGTTGAGATTCCTGGCCCATTGGTTTGAAAGTGAATTTAAGACAGGACCACTACCCCACAGAGACTCTATTGCTGGAGCTGGAGCTTTGAAATGACAAAGGAACATAACACCTCTCACCATACTGGTCACTATGTATCAAGCTAAACTCTTCTTTATTCCAGTGTGATTGAGATATAATTGACATACTGCTCTGTACAAGTTTAAGAAGTACAGCATAATGACTTGACTTACATTTATTGCAAATTGACTACCACAGTAAGTTCAGTTAACATATATCTCCTTATATAGTTACAAAAAAAAAATTCTTTTCTTTGTGATGAGAACTTTTAGGATCTACTCTCTTAATAGCTTTCAAATATACCATACAACCAAAAAGGATCTACAACCAGGGAACGATATTCAGTATCTTGTAATAACCTATAAAGCAAAAAAATCTAAAAGAGAATATATATATATATATATATGTATATTTATGTGTGTGTGTGTATATATATATATAAACTGAATCACTTTGCTGTACACCTGGAACTAACACAACATTGTAAATCAACTGTATTACAATAAAAATTTTTTAAAAATACCATACAGCAGTGCCAACTATAGTTATCATACTGTAAGGCTAAACTTTTATTTTTTTTAACATCTTTATTGGAGTATAATTGCTTTACAATGGTGTGTTAGTTTCTGCTGTATAACAAAGTGAATCAGCTATACGTGTACATATATCCCCATATCTTCTCCCACATATCCCCATATCTCCCTCCCACCCTCCCTATCCCACCCTCTAGGTGGTCACAAAGCACTGAGCTGATCTCCCTGTGCTATACGGCTACTTCCCACTAGCTTGTAAGGCTAAACTCTTAATTCCCTCATAGCATTTTTGATTTATTTGAATATTTATTGTCTCTCTTCAAAAAATAAAATGAAAGCTCCTTGAAGGCAGGAGGGGCTTTGTTCTATTTCCTGCACAAAAGCAACACCAGGAATGTAGTAGATCTCCAGTAAATATTTGTAGACAAACCTACAGCAGAAAAAAGAGACAAGAATTTGTTCCAGGCATGCTGGGGAGCAGATCCCTTTGTAAGCATGGGATTTTACAGGGAATCCTTAAATCATGTGACATTTGAGATAATATTATACATGTCTGGGCTTTTAGAAATACTCTATTCATCTTTATTCAGTCAGCAAGTATCACTGAAATGCCTATAATATGCTCAGGCATCAGGCCGGCTTTCTAAGGAAGACCTCAGCACATCCGGCAGAGATGGAAGTCCCCAGAGCAGTGTGTGAATGGACACACCCAGCCTCCCCAGTCTCATGTCATGGATCAGGGTAAGAAACAAGTTTGGGCTAAGTCCTGTGTCCTCATAAACAGCCAAGCACAAACCCACCTCACCTTTTAGGGTGGATTCCTAGAGTGAAAGAATAATCACTTACTTTGCTTCATTTTGCTTCTACTTCCTTCTAAAATGCTTTTGTTCTCACAACCATCATTGAAGCTCAGGGACAGGAAAAAGCAACTTTCTTAAATTTCTCTCTTCTTTTCCACCTTGACGCCCTACCTATCTGGTAAGTTCCATAACATCTCTGTATTACCCCCACATACAAGGAGCCATTGCTCTGGGAGGGGCGAGCACTGCCCTGCCTAAATCTCTTTTCTCATCCATATTCTAATTTATCTTTTCATGCCGAGGAGACAGCCAGGAATGGGATAAGATTTTATAATGTCCAGTATAGCATTAATTTATAATAGCAATGCTCAGAAACAACATAAACATTCTTCAGTAGGAGAATAGCTAATTAATTATAGTACTTCCATAACACGGAACGCTAAGTAGGCTTTAAAGAAGCATATTTAATGGCACAGAGAAATGTTCCTTATATAACGGTGTATGAATAAAAAACAGATGCAAAACAGGCCAGTTATATAACTGCACACATAAATGTGTACACCAAGGGACGATTGAAAGAGGGAAACTGAAAAGTTAACACAATTAACTCTCAATAATGGAATTTGGGGGTTTTTCTTCCTTACTCACACTTTTTGTATCTTTCCAAATTTTCTACAAGAAATCCAGTATTTTATATTTTTTATATTATAAAAAAAGCAACACATAATTGAGAAGGTGTGTGTATATCAATCATGGCTTATGACAGGAAAATAAACATGCGATAGATCAGTGGTTCTCACACTTGAGGATGCCTTGGGATCGCTTGGAGGGCGTGTTAAAACACAGATGGCCGGACTTTTTGATTCGATAGGTCTGGGGCGGACCCAGGAATTTGCATTTCTAATGTATTCTCAGATGATGGTGAAGCTGCTGGTCCAGGACCACTCTTTGAGAACCACTTTCAGGCAGAAAGAGGTTTAATTTTAAGCAGAAAGGGGTATTGCAAGCAGGAAGAGAATGAAGTGTGAGCAAAATTGTTGGCTGTGCAAAAGAGAGATAACTTAGGGGAGATACCCCCAGCTTTCATGCTACCCTACAACAGCCATGCTCCAGAGATCACCACGGTGGTCCTCAAATCCCGGGGTAGGAAACTGCAGCTGACTTCATAGCTGTCCCTGGACCTGAAGCTGTGACTGACAGTAGGACGTGGAGTCCACTGCAAAAACTCACATCTGCTGCAGCCCATGTATCTGCCGTACTTCTGCCAGAGATTGAGGAGCCCCTTTCCTGCCTTCCAGATCTCCCTGGAGTGCTTCTCACCTGGAAGCAAGGTAGGCTGGATGTATGGTTTCCAGGCTCCCCCAGCCCCCGACCAAGATACGAGCAAGAATATAGTTGTGTTGGGGCTTCCCTGGTGGCGCAGTGGTTGAGAGTCCGCCTGCCGATGCAGGGCACACGGGTTCGTGCCCCGGTCCGGGAGGATCCCACATGCCGCGGAGCGGCTGGGCCCGTGAGCCATGGCCGCTGAGCCTGCGCGTCCGGAGCCTGTGCTCCGCAACGGGAGGGGCCACAACAGTGAGAGGCCCGCGAACCGCAAAACAAAACAAAAAAAAGAATATAGATGTGATTGGGAAGCTGATGACAACAATAATATCTAGCAGACGGGCAGGGAGGAAAGGGACGGGAGAAGAAGGGAAGGAGGAGGAAGAAGAGAGAGGAAATAGAGGTGGTGTGTATCACATTTAGGTGTGAAATTAAGTGCGATCTGCAGTTGTGGAATGGGAATTGGTAGTGGCATTACTGGGTGGGGTTGGGGTGGGGTGGGGTGGGTGGGGAGTGGAGAGCCAGGAGACTGGCTGCACCAGGCTAACAGCGCAGAAGAAATGTATGGACAAAAAGGTGTACTGGAATCAGATCCAAAATACATTAACGGAAAGATCAACGGCCAACGGGGCGAGACAAATTCTGTGATTAAAACAGAAGTAACAAAGTGTTGAGATTCCTCCTCCCTCATTTCCATCCTATGCCTTTAAGCGCCTCCGTTTTGGTAAGTAGATAAAAACTGCTCTACAGGGAGATCAACTCGATGCTTTGTGATGACCTAGAGGGGTGAGATAGGGAGGGTGGGAGGGAGGCTCAAGAGGGAGGGGATATGGGGATATATGTATACATATGGCTGATTCACTTTGTTATACAGCAGAAACTAACACAACACTGTAAAGCAATTATACTCCAATAAAGATGTGAGAAAAAAAAAACTGTGAAGAATATGCAGATGTAAGGAACCATCATCTTTCTTTTTTACTCCAAGGTGGCCAGCTAAGAATCACCACTGACTCATCAGAAAAGCAGGGAGAGAGGGCTCCCTCCTGAAAGCCGCCAGGGAGGTGGAGAGGCGAGGAAGGAAGGGGTCACCTGCCCACTCCCACCACCCCGTGCCCCAACTTGCAGTTCCCTCCCTGGTCTGCTCTCGCTTTGCTGCACAACCATCCTTGGGAATCCCTGGGCGACACCACAGGCCGGGTAGAACTGCTTTGCACCTGAACATTTATGGGCAGTAAAAGCGGTTGCTTTCTCTTCCTTTTACAGCGTGGCCAACCAGGTGCTGAGCCTCCTGATGGATGAGCCGGGAAGCTTCAGGACAGGATTCCCAGGGCAGCTTGGGGCCTGGGAACTGTGTCCTGTGAAGCATGGAGGCACTGCCTGAGAAATATTGACAGGAGACCTGAAAAACTAGCCAGAGGAAGCCCAGACTGTTCCCAAAGAAGCAGGACAAGAAGCTCTCAAAGTCAAATGATGGAACTTTTCCTAACGTTATTGCTCAAGGAGACGGAGGCTTAAAGAGGACGGCAGTGGGGAACTCAGATAAATCCTCTCTGGTGTTTCTCCACAATGCCCATATTCTCTTCTCCCCAGTGTCAGGGATTCAGTCTGATGCCCTCTTTTGAAGTCAGAGTTGCTGCTGAAGCCAAGAATGCACCAGTGATGACTATAGATCATAGATCCTTTTTTAGGAGCAGGGCTACCTGCCTGGGACTCGTGGCATCCTCAGACCCCCTGCAGCCATCCTAACCCACCTGACATCACTGAGGCGCCCATGCCTCCCCTTCCAGGTTTCTCCAGGCAGGACAGCAGCTCAGCCTGCCAGGGACTCCTCAGAAATTGATCCTTCCCCCTTCACACTCTGCTTTGTTGCTGCTGCTTCTGTTATTATTGCTGTGGGGGGTTTGTTTTGTTTTGGCTTTGCTTCATTTTGTTTAATGAATGGTCCTTGCCAGCCTCCAGCAGCAGAGCAAGGCACCTGTCCACCCCTCCCTCTGCTCTTTTCCCCCAAATGTGAACAAGGACCACATCTGGCTTCTACCCTCTGCCCAAGGGCAACGAGGCGCCGTCTCAGTTCTCTCGCTTTGCCTAGCTGGTAGGGTGAGGCAGGTTTACTGCTGCTAAAGAGACCCAGGTGTCGGCCGGCTTGAGACTGACATACAGACCATCTTTCTTCAAATCACTGGGGCACAGTCTCTTTTTTCTCTGATCCTTGTTCATGGCTTGTGAGCTCTGGATTGGCCTTTTTACAAAAAAGAGTGATAACAAGTGGGGCTCAGGTGTGAACTTCGGGAGTGAAAAGCAAAAGCAAACTTTTCAGACTGCTTCTGGTACAACTGAAACAGGCTGGGACTCGGGACCCTTTGCTGCAGTGCTGTAATGCTTGCACCTGGCTAAACGTCTCCTCCAGCTACGAAATACCAAGAAACTAAAACTAACTGCGTGCATGCGCAGTTGGGGCAAATTATAGACAAAAAGACGAAAAACCTCAACTGCCACTTCTGAAGAGCCGGGAGCAAAAACAGGGTGTCAGGAGCAAAAGCAGGGTACTGCGCATGCCCCGCGGCGCTCAGCACCACCAGTGGGTGGGCAAAACACCTAAGCCAGCCCTTTGGCCTGACCCCTGGACCCGCCCCTACCCTCACCCCATATAAGGAACCAGCTCAGCCCCCTTCAGAGAGCCAGCAAGGGAGCCTGTTCTTGTTCTCACTCCCCCCCCTGCCGCAGCATGGGCCCCAATAAAGCCTCGCCTGAATTTCTTGTCTGGCCTCTAGTCAATTTCCATTGATTAAGGAGGCCAAGAGCCCTGGTCGGTATCACAATCACCACATGCCTCGGGATCATTCCCCTCTGGGGAAACTCCAACTAATACCAGAGCCATCCCTTGCTCTGCTTGGTCCCCTGGGGGTATGCAGGTGCATGTGGCAGTGGGTGAAGGAGTTAGGGACTGTCTTTGGGCCAGCGGGTTCTATATGAACATCCCTGTTTCCACTGAACCTGCAATCCTGACCACTCATTTAAGGCAAGGAGGGTGCCTGCCCTCAACGGAGTAAGTGTCCCACCTTGAATACTGTTCTAGCGGCCAAACTGCGTTGTCTGTGTTGCACGCCCAATCAGACAAACATCATGAGCAAAGCATTCTGCTGGCTCTTCTCATCTTGCAGAAACAGGTACCCCATGAGCGGAGTGGGGACATTTTGCTCCCGAGACGCCCAGGTTGCTGCCCTTCTCAGCCGGGCACATGGGGGGTGATTCTAGGTCTGGCTTTTTTAGGCAACGGCATTCGTGGCATGTCTCCCAGATTTTGAAAAGGCTACAGGGTAATATACCATCTATCTAGACATTTAAAGGGCATTTTTAAAATGCCAAATGTCTGTTCGCTGTCTGATCAGATGAGCTTCTGTACCTCATTTCCACTTTAACTTTGTAGGAGAGGGCTCACGTACAGAGTGTGGAAACTTGGTTATTATGCACCAAGTTTTATGGCAAGAAGATCTGGGCTGATAAAGCTGACCGATCTACAACCTGTCTCTAATTTATCTGCATTTAAGAAACTGATCACGATCTAATCCTTTCCTTCAAAATTTTTGTTAGTTATATATATTGTGGTATTGCTGAGTCTTTCATCAGAGCTAGCTAAGCCTTTAAAAACGTGAATTTCCACATTTGTAAGTGGGAAAAATACGTTAATTATGCTACTCAGTTTTGGGAATCTAATGAAGCAACGTACGTGTGAGTACATTATAAACCATTGTGGACCTCACAAGTTAATGATATTTTTAAATGATTCTTGGATATATTGTTGGTGATTTCTCTATTATGAGTGGAATAGTGTATACCCCACCTCCACCCTCCAAAAAAGAAACTGATCGTGGACAGCCAAGAGGACTGGGATTGCAATATCATGCGCTCAGAAGAGAAGCTGTGGGGAGGGGGAGGGGTGCCCAAGCAGCAGAGCTGGGTGGCGGGAGGGGGTCGGGGGACTCGAGAGTGGGAAGGAAGCTGTCTGTTGAATGAGGCTCCTACTTCTCATGTGCGGTGCCTGAACCCTTTCCAGCATGCCGTCTTCCATTCCTGATACCGTGCGTCCCTTCCTTGTGCTTTGTTGTGATATCCCAACACTTGGCAAAGAGTGGCCAAGTCCAAACATTCGGTATTATTTTATACCAGGTGAGTGTGGTGCTCTGAGCAGGCTCAGGCTGGATCTGCAAAGGTGGCTATGAGTGTGTGTCATTTGGTCATGGAGCTTTTTATTCAGCATCAGGCTGTCCTAGAATGCTTAGTTCATAAAGAAGAAGAGCCCTGGGGGTTTAGTAGCCCACTGTCTAAGACAACAGTGGGCTGAAAAAAAGGCACTTAGCATTCTCAGCAAAGACCTGGGCATCTCCATGCTTGGTATGTCGCAGGGTTCCCCAATTTTAGCCTGATAACGTCAGTCATATAAAGTTTAACAGTTACCTACTAATAGCCAGAGAGACAAACTACCCATAGATACATAAGTAAGAGAAATGCCTCTACAGATAGAGAAAAGAAAACTGAAGTATGCAAATAGGGGCACACAAGGAACAGGACCAGATATTTTAATCAACCATGAAGTCAATCAACGGCCATTGATTGACCAACCATTTATTCCAAAATATTAATTGGGTATCTCCACGAGCCAGGCCCCAGGCCAGGTACTGGGAATATATTCATGAGTAAGACACTGACCCAAATGTAAATGGGCTCACAGCACATGTGGAGAATCTGAGAAGTAAATCAATGATTACAGTAAACAAAGATAAGTGCCACAATGGGAAAGTTCAGGGAGCTGTGGGAGCAAAAGGAAGGGACCCCTAACTCAGAGAAAACTTCCCAGGCCAGGTAAAACGTGCTGAGGTCTGAAGGGGAGAGTCTAGCCAGCCACGGGTAGGAATGGGTGTCCATCGGGATCATGACCCTCTCGGATGCAAAAAACTAACCAGCTGGAACCAGAAGGTTGTGTCAGATGACAAAGGTTAGCGTTACTGGAACACAGAACTCGGCAGAAGCCATCAGAAAGGCATCCCAGAGAACGTGATATGGGCCTTAGAGTATAAGAAAAGTTTATTCAGGTAGACAAAAGAGGGGAAGGGCTTCCATTACAGGAGAAAATTTATGGGAACAAGAAAGGACACAGGTGCTTAGGGGTCAGTACTTGGAACATTCATTCAATACATGTTTATTGAAAAGTACGTGGTTCTGAAGGGCAAATGAAGTCGTATAAGACATGCTTCCACCCTGTAGATCAGGGGTCAGCTATCTGTAAAGGGCCACGTGGTAAATATTTTAGGCTGTGTGGGCCCCGTAGAGTTTGTCCATGGACCGTGGCATCCTGACCCTTGCTGGAGAGACTTACACTCTTAAAGGGATCACAAGATGGGTATGTAAATAATTATAATGCAAGATGAATCTCCCTGGAGTCTTGGGGAACTGGGATCAGACTGTGGGGGGCTTTGAATGCCTGACTCAGCAGTTGGATGTCATCTTGTAAGTAATGAGGTACCATTTGAGGTTTGGAGCCAAGGATTGTCTTTTGGAAGATGAATCTTGCAAGAATGTGCGGGATGGATGAAAGTGTGGAGAGCCTGGAGGCAGGGAAACTGGTAAGAACTCTAGCGCGGTCCTCAAAGCATCAAGAGAGGAACTCGGATTCTCCAGTTAGTCGGGAACATGGGACGGGAGAGAAATTCCACACTGTTCAATAACTGGTAAGAGACCTGAAGGAAATTAAGGAATCCAAGGTAACCCCACAGTGACAAATCCAGGTGGGTAAATGATGACTTTGAATGAACAGATATGAAAAGTCAGGAAAGGCAAGGGATTTAAAGGGACAGGTTTGTTTAGCTTTAATGCGTGTTGAGTTTGAATCGACAGTGAGACGTTCACGTGAAACTGATGGTCTAAAATACCAGGAGGAGAGCTCAGAGGTGTGTCCAGGATCGCAAGAGGAGATTGCGGATCATCAATGAAGGATCAGCAGTCATAAAGTTTAGAATAGTTAACAGTGAGCACTAACGTTATGACAAATATTGCCTTAGACATTTTTTTTTTAGATTTTTTTATGTGGACCATTTTTTAAAAAGTCTTTATTGAATTCGTTACAATATTGCTTCTGTTCTTTTATGTTTTGGTTTTTTGGCCCCGAGGCATGTAGTATCCTAGCTCCCCAACCAGGGGTCAAACCTACACCCCCTGCACTGGAAGGCAAAGTCTTAACCACTGGACCGCGAGGGAAGTCCCTGCCTTAGACTTTTTACATGTGTTAGCTCCTTTAATCGCCCCAGCTACACTTGGAGGCATATATTGTTATCCTCATTTGACAGATGACAAAACTGAGGCTTAAAGACGTTAAGTGATTTGCTCAGAGTCACGCAGTTATTAAGGTGTTAAACTGTTAGTTGGTTATGTCTGCCAAGTAACGCTGTGCTCGTAGCATCAAATGGCACTGCTTTTTGGTTGAGGGTGAGGGTCCTTCCCTGGGTGAAGACGCTTTCCTCTCCACTAGGCTATCACATTCAGAGCCCTTATGCACTCTTGGGTTCCCAATGTATGTGGGAAAATACTCCCGTTCTTTTCTTTTCTGAATTAACTTAAAACCCAGACAGGCGCTGCTCACACACTCATCCATCCACTGCAGGTCCAACTTCCCCGAGGACGCGAGGCCTGGGGACAACCGGAGAGGTGTAATCTCCATCCCTCGATTACTGGGTTAGCATCCAGACCTCTTCCCTTTTCACCTGCTCTGTCAGCAGACGGCTGCTGGGATGTGTTCCTTAATGTATTAGCTCCCAGTGATAGATGGCAAAAAAGGCCACAATTCTTCCCCTTCCTGTATCCATGCCCTTGCAGTGTGACTTTGAAACTTCTTCCATCAAGAGTAGGGTATTTCACTCCGGGGATCTGGGTTGGCCTTGTGACGTGCTTTGGCCACTAGAAAGTTATGAAAGCGATATTTTGCCAGTTCCAAGCCCAGGCTTCAAGAGGTCTTGCATACAACCACTACATCTTTAGAGACTCCTGTCTCTGCAGTTTGAACAGCTTGAATTAGCCTGCTGGATGATGAGAAACTACCTGGACCAGAGTCGAGTAGCCCCATCATCCCAGCCAAGTCCTAAGACAGGTGAGGGAGCCCAGCCAACATCAGCAAAACCACGTACCAACGCACAGACACACCACTGACTGGATGCCTGAGGAGCCCCCACGGAACCCAGACTAAGCTGGTGATTTGCAGAATCTTGAGCTAAACAAATGGTTACCTTTCTTTTTTAAACCCCTTCATTTTGGGGTCTCGTAGCAGTATCTGATACACTCCCTTTCACACTAAAACATCATGATATCTGCATTTGAACAGCCATCAGCTAACCACATTCTACTCTAGAACTTCCTGGATTTCACATATTTGAGCCTCCGAGACTGGCTTGTTCGTGGTTGCTATGAGTTAGCACCAAAACTGAGAACAGAAGGCGGAATCCGGCTAGCTGTACCTCTAACCACACAGACACTCTCTCTCTTGGATGAAAGGGCTCTAATTAAAAGGCGGGAAAGATCAGATACCTGCCGAGTTCACTGCTTAATGTCTCTGAAAACCTGGCTCTTAAAGTCGCTTTGCTTCTGACTATTCATACATCAGAAGACTAATTAACTATGGCAAGTTGACCGCTGAAAGCCATTTTCGTAAGGATGACACAATGATGGATGGGTCCATGCTGTTACAATTTCATTGCTGAAAAAGATGTGATGAGTCGAGTTCCACTTACTTAGATGCACACACAATACAGAAGCCTCTTTAAAGCCGCAGAACCCCATTGCAATGGCTGACATGTGTCACATTTCTCTATCTAAGGGCCACAGTCATGGGCCAATGACACACTGAGTTATGCATGTTAGGCCTTCTGTGTCTGGCAGTTGGAATGATACCCAACTATATCTTGTGGCTTCAGGGCTTTGGACACCAAATGGGGAATTTGTACAATAGAAAAACCCAGCCAAGAGCAATATTTTCCCATTTTCCCATTTCCAACATGGGAAATGTGTGTGTGTGTGTGTGTGTGTGTGTGTGTGTGTGTGTGTTTCCTGCTTAATGCTGCCCCACGCAGCAAAAACTGTATGTCCTGACTAGCCCTGCCTCATCCATCACTCAATGGCTTTTATGTTTTTGTTGGGATGTGTTTGGTCCGAGGTTGGTCTCAGTTGTCACTACATACTTTAGAGCAAAATTTGGAAAATGATCTCAAAAGGTCCTAAATCTGAGGTGGCAAATGTTTTCCTGAAGGGCTGTATAATAAATATTTTAGTCTTTGCAGACCAAGAGGCAAAACGGCTATTACCTAGGCATTTAAAGAACCATGTAAAATGTGGTCATTCAAAAATGGAAAAACCATTCTTAGCTCACCAGCCATAACAAAATAGGCAACTGGCCAATTATGGCCCACAGGCCATGGTTTGCCAACCTTTGCCTTAAATAAACAAAATTGTTAGATTTCTCACTAGTGCTATATTTCTTCAGGAAAAATTCCCTTAGCTGCAGAAAATATCTTTTAGGTACAGAAAGTCTGATCACAAAAAAAATTTTAAGTAAGTTAATAAAAAATTATTTGCAGTAATATATTATATATATTATTATATGTATAATATAATATATATTAATATACTTATTAAATCTTATATTCATATATAATAGATTACATGTCAATATTATATTATATAATATAGTCAATATAATATTGACATTACATGTCAATATTATATTATATAATCTATTCTATATGAATATATATGAATATAAAATAGATTACATGTCAATATTATATTTATAATATATAAAATATAATAAATTATATCTAGTAATATATTGATTATTACTTCTTCCAATTATCATCACAAACCAGTTTTTTTATTTCCCTCAAACAAAAGCTAAGTCTCCTTATTTGGTTCCCGATGTTGCCACTAACTCATGGCTCACCAAAACCTCCCCGTCTCACAAATCCAGGGTGTAGGCTGGGGTTGAAGAGCTACTTGCCTAGAAATGTAGCAGACACTTTGATTTCATTATTTGAAGTATATGGAGGGGACAGTTTTAAAGCCTCCTATTTTAGTCATCTTATGACCTTCTACATGTCTTTTCTACAAGAATATTGAATACTCTGTGGCACTAACATTTCCAATTTAAAATTCTAATACATTCACATGATTCAAGAATCAAATCTGCACAAAGACGTGTATTCTGAGAAACCTTGCTTCTGTTCATTCCCATCCACCCTGTAGAGAATCCTGTGTATGCTTCCAGGGTCTCTTTATGTAAATACAAGTATAAATTCTTGTTTGCCTATTTTTAATATCCAAAGGTAGTCAACTTTATACTCTATTTTGTATCTTGTGCCCACGCCCCCTTGAATATACATTCTACCTTGGAAAATTGTCCACATCAGTACGTAGAGATGTGGCATGGATTTAAGGCAATCGAAATTAAGCAGATTTATTTGGTAAACAGTCTGTTGGGATGTTTTAACTCTATGTGGGTACGAAAATGAAATCATCTTAATTTTTCCAAACTATCTCCAACTCTGCTAAGTCAAACTCCATTTTCTTACTGGACAGTAGCTCTTTTAACAACATCTCAAGTTGATTTCGAAACTTGACAATGACTTCTGCTTAAAACAGCCACTGTCAGTTTTTAAGAATAATTGAAAAGCTCATGGCACACGGACCGGATTTGAGTCCCCAGAGGCTTAGCGAGGGGCAGTCATCTGGTGGTGGGGGCTGGGAGTCTAAACTCATACTCTTTCCCTTTCCATTGGGTGTTGAGGCAAGAACAAGGAATGGGAGGCAGGGATTTCACTTTATGCTGCTGACGTGGAGGAGCTGTAGCGCTTCTCTGGGGTCAGTCATTAACTGCATCTGGCTCACTGCCTGTGGGCTCTATGTAGATAGGTGGTAGCAGCTTTGTTAGGCAGTGGGTGTCTGTGTCATTGGGAATCAAACGCTGTTACAGGTGGTAGGAAACCCAAGTAATAGTGGCTTAAGTAAGAAAAAGGTAATCAGAAGTCTAAGAGTAGATAGTCTGGGGCTGGTATAGTAGCTCCACAAAGTTGTTCATGACTTACGCTCTTTCTGACTTGTTGTTCTGCAATCTTGAGAGTATGACTTATCCTCATTCTCACAAAACAACTGTTGGAGCCCCAGCCATCTCATCCAAGTTCCAAGAAATAAGAAATAGGGAAAGGGTAAAGAGAAGAAAGGACTTTGCCTATGACAGGAAAGAAAACCTTCCCAGAAAACCCCAGTAGGCTTCCACACACTGACTAGACCTGTCTTATTTGAACAACGTGAGCTGCAAGAGAAGCTAGGCAATGTAGTTTTTAGCCAGGAATATTGCTCCCTCCAGATGTTTTGCAGTTCCCTTAGAAAGGAGAAAAGTGAGAGTAGATGATAATAGACAAACACCAGTCTGCCATGTGGTTCTTTGCAAGAATCAGTACATTTTCCAGGGAACCACCAGCTTGTGACCTTGCAGTATTCCTCTGCTATCCACAAATATCTTGCAAATTTGTAACCCTCCACCTCACCTCTACTAGCCCCACCTTCAGAGCCTCCTGTTGTGTTTCGGATCTACCTTCAGTACTCCCAGAGACCAGAAACCACAGAGGATGCCCTTGCTCCCCTCTCTACCTGGCCGTCTCTCTCTTGCCTCTCCCTAAGCTGCAAACAATTCAGTGAAGCGGGAAGGTTTGGCCAGCCCAGTCATTAGGTGGGAACACCGAGGACATCCCTCCTCTCCTCTCCCAAATACTGTACTTTCCTATCCCACCCAGGTCCTCCTGAGGGGCAGCCACAATCGTTGGTGCTTTCCTGAACTTAGATTGTCATTGATTTAGAGCCTTTTACTTCCCCTCTTAGGTTTTAGATGAAATTCTGGAGTGACAAGGTCCCCCTTGGCTCCCAAAATACCCACACATTTGCCTAGATTTCTCACTATCCCTGGGCTTCCCCTCTGCTCCCCACAGCAGATGTCCCCTCGCCCTCCCTAATGGTGCAGTTCTGAGGTTCACATACTGTGATACTGTGATTTATAATAAGAAATATACATTTGGTCTTCATCCTGTTTGGGGCACAAAACTCCTAAAACCCTTGGAATTTCCTAGGTGATAAAAGCAATAAAGCTGTCTTGATATTCAAAGCAAACCCCTTTCAACTACGCTGGAATTTATGTTAATAAGGTGACTTTTGGACAGCACCTAAGGATGGGAGTTGGTTGCCAGGGGAGACAACCTTGTGATTGGAGCATTGGAACTTTCAGTCCCACCCCCCCTGACCTCCAGGGAGAGGGAGGGGCTGGAGGTTGAATTGCTGGCCAATGGCCAGTGATTTAGTCAATCATTCCTATGTAATGAAGCCTCCATAAAAATCCAAAAGGATGGGGTTTGGAGATCTTCCAGGTCGGTGAATGGTGAATGTGGAGATTTGGGGAGAGTGGTCCGTTCAGATGGCATGGAAGCTCCACGCACGCCCTTTCCCCACCCCTTGCCCCGTGCACCTCTCCATCTGGCTCTTCCTGAGTTATAGTCTTTTATAATAAACTGGTAATCCAGTAAGTAAAATGTTTCTCTGAATTCTGTGAGCCACTCTAGCAAATTAATCCAACCCAAAGAGGGGGTTGTGGGAACCTCCTACTTAGAGCAGTTGGTCAGAAGCACAGGAGACAATCAGGACTTGTGATTGGCATCAGAAGTGGGATGCGAGCAGGCTTGTAGGAGGAGCCCTTTACCTGTGGGATCGGACCCCGTCTCCAGGTAGGTAGTGTCAGAATTGAGTTGAACTGTAGGGCACCCAGCTGGTGTCAGAGCACTGCTTGATGATGTGGAAAAAACTCCACGTGTTGCAATTCAGAGCAGAATTGTACATACTATTCCAACCTCCAAGCCCCATTATTTTTTTCACAAGTATTTATAATGACAGAGGCATCAGACATAGATGTACATGCACGCTATCTCCATCAGAAGCATTAGCTGTGTGGCTAAAATCAAGCTGTTAATGGGTTTGAAACTGTTGTTGGGCTTTGAGCCTCACTGCTTCTAGCCTTCTAAAAGCTTTGGGATACTAAGTCATTATCCGGGGAGATAAAATCATCCATGTCACGGTAAAACACCAAGTTTGTTTTCTGGTGCACTCTGAACTTTGTTTAAGGCGTAAGGGCTACAGGAGCTCTGAGGGGGCCTTAGAGGTGTGTGTAAGCGTGGCGTGCAGCTCTGGGAGGGGTAAGGGAACAGATTGTCAGAGTCTTGTTACCCTCCCTCTCAAAGCCCGTGTCTCCCGGCTCCTTTTTTCGTCCTCTTCTGCTGCTGCCTTCCCCCAGTTTCCTCTCACCAGCCCTTGACCTCGGATTGTCATTCTTCAATCACCATGGCAATTTAGGCTGCTTTTATCCTAGATTCCATGAGTGAACAATGTCTTCAGGTTTGCAGGTTGGAGGCCTCTAACCAGAAGGTTCTAAAAAGTGTTCCTGGCCAGAGGACTTCGTGGAGGCAAATCCATCTGTAGACCAAGGAGTTCTGGGGCAGGCCTGGCTGACCCATCTCTGCTCCCAGGCCCCCAGAGCCTGGCCCAGTCCACTTCAGCTCTCAGGTCTGGGTAGAGGTCCTGCTCTCTTCTCTGATTCACAGGAACCCCAGAACTCCAGGCCAGGGTCAGGTATTATCTGTTGCCCCCACTAGAACGTAAGCTCCATGCATGCAGGGATATTTGTTTGTTAATTCCCTACTGTAGCCCCAGTGCCTAGGACAATGCTGTCACACAAACGCACAGCAAATATTTGCTGAACACTTGAACGTTGGCTCTTGGAGAGACAGCCTTGGGACAAGGGGGGTGCTGCAGCTGACCCCGCGCTTGGGCCGGGGTACCAGCCGTACAGATCAACTGGACCGAGTTCAGATCTAACAAGCCCCATTCAGAAGTGTGCACAGGTGGCTGGTCCAGAATCCTACAGGACTCCTGGAGCTGGGATGGTGGGGCTTTGTTCATTACTATTTTGTTTGTTTGTTTTTCCAGTACGTGAGCCTCTCACTGTTGTGGCCTCTCCCGTTGCGGAGCACAGGCTCCGGACGCGCAGGCTCAGCGGCCATGGCTCACGGGCCTAGCCGCTCCGCGGCACGTGGGATCTTCCCGGACCGGGGCACGAACCCGCGTCCCCTGCATCGGCAGGCGGACTGTCAACCACTGCGCCACCAGGGAAGCCCCATTACTATTTGACGTGTGCTATCTGACTCTTTGACAGAGTGCAGAGACCCACTCACCTTCCTGCCATGGTTGGGCCGTTGTGTGTTACAGCCTCTCTGTGCAATATACGGAGTCATCACAATGCACAATTTCCGGTTCTGGACAAATAGTTCCACCTGCTTTTGAAAAAATGAAGATAATTCAGTTCACTGATCAGGCTTCCAGATGAATCAGTAGGGCATTGAAGATGGTTTCATTATTGTACTTTTTAAAAAAGGTGGGGAAAAAAGAGACAAGACTGAAAAGAAAGGCTTATGTGGTTTACAGTTGGAGAATTTCTCTTCTGAACCTTTAGAAATTTTCCCTGTGAGGCTTAATACAGCAAAGGCAAGAGTGGAAAACGTGCTTATCTGCGATCTCAGATGTGAGGCAGCCTAATAAATCTAGCCTGGGTTAAGATTAACATTGTCTGAAGCTGGAGCCTCTTGGTCTAATCTATAGTCAAAGGGGTACCCACACATCTTTTCATGTGGCCCACTGCTGACTTTTTTTAATTCGCAGAAGTAGGACCAAAAAAAACTTTAAAGCTGACGTCGTTGAACATTATAAGCCGAAAAGCACCTCTCTCTGCTGCATGGAGAAAACAGAGATTTTCATGAACTGCCAAAGTAGCACCCAGTGAAGCCCCAGGTTTCCTTAAGGAAAATTCATTCCAGCTCCCTGAAGAGCTCCTGTGCAAAATGTCCAGGATGGAATGTGGAAAAATTGAGACAGGTAGTTGTTGATTTAACGGAGGGTAAAATTGTTGATTTAATGGAGGGTAAAATACTTTGGAATCAATTTTCTTAGTGTTGAAAACCCCACAGTAGCTCCCTGTTATGGACTGAATTATGTCTTCCCGCTCCCCCAAATTCATAGGTTAGAACATGATAGTATTAGGAGGTGGGGCCTTTGGGAGGTAAGGAGGGTTAGATGAGGCCATGAAGGTAAGCCCTCTGGTGGGATTAGTGCCCTTATAAGAAGAGACCAGAGCTCCTTCCCATCATGTGAGGACACAGCAAGAAAGCAGCAGAGTCTGCAAGCCAGGATGAGGGCCCTCACTAGAACTTGACCCTACTGGCACCCTCATCTTGGACTTCCAGCCTCCAGAACGGTGAGAAATAAATGTCCCACCATGGTATTTTGTTGTAGCAGCCAGAGCTGACAAGACACTCATTTCACGGGCTCTGAAAGACCTCCCTCCTCAACCTCCCTCTCTTTTTCTCTGTTCCAGCCCATCGGCCTCCTAGCACACGCTAGGCATACTCCCACCTCAGAGCCTCAGCATTGGCTGTTCCCTCACCTGGAACACTCTCTTCCAGGTGCCCACATGGCCTGGGTCACTCCCTAAACATCCCTCAGGTCTTTATCCAATGTCACCCTCTCAGTGAGGCCTCCCCTCACTCTGTTTAAAACCACCACAGTCACCCATAGTGCCTGTCTGCCTTTCTGCTTTATTCTCTCCCTGGCATGTACATTTTTTTCCTCACTTGATCTTGTTTATCATCTACCTTCCCTGGTAGATCATAACTTTCATACAGATATGTATTTTTGTCTTTACTGCTATAGCCCTAATACCTAGAATAGGCCTGGTACTTAATAAGCTCTCAGTTTTTTAATTGAATGAATGAACACATGAACGAATCAGTGAATGAACTTAACTAATCCTAAACTTACCTAAACCTGAGGTTTAAACATATCTGTACACATTGTCCTATCTTAACTGTGTTTGCAAAATATTTGCTCTCTTCCTTCCAGACTTTCCACAGAGTTGCACGGCTTACTCCAGGTTGCACGTCGAATGCACCAGATGGGAAGCATGCTAGACTCTCGACAACTCAGAGCAAGAAGGCCCAAGAGGAAGCCAGGCCTGGACAGTTGAGAGTACGGGGAGGACTACAGAGCAGGCGTCCAAGATGACACAGTATTCAGCTCTCCCGGGCATACAGACAGGACCTGGGCACAGCAGCAAGGAATTCGGATGTCGGTCAAATGCTCAGGCAGCCTGTGGTTCTAACGTCACAAAATCTGTCACATTTGATAGGACCCTACCCCGGGGGTCAAGCATGGAATTCAGTCCCTAGAAGATGAAATGGACCAGAAGGATGGAAGCTCTCAAGACCTTAGCTACACAGTCCTAGAACAGTAGGAACAGAGAAGAAATCAAGAGCCTCCAAAGTGATCCATCCCAAGACCCAGGGGACATGTCCCTCTGGAGGGTGGCGCGGAGCGGGGAGCTCAGAGGGACTCAGGCCCGCACAAGGGGAGTGTGGTTCTGGCTTCAGTAAAAGGGGGAGCTGTCCTAACGGGTCCCCGGGCCCCACGGGTTGGAGTGAGAGGTGACAGCCTCCTTCATCATGCTTGCTCAGGAAGTAAAATAAGCCTGAGTCTTGGGGTGCAGACACCCCGCAGATGTAGCTGTGAAGGGTTGAGAAAGGCCGAGGAAGGAGAGTGAACCAGGGTTATTGACCCCACTCTGGTTCTTCTAATATTTTTATCATCTTGTCTCCAAGGGAGACTTAAGGAATTGCATTTCTTCTCTCAGGAGCTGCTTCTCAACGGCACTCTCATCATTTTGCTTTCTTCTCCACTTCTGCCCTATTCTGTCTGGTGGATGCATTTAAATTCACTGTTTTAAACACAGTTGCTTTAATGAAAGCTTATCCAGGGTCCAGAGGACTCAGCCACCTCCCAGAGTCAGAGCTAACATTCCATTCAGAGCTCAAGCTGGTGGTGGTGGTGGATTAATTAATTCTGCCTTCAAAAAGAAAAAGAAAAACCCTCGTCTTTCCTTTAGAACCACGATAAACTACTTCTTTATTTTTTGTCAGTTTTATCGACTTTTTTTTAAAGAGCTGGGCTCAGCTTTATTGGGTTTTTTTCTGTGCCCTTTCAAGTAAAAAGAACTTTTATTAACACTGTTCCTTGCCTGTTAAGAGCCCAGCTTCTGAATAGGATCTTCCTGGAAACCCCGAGTGACGGAGAGCACCCAGGGCCGTCCTGGGTTTGCAACTGGCTGTCTTAGCCAGGGAGCCTGTTTCCCCACATGCGCCAGGTCCGCGGAGACCCCCATACTGATAAAGATGTTTGAAACGTGAGGCAAAGGACAGAAAAGAAAACATTTCCCAGGGCTCTGCTTCTTTCATTTAACTTCACGGTTTGCCACACTCTTTGGCTCTGTTTCTTAATCTGGGGCCAAGCAAAAGAACCAACTGTTCCAACCATATTCATTCTAGAGCTTCCGGACGCCCTGCTCCAATGACTACATCCAGGGCACCTTTGGTCCAAGGATGGCCAAGCTGCTCACAAACATCCAGTCGTTCTCGTCATACTCTCTCTCTCCCTACCCCGCTCAGTCTCCTCCCAGAAGGAGCTCTCTATCCTTAACTCCAAGGAAGAAAACCAAACCCTGAACGGCTCATTATTTTTCCTGAGTCACCAAAACTTAAGTGGAGACTGGACCTAAGAGAATGCTCAACCCAGGTCCCAGGACAGCTGTGTCTGCCCCTCCCAGGTCCCTTCACTGCAGCCATAGCCAGACTCCCCTAGTGCAGGCCTGACCTGAGTCCTTCTAAGCCTCCCACAGGGACATGTTCTGAGGTCCCGGGATGGACCACTTTGGAGGTTCTTGATTTTTTAATCTCTCCCTGTTCTTCTAAGACTGCATATCTAAGGTCTTGATACCCTCCATTGTTCTGGTCAATTTCTTCCCCTAGGGACTGAATTCTGCACTTGAACCTCTCCCCGCACCTCCCCCACCCCCCGCCTCCCAACACACACACACCATGCTTCTGGTCTCCTTGAAGCAATCAGGCTCAGGCTCGTCGCAACCCTTGACCTTGGCCATGTGGACAGCCAGGCTTGGGGCATGTTCCCAAGTGCATTTCAGCATCAGACCCCTTCCTTTCCCCTGGCCTCAGCAGGAAGAAACACTGAGCACTGCAGTCCGGCGCCCACTCTCTCCTTCCTGCCTGACTGCTGTGTCCCTGGGGTAGCGCCCACTGGGAATAGCACTTACCTTCCTAAGAGAGGTTCCTGCTACTCGCCTCCTAGGATGGAATCCTCCTTCTCTTTATTTTTTTCTGAGAAAGCTGAAGCCCATTCCAGCCACCTTATCTCTTTTGCGACTTGGCACAGCTGTCCAAGGTGGATTTTACGGTAATTCACAGCAGAGAATGCCCCCAGCTCCATTTTCCCTCCCATCCCCCAAAGAGCCAGGCTTGACAAAGTAATTCTGCACAACTCCAGCCCAGGCTCCTACCAGCAGGAAGTGCATCAGCGCTTCAGAGATAATATAATAAAAACCACCAGCTTGTTTTCTCACTGGTAGCCTTGTAGCTAAGTGCTAATGGCGTCTTCTGAATTGATTAGGTCTATTGGCTGGTTTTCTAATACCTGGGCTGTTCTGCAATTAGAGAATACCTGCCACTTTTCTGTCTTTTTACCTAATCATTACTTAGCTCCTAAGTCAAGGTAAGACGTTTCTCCCCACTCTTCTATTTGGAGATGAAGAAACAAAGGCACTTCACAGAAAAAGCCCATGGCAGAAACAATCCAATGACCTTCTGAGGTCCTCGCGGGCACTCTACCCACAGTTCTCTGCCACCAGGTTACTTTGGTCAGTGACACAGACGGACCAGGCAACCTGCCCCCTGCTGAGACTCCTCGGAGCACCATAGATCTCACCACAGTGCAGCTGGGGGGACCAGATCCCTGCCCTCAAGGCTGGCCTATGGCCTAGCGGGTGTGAAAATTGTGTCAAACAAGGCTGAGCCCATCTGATCTTCTCTCGGGGAGTTTTGCACAAGAGCTGCAGAGACTGTGGAAGCAGGGACAGAGTCACTGAGGATCATAAAGGTGGAGCATTAGAGCACGGGGCCACCTGCTGCCGCTGTGGTTACATGGTTAACCGGCTGCCACGGGGGCAAAATTCACGAATGTCCTTACGTTACATGGTGGGCTCTTCCTAAGCATCCTCAGGGCCATTTGAAACTTCTGTCTTCAGGGTTTTCTCCTGAATCCCTACAGCCAGCTCTCATAGCTAAAGATAAACTGACCACGGCATTGTGAATGAATCCAGCAAATATATCAACCACATTCACCAGAAAAATAGTTAAATGTTGGTCTCTTGTTTCCTAATAGATATTTCATGAGAACCAGGGAAGATGTCTTAGAATTACATCACGGCTTGCACTTTTAAAATGTGCAGATCCAAATCCCATCAGCCTTCCTGAATTAAATCAAAATTGAATCAGTTACAATAGTTAATGTATGGGGCAGCAGCTGGTACGATGTCTGGAAGTGAGAAGGATTCCAATGAACATAAAATTTTAATTTGGATATTGAAACTTATGATTGACACATGACAGACAAATTTGGGTCAGAGTCTCTGGAGGGGAGAATGTAGAAATGTTCCATGGGCAGCACCTGGCCTGAGGGCCTCAGGCCTATGGGGGCGGGCACTGCCTCCAAGATGCTTTTAGGCTCAGGACGGAGGACACTGCACCAGGATGTTCAGAAGGGCTGATGAGCCAGGTTCTAGGTTTTCGGACAAGATACCTCTTTAGGCCCTGTTAGGCCTTCTCTAGAGAAGGATTGAAGCATAAGCAGGGAAGTGGATGATGGAGACAGAAACAGGGAATATTCAAGATGCCTAGAGCCTAGTCCAGACCATGGCAAAAAAAGAAAACAGAAACAAAAACAATAAAACCGAACACAATATTGTAAAGCAACTACACTCCATTAAAAATTTAAAAAAAGAAATATCCTATGAGCTAGAGCTAGAGGGAGTGTTATGAGCTGAACTGTGTCCACCCAAAATTCATATGTTGAAGTCCCAACCCCCAGTACTTCAGAACGTACCCATATTCAAAGAGTGATTAAGTTAACATGAGGCCATTAGGATGGAGCCCTAATCCAACATGACTGGTGTCCTTATAGTAAGAAGAGGAAAGACACCAGGGGTGCAAGCACAGAGGGGTGACCACAGGAAGAGGCAACAAGAAGGTGGCCACCTGCAAGGCAAGAAGAGAGGCCTCAGAGGAAACCATCCCTGCCAGCACCTTGATCTTGGACTTCCAGCCTCCAGACTGTGAGAAAATTAATTTCCATTGTTTAAGCCACCCCATCTGTGGAATCTTGTTATGGTGGCCCAAGCTGACTAATACAGAAGGGGAATAAGAAATGAGTGAGAGTGGGATGAGCTAGGTCAGATCTGAAGACTGGTGGGAATGGCAACTCAGACTAGATTTTTTCAATTTGCTTTCACTTCTATTAGTTCAAAATCAGCAATTAACCAATGCAAAGGCTGCCCCAGAGTCATGAATACATGTGACGAGGCAGAACTCTGGTCCTTCCCTGACTCCTCCGAGTTTATTCGTCTTACCAGGTCCAGGAGCCCAATGCATGGCTCCCTGTCTTTTAAACCATTAGGCCAGGAGCAGGGCCACACCCACCTTGTCTGCTACCCCCACAGAAACAATTTCCTGCTCTGCCATGGTTATATACCTCCATGTTGCATTTTTTAAAACATCATTCATTAAGCCTATCTGGCCATGGACCACCAACAGAAGGTCACAGCTGCCAGGTAGAAGCTTGAGAAGATGTCTTAGAATTACATCATAGCTTGTAATTTTCAGCCTCCAGCCAGGGTACTCAGAACCCACACCCTGTCCCATGGTTTCAGGAAGAGATGGGAGACATCTCCTGAAGGTCAGCATCTCTGCAACTGAGCCTGCACTGGAAAGAGCTCCTCCTCAGCATTTCTAGAACTGGCTGCTCAGCATTTTACATGTGTTATCTCATTTAATCCTCAAAAACACTACAGAAGATGTATTATTACAGTATCACCCCGTATTACAGCTAAAGAAACTGAGGTTCTGCTAAAAATAGAGTTGCCATATGATCCAGCAATCCCGCTCCTGGGCACATGCTCAAACAGAACTCTAATTCAAAAAGATACATGCACCTCAATGTTCACAGCAGCACTATTCACAATAGCCAAGACATGGAAGCAACCTAGATGTCCATCGACAGAGGAATGGATAAAGAAGATGTGGTACATATATACAATGGAATATTACTCAGCCATAAAAAATAATAAAATAATGCCATTTGCAGCAACATAGATGGACCTAGAGATTATCATACTAAGTGAAGTAAGTCAGAAAGAGAAAGACAAATACCATATATCACTTATATGTGCAATCTAAACTACAACACACAGGAACCTATCTAAGAAACAGACACAGGCTCACAGACATAGAGAACAGACTCGTGATTGCCATGGGGGTGGGGGAGGGATGGATCAGGACTTGGGATTAGCAGGTGTAAACTATTATATATAGGATGGATAAACAATAATGTCCTACTGTACAGCACAGGGAACTATATTCAGTATCCTGTTATAAACCATAATGGAAAAGAATATGAAAAAGAATGCATATATGTATAACTGAATCACTTTGCTATACAGCAGAAATTAACATAACGTTGTAACTCAAGTATACTTCAATAAGATTAAAAAAAAAAGAAAGAAGGAAACTGAGGTTCTGGGAAATCAAACCACTTCCTCAAAACCACAGAACAGTGTTGTTGGCCCTGAATATCCCAGAGTTCCACATCTGTGGATTCAACCAACTGCTGTAGCAAGGGGGAGGGGTGGTGATGGAAGCCCAGGGTCTCCTCACAGCACCACAGCACCCAGCAAATTACCCAGAGCTGCCCACGTGGTGTGGTGCCCCCTCTAACCGCCTTAGCACTCCCCGCTGTGGTCCAATGTTAGAATGTGAGTGTAATTGCTTTATTTACAATTCTCTTTTTCAATCGTTCTAATTATATAGCTCTGTTTTGTTTTTTTTTTTGTTTTTTTTTTTTTTCGTCTCACACCCCGCATACAGCCCACCAGGAAATCCTGCTGGAGCCAGACCCAACAATTCATGTGCAAACTCACTCTCTCCACGGCTGCCGCCTTGGTCCGAGCATCACCCTAGATGCATTTCTGTACTTCCTGGATTCCTGCCACAGGGCTCCTTGCCCCACTATAGCCACAGATCGAGCTAAAACCTAATGTATCCCAAGCACCCAGAACAATGCCTTGCACATAGTAGGTGTTCACTAAACACTGGTTGAAGGGATGGATGGATCTGGAGCTGACAGGACCCTAAAGTCTTTGTGCTCCTCTCTCCCAGAGCCCATCGGGACACAGCTGTAACCCACCGTCTCCACCGTCCGCTTCTGGGGCAGGATGCTGGTACCCTACTCCTCTGTTTCTGTCCTTCCATCCCTCTCTGTGGGAGGAGACCTCTGTGTTCTGTATGTGCCTCCATGAGCTATCCCAGCCCTCCGGTTCTGTTGCAAATGCAAAACATTTCAGCCCCACCTCAGGGCAGCTCCTCGTCCTGTCCATTCTACACAGAATGAAGACTTGAGGCGTCTGAATCTCCAACCAAGAGACAACAATACTGCGCAGACCTCAGCATGTGTGAATGAACAGAATCCCACCTGCACTTCTTTTCTTTGTAGTCAGAAGTGGCTGACGGCAAACGTCATTATATTGGACAGCCTGAAAACCGAATGTGGGTTAAGGTTCACAAGAAGACGAACACTTAGTTCCTCCCCGGAAGTTGACACTTAATTTCCAAGGTTTACTGTTTATCTTGTCTTGTTTAGGGCCCTTGGTAAATTATTTTCATTTAACAAGTTTTCGACTCTCCCAAGTCTCGTATTTCGTACTCGAGAAGCCAGAGAAGTCAAAGCAACACCTTTGATCAAAGTGGAATGTTTTAATTAAATAACCATAAAATTCCCCTCTAGGAAACAGGTCCACACAAAAGCACAGTGAGCAGATTTTCTCATTGCTCTTTTCAGTTCTTGACATTGGCCCAGTGCAGTCTCTGTCCTGCTGTGATGTGTACGTCTTAAGCCCAGCGTCGTCCTCTTCACTCTAGGAACTGAGGCAGTGATTGCCAAGCCCAGGTCATCATCACATCACCTCGGGAGCTTCCCATGAATGAGGAGAATCTGGAAGCTCTGATCCCGTGTGCAGGTGACGGGGCCTGGAATCTGCTCCCTGGAGAAGGTCCCCAGGTGCTGCTGGTGAGAACCAGATGTGGGAACCCGTGCCTTGGAGATTTCTTCCAAGCAAGCTGAGCAGAGCACTGCTTTGCACACGGTGGTGTCCACTTCAAAATACGCAGTGACTTGGAGAGAGAGAAGAAAACAGCATTACTGGTAGTGATGCTGAGTATTTGATATGGAAGCTCCAGAAGAATAAGGACCTTGCTGGTCAAGCTCTCAGTTGATCTCTAGCTTTTTGCGCCGTACCAGGGACACGGTGAATGAAAAATCACTGAGTGAATGAATCTACTCCAGCTGATCTCTTTGCCTACAGTGTTCATTTAACCTACTCCTTACAAAACCCAGGTGAAGCACGTACTATCAGCTCTACCTTTCAGACGGGCACATGCACTGACGTTCTAAGGAGTGAAGTAAGTTCCTCAATTTGCCTAGAAGTGCCTGAGGAAAGACTGGAGCTCTGATTTACTTAGCACCAAAGACCTGCGTGTTGCACATCCCTGCAGAGTGGCTGGTGAGCCAGTCATGGTGGGTTCAGACTGTGCCAGTTACTGTCTTTCCCAACCCCATCCTGCAGCTGTAACCCAAGCCCTCCACCCTGCCGATCTTCCTCCACTCACCCTCTCCAAGGCCCATCCTGACCCTGTCTCTCTCAGAAGGTCAGTTCTGGAATGTGTCACACTGCCCTGAGTTAGGACTACCCAGGGTAACCCCAACTATCCACAGGGTTACAGAGCTGGACTCTCCCATCTTGTCTGCTTTCTTCCCAGTCCCAGCCAGGAGGGACCTGTCTGTAAGATCCGACTTCTCCTGGGCCCATCGCTGGAATTCTTGTCTCCTTTAGCCAAGTCCCTGACAGCTAGCCTGGCCCTTGTTAATCCCCTTTCCCGAGCTCTCCAGCCTGCATCCCTGCACCTCTCTCCCCAGCTCATCCCTATCAGATTCCACGCATGTTCAGAACTCACTGGGTTTCCCTTGGTTTGTTGTCCTAGATTCCTAAGTGGTCTCCTGGCTTCAAGAATTGTTCCATTCTCCAGGCATCTCCCATCATGATCTATGAAAGCACACGTTAAGCCTTGTTTTAAACCTCTGAAGGGGTCCCTATCACCTGCTGACTGGCATCCTAGCTTAGAAGGGCACACCCACCCTTCCACAATCTGGCTCCTACCTCACTTTCTGGTCCCATTTCTTGCAACTCTAGTCACATGGAAAAAGCCATGCTGCTTCCACATGTCTTTGCTTTTCCCTCTACCTAGAAAGTCCTCCCCACCATCTTAAAAATATAACCCTGTTTGACTCATCCTCCAAACTTCAGCTCACCTTCTGCAGAAAGTCTTCCCTCAGTTCCCATCCTGGGTTGAATACCTCTCCTCCGCACACTCAGAGCAACCTCGGCAGATTATGTCGACGTCATCTTGTAAATTCCCAAGGGCAGGGCCAAGGTTTATTTATTGCTGAGCCTAGCACCATGCCAGCCACAGACTTGACATTCAAAAATTATATGGACTTAACTGCACTGAAGCCTGTTGGGAACCTCAGCACCCCTAGGGAGCCCATCCCTCCCTCCAGCATGCCTGACCATCAGGATTTTAGTCTTTGGAGACTTCCAGCCACTCACTCACTAGATCAATATATCAGGATGTCAAAGCAAATCAGGCTGGTGTACCTCCTTCCGTGTGGAGACATAGACCATAGGCTTTTATTCTGTGGCAGCTTCATGGACAGAGGTCCCATCCACTCCCAGCCTTTTCTCCCTATCAGTTCCTGCCCCCAAAACAAGCCCAGCATGACTCTGAGCCACATCCTCCACACAGGCCAGGTAGATGATACCTCTGGCCAGGGTCACACATCTAGCAAACAAGCATCACTGCTCTCAAAGAACCAGAAAAGTAGTACTGGTGGTTCAGCATGCTCTCTACATGAACGACAACTTTAACATAGATTCTCTCCTGAGAGCGGGTAGGAGTCTCATTTACATACATGAGTAACAACACTCAATTAATATGGCACCTCACTGGGTAAGTAGGTTCCAATTTTCTTGCATCACCAAAACGAAAGCTCCAAAGGCACCCCTAAAACTCCAAGCCCCTGACAGTCCTGTCACTCCTGTGCCCTGATCCTGATGGGGAAAGATGGTAGTGAGGGAGAGGGTTTCCTTGCTGTCTTAATGCCCACTCTCCTCCCACACTGGCATCTTAGAGCCATAAATGCACATTGTATTTTCAAGGCTTGTCTGATCCTATTTCTTTGTAAATTATATTGAACTCTTTATTGTGTATTACTGATATTAAAAAGGAATGAATTCACATCTTGCAAACACAGCAAAAATCGCTCCCATGGCAAGGAAGTCATTGGCCAGTATCCACAAGAACCCAGTTTTAACTTACGAGCCCAGTCAGCAGGCAGAGATGCTGGCTGATGGCAGGGTCAGACCCAGGCGACATTGTGAGCTGGGTAATGTGAGTTGTCAGCATCTCAGGTCTCCATCTTTTTCTCTCTTTCCTCCCCGTGCATTTTCAGTGCCTCTTTGACACAAACACTCCATCCTCCTCCATCTTTCCAAGCCTCTTCATGTCTCTTGGAGAAAAGAGCCTGGACATGAAGATTAGGTATGGAAATGGCATGACCAGGTGATATGGTCTGTGAAGTCCTGTACAAGAATCACAGCAACCCCTTATATGTGAATCATCTCTACACTTTGTAAAGCCCTCTTGTCTCAGTGGCATAGAAACTCTTTGGAAGGTTGCATCTCCACCCCACTCTCCCCTCAGTTTCTCTGCATTTTAGAAGATGATCTTGGTGGTAGAGAACAGAAAAACAAAGCATGAAGACATGAAGGTTAAGATTTCCAGGCTTCAGGGGAGCAGTGATTTGGGATAGAGCCTAGAGAAGGGTCAGGGGTAGTTTTCTGCATTCCTCAAAGTGCCAGAAGGCCATAGCTCCAAATCTGGCCCTTTTGAGAATTTTTAATGATTGGGATCAATAAAAACATGAAAGGAGCATGAACTACTTTGATATGACTTTCCCATAATCTAAATGTCCATATTAGGGGAATGATTAAATAGTATGCATCAATTAAAAGAGTAAGGTAGATCTGTATGTACTGAAATGGAAAATTCTCCATTGAAAAAAAGCAAGTCACTGAATAATGTAGGTGTTATAGAAGGATCCCATTAATACACACACGTACCTACACATTTAGCCATGTCTGTATGTAAAATATGTATGTGATAATACATGGAAAAGGTCAGGATGGCATCTTCCCAAACTATCAAGAAACACAGATAGCCAACAGGCACATGAAAAGATCCTCAACATCACTAATCATTAGAGAAATGCAAATCAAAACTACAATGAGGTTATCACCTCACACCAGTCAGAATGGCCATCATCAAAAAGTCTACAAATAACAAATGCTGGAGAGGGTGTGGAGAAAAGGGAACCTTCTTGCACTGTTGGTGAGAATGTAAATTGATACAGCCACTGTGGAGAACAGTATGGAGGTTCCTTAAAAAAGTAAAAATAGAACTACCATATGACCCAGCAATCCCACTCCTGGGCATATATCCAGACAAAACTATAATTCAAAAGATACATGAACCCCTATGTCCATAGCTGCACTATTCACAATAGCCAAGACATGGAAACAACCTAAATGTCCATTGATAGATGAATGAATAAAGAAGATGTGGTACATATATACAATGGAATACTACTCGGCCATAAAAAAGAACGAAATAATGCCATTTGAAGCAACATGGATACAACTAGAGATTATCATACTAAGTGAAGTCATTCAGAAAGAGAAAGACAAATACCATATGCTATCACTTATATGTGGAATCTGAAATATGACATAAATGAACCTATCTATGAAACAGAAACAGAATCATGGACATAGAGAACAGACTGGTGGTTGCCAAGGGGGACGGGGTTGGGGAAGGGATGGGTTGGGAGGTTGGGGTTAGCAGATGTAAGCTATTATATATAGGATGGATAAACAACAAGGTCTTACTATATAGCACTGAGAACTATATTCAATATCCTATGATAAACCATAATGGAAAAGAGTATTTTTTAAAAAAGAATGTATATGCATGTATAACTGAATCACTTTGCCATACAGCAGAAATTAGCACAACATTATAAATCAACTATACTTCAATTAAAAAATTTATTGGGGGAAAAAAAGGATCCCAAAGGATCACCTTCACATCCTCATGAAGGAGTTTCCCCTGCCACTTCCCTGCTCTCACCCACCAGGAGCTGAGATATTTCTTCAAGGCTGGAGTCTGCCGCCATGGGCCTGGGTCGACCGTGGGTCCCATGGCTGGGTGAGGGCCTGGTGTTGCACACAGTCTCGCTGGAGCACTAGACACCCCCAACAGAGCACCCCACACAGATGCCCCTTCTCTCTGTGTCCGGCTGGGGCTGGGGGTGCAGGGCTCACAGCACACCTGCCTGCACTCCCAGGGCAAAGCTCTGTGCATTCCTGCTTTCAGGTGACATTCACTCTCACTTCCTAAGGCCAGCCCATGGTGCCTGGCAGCTGAGTCAGAGGGGTTCCAGCACCATCCCCTCCCCTTGACCTAGGCCTTAGGGTTGCATCCAGGTTGTTAGTCTAGATCCTCTCCCTTATACTAAGCCTATAACAGAGCAATCAGTGGCTTTGTGCAAAATTTGGAAATGATCCTGTCTCCTTGACTGGTGCCCTGAAGCACAGTCCCCTGTTAGGTGATCTCAGTGAATGAAAACCTGGGCCACTTTCCACATGACTTGGCCACGCAGACCAAGGTTTGGTCAGGCGGACACTCAAGACGTCAAGCCCCTGGGCAGCTCATATGCTAGGAATTGTCAACCTACCCTGGGACATCCCTGGTGGTTTGGTCGAGAACCTGGCAAAGCCTTGGGGCATTAGTCAGCCTCTGCCTCTACTCACATTCACTGAAGCAAAGAGAATCTACCTCTAGCTGAGCCAACAATTAACTACTGAGGATGAAGGGTGAGAACTTGTCCTTCGGAACTATTGTCAGCTGTTATAAATGGGTGTTCTCCAAATGGGTTTCTTTCTTAGGAAAGAAAACCCTCTTGGACCACTGTTATGGGCTGAATAGTGTCTCCCCAAACATTTAGATGTGCCTCAGAATATTACCATATTTGGAGATAGGGTCTTCAAAGAAGTAATTAAGGTTAAGTGAGGTCATTAGGATGGGCCCTAAGCCAATATCACTGGTGTCCTTATACCAAGAGGAAGTTTGAACATAAACCCATACAGAGGGAAGACTCTGTGAAGACACAGGAAGAAGATGGGCAACTACAAGCTGAGGAGAAAGGCCTGGAACAGATCCTTCCCTCGTGACCCTCAGAAGGAACCAAGCCTGTCGACACCTTGATCTTGGACTTCTAGCCTCCAGAACTGTGAGACGATGAATTCCTGTTGTTTAAGCCCCAGTCTATGGTATTTTGCTACAGCAGCTCTAGCAAACTAATACGACCACTCAGCATTTTTTAAAAAGAGAAAAAAAGAAGAAGAGGAGGAAGAAGACGGAGGAAGAGAAGAAGGAAGAAGAGGAAAGAAACCCACGAAGCAGGTGGGCTTTTGCCAGATGGTCTCTCCTGGACCCACTTCTTCCCCAGCCAGGTTGACCCAGTCTGTAGCTCTGGATTTGATCCCCCAAACACTAATAGCTTTTGCTTCTCATTCTTAACTGTAGGTCTTTCCCACAGTCACAAGGAATGAAGCAAGACCCAGGTGCAGCCGACGGGAGGGCGGGGTGTGATTTGTGAGCAAGACGGCGCAGGGGGAGATGATCGCTGTCTCTCGTTGGTTCCTGAGCTTCTTCAAGTCCAACTGCTAGACACGGGCTTCTCAGGTGGATGCAACTGACGAACCCAGCTTGGAAACAGAAGGTCCAACTAAGAGAATAGAGCTGTCCAGAGATGGGGGGGTCATGTGCTGCTGGCTTCTGTTTCTAAAAATGGAACAGAAAAAATGGTACATATCCTTGAGTTCAGAGGAGGGAAGCTCTTCCAAGCATGGTGCCAAGAGGGAAGGGGGGTCTGCAAGTCACCTCTTCTGACCCACCCAGACTTGTGTCTCACAAGTGGCCCAATTTCTACACAGGTAAACGGCCCAAAGAGAAAGGACTCCTTTGGGTCTGATGCTTTTTCAATGTTTTTTCTTAAGAGAAACAGCCTAAAGCTGAACGTTTGAGATGATTTGGGGTTCCCACCCACTGTCTGTGGAACAGCTTGGAGCTGACGAGCTTAGCTCTGGGATCCACTCTGATGCTGCCCACACAGAGGAGCCTGCCGAGCTCAGGGAGATCCGGTTTTTGCAAACAGCCCCTGTTTTCCCTCTCCCATCAGTTTGGGCCGCTCGTTGCTTTCTTTACCCATGATCTTGAGGGCTGCTGCCTCCATCCTGGCCCAGCCCCTCAATCCCAGCTTTCAGGTTCAGCCAAGTTCAGGGCTTGGCCTCTTAGGGTGAGTCCTTGGACCCGCACGCCTGTTCTCCCTCCAGCTTCTCTTGATTAAACGTTGCTGGTATTTTTACATATCTAAGCAGGCTGCACACACTTCCTTCTCCTTGGCTCACTTCCTACCAGCTCTTCTGCTCCCGCTTCTCTGATAACCAACTCAGACAGAAGGGCCTTATGTAACACACCTCCCCCACACTCCCAGCAAGGGGGGCTTCCAAGCCAGCCTGAAGCACAGACATCTACATGTCCCACTTACAGAAGCAAACACCACGATGGGCTCCCTGGAGCCTCTCCAGGGCTGTGAGATCAAGAGAGACACAAGCTGATCGGAGCACATTCCTACCTGGCACCCTGGCCGGCCCTGCCTCTGCTACCTGGTCAGAGAGGACATGAGCAATTGTCCTATAATTGTCATTTAATCTCTTCCCAGAGATTTCAGCTGGCTCTCAATTGTTCTGGCTAATAAAAACTAAGGAGATTTGCAAGAAACTCCAGATGCGTTCGAACACTTTGGCGGATAGCGCAGCCTGAAGGCAGATGAAACTCAAGTAAACAGAAGGTAATGTGCATTGGCAAAAGTGATCTAAGACGTGAGCGCACATCTGTATGCTCTAAATTTGCAGCTGTCTCTGAAGAAGCAGATCTGGGAGTAGCTTATAATGGATGAAGTGGGAAGAGCAGCTAAAAAGTATCCCAGGGTAACGACCCCTTGACAAGGAAAACTGGATCTCGTTTTGGGCAGATTCCAACTGTGGCCCAAACTGAAAGGTGTGCTTGGGTCGGCTACAGATTCCAGAACCTCACTCCCTGCTTTCTCGTGTGGGAAGACAGCGAGGAGTGGTTTCCAGAGGCAGGTGAGGCTGGGTGAGTGTGATGGCATTCCTGATGGGGCGTGGAGAAGGATACCTCTGGGTTTGCCCATATTTACCATTTTCTGCCAAGGCCTGGAAGGTGCTAGGTTATGTGGATCTGCTGTTTAACCCCCAGGGTCATGTTTAGATGGGACAAGCTTTCAAAGTACAGCAGCCCCCCGTCTCAGTCACTTCCCTACTTTCTTACATAAAAAGAACTGAAAAGCTGCATTTTAATACATACACAAGGTATAAAACAGAGCTCAATTCCAGGGGTGATGGGGGGATATATATACATATGCATATACACACACAACAAATAAATATATATGCATACATGTGTGTATACACACACACACATATGTGCTAATTATGATTCCTGCAGTTCTGTCTCCTCCTGGCCCAAGAAACCCAGTAGACAGATAAGCGATGCTCCTGGCACTTTAGAGGCACCGGCCTATGCAGGGCAGGAGGAGGCTGGCGCAGGCCTGCCTGTCATACCTTTGTCCTAGCCACTTGACCCTCCTCCAGACAGGCTGGGGCAGAAGGCCACCCGCCCCAAGACTCCGAGCTGCTCGGAGAGGTGCTGATTTCTGGAAACGGGAGGGAGAAATGACCTGTTCCCGCCCTCAGGAACTACTGAGCTACATAGGGCCTCAGCCAGCCCAGCTACCTTTGCTCTCCCGCCCGACCCTGCAGAAAAGAAGTGAGGACTCCAAGGGAGGCTGTGGCTTGGGAGGGGAATTTGGGCCGGGAACATTCTCCTTCCCAGAAAATGGTGAGAGAAGTTCCAGTGCACGGCAGTCCAGAGGCCCCCTGCAGCGTGGAGGAGAAAGGGAGTCATGGCCACAGCACTGCCTTGATGGCCGGTCAGGTCCACATGGCCCGTGCATGGTGTCGTGGCTTGAAATCATCAGTATGTAACTGACAATATGAAAGACCAAACTGCGCATGTGAGGGGGCTCACAGGGGTCAATATGTAATGTGCAGAGCTTCCGGTTGTGTGAAAGGCAACCACCAAAAAGCTGTGGGCTTCCCCCTCGTCCTCAAGAACGGAAGCATCTCTCTTCTTTCACAGTCAGCACCTGCTCGGCCTGAGGGCCCATGTCCTCAGGTCTGGTGACAAGAAAAGCCACTTCTCAATTTCTCCCCCACTCTGAGGCCACTGAAACAAGCGTACCACCCCACTGCAGGCCTTGGAAAGTCTTTTATTTCTAGTAAGACAGGGAGTGGATTAATTCATTTATGCCATCAAATATGCCTCCACTCTGTACAAGTCACTATGCTAGGCAGGGCAGATAAAGGTTTAGCAGTCATAAACAAGACCAAAAGACAACCCTCAGAATGGGAGAAAATATTTGCAAATGAAGCAACTGACAAAGGATTAATCTCCAGAATTTATAAGCAGCTCATGCAGCTCAATAACAAAAAAACAAACAACCCAATCCAAAAATGGGCAGAAGACCTAAATAAACATTTCTCCAAAGAAGATATACAGATTGCCAACAAGCACATGAAAGGATGCTCAACATCATTAATCATTAGAGAAATGCAAATCAAACCTACGATGAGGTCCTCACCTCACACCAGTCAGAAGGGCCATCATCAAAAAATCTAGAAACAATAAATGCTGGAGAGGGTGTGGAGAGAAGGGAACCCTCCTGCACTGTTGGTGGGAATGTAAATTGATACAGCCACTGTGGAGAACAGTATGGAGGTTCCTTAAAAAACTACAAATAGAACTCCCATATGACCGAGCAATCCCACTACTGGGCATATACCCTGAGAAAACCATAATTCAAAAAGAGTCATGTACCACAATGTTCATGGCAGCACTATTTACAATAGCCCAGAGATGGAAACAACCTACGTGTCCATCATCGGATGAATGGATAAAGAAGATGTGGCACGTATATACAATGGAATATTACTCAGCCATAAAAAGAAATGAAATTGAGCTATTTGTAATGAGGTGGATAGATCTAGAGTCTGTCATACAGAGCGAAGTAAGTCAGAAAGAGAAAGACAAATACCGTATGCTAACACATATATATGGAATTTAAGAAAAAAAATGTCATGAAGAACCTAGGGGTAAGACAGGAATAAAGACACAGACCTACTAGAGAATGGACTTGAGGATATGGGGAGGGGGAACGGTAAGCTGTGACAAAGTGAGAGAGGGGCATGGACATATATACACTACCAAACGTAAGGTAGATAGCTAGTGGGAAGCAGCCGCAGAGCACAGGGAGATCAGCTCGGTGCTTTGTGACTGCCTGGAGGGGTGGGAGGGAGGGAGACGCAAGAGGGAAGAGATATGGGAACATATGTATATGTATAACTGATTCACTTTGTTATAAAGCAGAAGCTAACACACCATCGTAAAGCAATTATACTCCAATAAAGATGTTAAAAAAAAAAAAAAAAGATTTAGCAGCCACCAGGGTAAAAGAAACTGGACACAGTTTACAATGTCTGCCAGAAAAACAAAGCCAAGAAAATGCTCAGAAGAGCAAATTGCATCGGGACTAACTAAACAGGAATTTACCTGCAAAGCAAAAGGATTCCAAGTGATGTCATCAATGAGGAATTGATTGGTTCTGCTCAGACTTTGAGGTGAACCCAGGTCACTGGAGGAACCGATTCAGACAGGCTGGTGTGGACCTGAGTCTCTGCATGTCTACCAAGCTCCCCTGTGTTGGCAAGGCCACCGTGCTGTTGGTCCTCAGACCGCTCTGTGAGTAGGAAGGTTCCAGACCACGTTGGATGCCACTGTGTCTTCTATGAACATTCAGCCCTGGGCGGTGGCATCACAAGAAAGGACGGTTCAGCTGTAGCCGAGTGGCGGGCGGGAGGCTACCATGACACCCATGTCGCCAGATCCTGCCAACCTGGCTGGATCCAGGAGTCGTTTTCAGAAAAGCTGGAAGAATGGCAGATTGAACACGTCTTTTAAAGTCTTCCTAAATATCGCTTTTTCTCAGTCTAACATCTTATAATACCAGGTGGCTATAAACTCAAGATGGTCTTCCCCAACAAACACCTGGAAAGCAGCTGAGTTGCCACTGGAACACAGGGCCATCTGCCACAGCAGATGTCAGCCACCTCCGACGAATCTACGGAGCCTGGAAAGGATGTGGCCCCGGGTCAGAAGGACAAGGGTGTGGGCAGGACAAGGAGGGAAAGGGACTTCCCAGGTGAAGAGAAGAGCTGAACCAAGTCCCCAAAGTAGGAGGAAGAGTAGAGTGCGTAAGAGATGCTGTTCTCCTTGTTCACTTGCCTCCTTCAGTTCTCCGCTCAAATGTCCCCCCTCAGGCCACCGCATCTAAAACAGCCTCCTTCTGCACCTGCCAGGCTCACCACCGCACCCCATGCTTCACCGCACTCATCACCACCAGAGACCCCATCAGCTAGTTGAAGAAAATACTTCAGAAGCGGAAGACGCTGCAAACGCAAGGCCCTGAGGCTGGAGGGAGCTGCCGGAATGCAGCGACTGGGGCTGAGAGTCCAGAAAGGCCGCTGGAGAGGACACCAGGGACCACGAGGCAGCCTCCCCTGCCAAGGTTGCCCAGCAGTGAGCACCTGTTTCTCTGTGCATCTGGCCATCAGCTGGGGCAGCCCTCCTCCACGTGTGTCGTTCTGGGGTCCAGGCTGCAGCCCCGCCAGCCCCTGGGGTCCATCCTCGTCCCGGCGATGGCAGAGGTGCAGGAGAGCAAACCCATCGGCACAGAGTCAGGTCCACTACCATCCCATGGCCAGAGCACAGCCCGTGACCAAGTCAAAGTCACAGGGCGGGAGGACACCATGGCCTTGGCCAGGCTGTGGCAGGGTATGAGTGTCCTATTACCACACCACAGGGATGGGAACACGGGGACAGTAATTCATTCCTCCCCACAGCGAGTGGCATGGGGCAGTCACTGCGTGGGGGGAGGAGGGCATTGGGCAGAGGAGTGATACGATGGATGTACACTTTTTGGAGTCCTCTCTGGCTGTTGCATAACTAATAGACCCACCCTGGGGACCAGGGTGGAGACAGAGAGACCCTGCCAGAATACAGCCAATGATGACCGTGGGCTCACTGAGGCCTTGCCATGTGCCTGACAGCTAGAATACAGGAGAAGAGGAAACACTTAGGCCCTGCCTCAGGGACCCCTACATGGAGCTGTGGTCCCCACGCTGACAGCATTGAGGAAAGGCGAGCACGTTTGGTTTCACCCTCATGGTACTCCCAGCACTAGTGTGGACGGGCAGGCAGAGAGAGAAAGCAGGGACCTCTGGCCCCAGGGATGACCACTGGGAACATCACAGGAGTGGGAACGGCCACTCGGACCAGATGTGGAGAGAAGACTCCCTGATGGTACTAAATGAGCGTGTGGTGTTCAGAATGAGGGCTGGAAGGGAGGCGGACAATCTGTGCCTCACTTGAGCTGTAAAAATAAGGCAGCAGGATGACGAGTCAGAGGAAGCTGGCTGGCTTCACACCCTGCAGGAAGAAAGGAACGGGCTTCCCATCTCATCCCATCCCACTTAAACCCTGCATGTGTCATGTCTCAGATCCCCTGATAGCGACAGCAAAATGAGATGCTCCGAGAAAGCAGCCTTTGGGAAAGCAGAACGTTTTATAAAAGAAACACATTGTAACCAGGAATTTCCGTCCGTGGAGAAGTCAACAAGTTGTCAGAGGGTGTCAAGCAGACACTGTAGGAAACAGGCAGAGGGATTCCTGAACTGGGCAGGGCTGGGCAGAGGGGTTGCTACCTTGAGATACTACAGGGTGAATGGAGGCACCTCTGGATCCCAAATAACGGCTGTCCGCTGGGCACCCAACAGCATGGATCAGATACCCTCTCTTCATAGCAAAAGGATAGCACTTTAAGGCCAAAAAGGAAACTTGTGTTATTCAAAACTTCATAGGAGTATAAATAGCAAAAAATAAGCACACACAACCAGAAAGGAAGGATAAGCCACTAAATGGGTCAGATCCAGTCACATAAGCTCTTGCAAAATTTAGTTTTTCATCTTTAGGCTGGGGCGTTTGGACCAAGTCACATTTTAACATTCCTTTTAGTTCTGAAATTCTATGATTCACTAGAGCAGCAGTCCCCAACCTTTTTGGCACCAGGGACCAGTTTCGTGAAAGACAATTTTTCCACTGACAGGGGGTGGAGGGGGCCAAGGCGGAGGATGGTTCACATGGCAATGCAAGCGATGGGGAGCGATGGGGAGCGATGGGGAGTGGCAGATGAAGCTTCACTCCCTCGCCCACTGCTCACCTCCTGCTGTGCGGCCTGGTTCCTAACAGGGATTGGGGACCCCTTCATTAAAGAACACCTTGCAAGAAACCCCGAAGTACGTCAAAAATAAAACCAAGAAACTGATGGCAGTAGATGGAACGCACTAAGGGATGGAGAAAGGAAATAGAAGAGAAATTGTACTAGCGCTGTGCCTTGCCCTCTGCCAGGGAAATGAGCACCCTTGAAATAGACAGGTCAGGACGTTCAACAAAATTGTAGTCAAGGCACAGAATGTTCTAGCCTTAACTGACAAAACACATATCAATAAATCACCCAGACAGGATGGGATTCACCTAAGGATTTCCAATGAATTCACGGGCAGGATTGCTTAACTGTCGACCATGATGTGAAACCAGTTGTTGCAACAGCTGCTGTGTTAGATACAGAACAGTCAGGTTGCCAATGTCAGGCTTATTCCAAGCCTCCAGAGGGGACCCTGGGAAACCATCCACTGGTTGTTTCTCCCTTCCCTACTTGCCAAGCTGGTGGAATCGTTAAATAAAGTACAGAACTGCAGAAAGCTCAAATCAGCACAGCCCATGGAGGCAAAGGAAGGACGGAATCTATACGAGGAACTGGGTCTGATGATAAGTTCTTTGAGGGTCCATGGAAAAAGAGGAGAGAGTCATTTTCCAGACTTTGGAGTTGCCTTTGACAAGTGTCCGCACCAAGAACAAGTAAAGAACGGTTGAGTCACCATAGGATTAAGGGACTATTTGAAATGGATGAAGAATTTAATTCCAACATAGGAAAACTGGGTAATAATAAAAGAGACATTCCTTTGCAAAAAGTAGGAGCTCTCAGAGATCAAGAGGGGCTGATCTTGGTGACTAATTTTCTAAAGAGATTTGAAGATCTAGGTACACAGTGAAACTTTCACAGTTGTCGATGATCCTAAGACATTCTAAGGAGTAAAATGGCAAGTCAGTGGGATAGAGACATTTTTTTAAGGCTGAGCAGAAAGTGGTACAGGAGTTTCAGTGCTGGTAAGTTTAAGTTAAAGCACCTTAAAATCAAAAAACTTGTAGAACAATAGCCTGGGAACTAACCCTAGAGCCAAGAGGAGACCTTAGGGGTTATTTGCTTTCCTGAGAACATTAAGCCCAACGCAGGACAAGAGCATCAAAGACAGTAACCTGCCAGGCACTCCATAAATATCTGTTAAATGAATGAAATGCTGAATCATCAGAAAGATGCAAAGTAGAAAATATGTTCAAGCTTGAATAAAACTATTTGTAACAGGATGTCAAAATGGGACTCTTCTTACCACCATTTTAGCTGAATCACGAAAACAATATGTTAATGTTCCAAAGTAAGACCATTATTTTTTTAAAGACTTGTAAAAAGGAGATGGCTGACAATCTCAAAAAGATATGTACTGAATGATCCCATGAAATAACATAACTACAGAGATGGAAAATTGATTAGTGGTTTCTGGCTTAGGGATAACAGAAGAAAGGGGTGTGCTATAAAGGGGTAGCTTGAAAGAACTTTGTGGTGATGGTACCGTTGTGTATGTGATTGTGCTGGTGGTTACATGGAACTACACGTGTGATAAAATTGCACAGAGTGGCAAACACACACACACACACACACACACACACACAATTGAGTGGTGAAATCTGAATAAACACTGTGGATTGTACCCATGTCAGTTTCTTGGGTTTGATATCTCTTTACAGTTATGCAAGATGTTAACATTGAAGGTGAAGGTTGCATGAAATCTCCCTGTACATTTCTTTGCAATTTCCTGTGAACCCATAATTATTTCAAAATAAAACAATTAAAAAAAAAAAGAGGTGGGGGGTTGAAACCAGTTTCAACCCTGAGTTGCCCACCCACCTCTAGCCTGAGGAGAGAGAAGAGATTGGAGAAGCCAGGAAAGGAGAGGGCAGAGGTCATGAGATTCTTTCAGAGAACGCTCTAGGTGTGTTATGATTCCAATCCTCTCCTTGGAGGTAGGATTGCGATGTCAGCCCCTCGTGTTAAAATTAGTGAACAGCCTTCAGTAGGAGCACCCCGAAGGCATAATCTATGTCCCCTGCAGGGATAGGAAACATTCCACTGTGTCTGACTCGCACCCAAGAAATGTCAAGATCAAGAGTTTCAAGGCACACAAGCCAAGGAGAGGAGGCTGTGTTGGGTGATCTCTGCTCTCACAGACTTTGTCAGCGTGAAAGATGCATGACTGCTTTCCATGCAGCCGAGGTTCAGCAAGCATAGTCTTATCCAAGAAGGCCGTCTGGAGGGATGAACAGACAGCAGCAGAGGTAAGTTAGAAATAATGCCAAATGCCAGGAAGTGCAGGAGTAACAACGAACTGGAGACGAGTGTATTGTCTCTATTAGTGATCTACGGAGGAGACGGAGGTCTCCATTGATGGGAATATCAAACAAAAGCACAAAATAGAGATGAGAACCAAGAGTCAGCTTTCAACACTTCCCAGGCACAGAGAGGGCAACACCAAGCTCACAGTAGCACCAGAAAAGGAAAAACTAACCAATGGTATCTCTTCTCTCTCCCTGTGCTCTACACAGGGGTCAGAAATCACAGTTAACGGGATGGAGGGGAGATGGGGGAGAAGCACAAGGTGAGGAGAAAACATATCCCCTTTCCCTGCTGCCAGCTTCCACCTGCAACAGGTCACCATCAGGGGAGAAAAAGAAAACTTAATATTGAACCAAGTTCTAAGTATTATCTGTTACATGGGACTGGACTCTTACATTATTGATTAGAGGAGCTTGTATCACCTGGGTGACCAGAAAACCTGCCTGATTTTTCATCCAAATACAAGAGAAGAACGAAGCCTACACAGCAGATTTAAAGCGACGGCAGGAAGCAAAGCATTTTTTCATGATTATACGCCATGGTCTTGCTTGTTCAAGGTAATGGTTACATAAAGCGCATGCTGAGGGCTACTTTATCAAGAAAGCTATCACGAATCTGGAAAAGGGCAATGAAAAGGACCAAGGGATAGTGTGGGGGGAAGGGAGGTCTAGCATACAAGAAGAGATTTTTAAAAGATTAGGAATTTCAATATGAAGGCAAGGTTTGAAATGGAAATTGTACTGAAATCACCAAAATCATAAATGATATAGGTAAGGTCAGTAAAAAAACTTTGCCAGCCCCCATAATACGACACAGGGCACCAACTCAAGGTAGGAGAAAGGAAAAGCAAGGACAAATACTCTTAGGGAAGATACTACCTCTCGAGAAATGGTATAGGTTAAAATACCTATAAGTGGAACATTTTAAACTTAAATTCACTTGAATTTGGAAAATAAGCATAACTCATATAGCACTTTTAGGGAGAGGAAAGAATCCCAGATCATATCAACAAGATGAAAAGTCTTGAAATACAGCTTGAAGTACCCATATGATACTGATATTCAATGTACTTCAGTAATTCACTTTCATTTCCTAAAATATATCCCACACAACCATTTTAGGGAGCAAGAGATATCTATTATTACAATTATACTAACGAGGTTAATAGTAATAACTTGCAACGTCAATACCTACCATATTGATATAAAAACGTACCCTGTGAATAAATAAAACATCACTAATGGAATGTCGCTGACATTGATCCTCCAGTTGATGTAACTGGATTACTTTTCACCTCATCTGAACAGGCTTTCAAGACTTTTAAGGGTTTGGGACCAGTGGCTCTTCACCAGAGTGTTCACGGCATCATGCCGCCCCAAGGCCTTAGTGGATGCTGTCCCCTCTGCCCAAAACACTCTTCCCCTCCCTCCTCACATCAATCAGGTCTCTGCTCAGGTCTCTGCTCAAATGCCACGTGCTCAGAGAGACCTTCTCCTTTTTGACCCTATTTAAAATTACCACCCTTACCCCTCACTACTTAAGTATAATATTTATTTTTTGCTTCCTCATCTTCTGTCTCCCTACTGGAATACGAGGACCCTAAGAGTGGCCAGGGACTTTGTCTTTTCATTGCTATATCCTCACGGCTCAGGACAGTGCCTGGCACATAATGTATTGTGTGCCCATTTCTCACCTAACATCCATGTTCCCCTGTAACAGAGTCCCTGTATTGCTGGTCAACAGTCGTTGCCAGCTATAAAACTACATCTGCAGCCTCTCTTGTCAATAGAGGCGGTCAAAGAGATCTAAGCAGAAGTTGTGAGGTGGAGCTTCTTAGAAAACACTTTGAAGGAGGCTTACTCTTTAAAAAAGGCATGCCCCTTTGCCTTTGCCCATCTTCCTTCCTACTACATGGAACAGGAATGTAATGGCTGGAGCTGCAACAGCCACGATTGTGTCCATGAGGTAAGCTTACTTGGAGGAAACACTCTAGGAGAGGCCTGTGTCTTTGATACCCAGTCTAGGCTGTCTATCTCTGGAGAGAAAAATAAACCTTGACCTTGTTTAAGCTGCATGATTAGTGTTATTTTTTAATTGTAACTAAATCTAATTCTGATATATAGGTGTATAGTAAATATTTATTGGATAACTATACGTGTGTTTTTCTTTTACACTTTTAATTTTCAAAAATTTTTAACTTTTATACTTTTAACTTTCAAAAACATACCTTGCGACATTCCCCACTCCAGATCTCTAATTAAGCAGTTCTCAAGGGGGGACTGGTTGATTGTGATGATCAAGAATCCTAGTTCAGTCACTTACCTGCTAGCTGTCCCACCTGAGGCAACTTGCTTCGGCTCACTAAGCCTCAGTTTTACCATCAGCAAATCAAGTCAACATTGTAAACAGATGCTTCATAATTATTCATTGCTGTTGTTATGGTATGAATTCTAATGCAAAGTAAAATATTTTAGGAACGTGCCAGTGGCTGTCTCTGAACCTACGCTGGGAAAACCACAAGGACAACCTAATCGACCATGACAATTCTCACGCTGCAATGCTTGAAGGAAAAGAAGATGAGTCATATATAGAGAACTCCTCTGAATGCAAGTTACTGGGACTCAGTGGGTCTAGTTAAGTTGAATTGAGGAATGTGGCTGAGCCAGGGAATGACTCAGCCAGGGACTGATTCTTTCCCCATCTCTGTTTCCTCCTCTTCTCTTTGTTTCCATTCCATTCTTCTCTTCCTCTCTGTAACCTGCTTCCTCTGCTTTTCTGGTTCACGTAGCAGAAAAATATGGCTGTAGAGAACCCTCTAAGTTCACGTGTTACTGTTCCCACCATCTGGGAGGAAACACGGTTCTCCAAGTTTCCAGGGAAGAGACTCTGGGTCAGTTCATCACTATGACCACCATAGCCTCAGGAACTATACAGTAGGGGCAGGGTGAGTGAGTCCTACTATAGGATCATGGCCAGTCCTAACTCGACGGTATGGACAGAGATGGGAACAGTGCCCCACACTGGAGGGAGAACTGGACAGAAAAACAAAGTATTCATTACGAGAACTGAAGTCACGTTTTCTCTGGTGAGCAGAGTGTCTGAACCAGAACCAAGGAAGAAGTACGGGTGGTGAGCTGAATTGTGCGAGATGCTAACTCTTCAAAAAGCTGCCCCCCCAAAAAAAAACCAGTGAAATGTGTGGCTGAAAACTGGGTGTAATGGAGAGATGGACCTGAATGAAGACACCCTGGCCACTGCATGGACAATTCAGAGAAAAGCGACTTGCAGGAGAGTAGAGGGCTTGCAGTGGTCAAATGTTTCGTCTGATAAATATTCAGGTATCGTTCCCCTCAGAGACCAAATGCACAGATGGACTGAATGTAGGAAAAAAGAATGTCTCTCATTGGCCGCCTTTAACCTCTTTCATCTTTGGAAGTAAAAAGACTATTTATAGATTTCTCTTTCTGCAAGTACTGCTTTCAAGGTGATGTGCAGGCTGTGTCTCCAGGGCCTCCCTGACGGCAGCTCCCACCAGGCACACCTCCCACCAGGGAGGGCCTCCCGGGTCCCAGCACGCCCGGGTCAGTGAGCAAGGGCCCGTTACTGGTCCCTGAGTACTCACGTGGCTGTTCCCCTAACTCCTCCATAAGTCTCTTCCTTTGGGAAAGAAAAAGATGACTGCCTATCGTCCCCAGAACATAAACAGATGGCTTCCTTGCCATCACACCACTCATTGGTTTACTGCGTGGGCCCTTCAGTGATATCTGGCTGTGTCACAACTCAGCATCCTTGGTGACTGACGCTCTGACACTTCTGCCAAGGCTGGAGCACCGTCACCCATGAGTGCTCGGAGCCTGAGAGAAGTAGTGGTTGCAGAAGAGACTTGGTAAAGGAGGCCAAATCTCTCTCTCTCTTTTTCTTTTTTTTTTGGCCACGCTGTGCAGCATGCAGGATCTTAGTTCCTCCACCAGGGATCTAACCCATGCCCCCTGCATTGGGAGCGGGGAGTCTTAACCACTGGACCGCCAGGGAAGTCCCTAAATCTCTTTCTAGATGGACCCTCCAGGGCTTTGTTTTTTCCTGACACTGACATAAGCTTATGGGATTCTAAGCAGCCTAACTAAAATGAGGGGTAAGTCTCCCTGTGACATCCACTGCAGGGGGAAATAGAAGAAGAAACACTTTTGAAGTAAATGCCATTGACCCTGAGAGATGCTGGGAGACCCTGCATGCAGGTAAAAGGAAGAGGGCATCCTGCCTGACGTTGTTTTCACCGAATGTCAGGTGATCCCTCAGGCAGTTCAGCAGGGTGAAGCTTGCTTGGACTTTGAGGTTGTGCGGACCTGAACTTGCATTCCGGCTCTAACCCTTAAGATCTGCAGGGCCTGGGGGAATTTTCCTAATTTTTCTAGGTTTCTGTTTCCTCTTGTGCAAAACGTGGATCATCTCCTGCTGATGACTGTGAAAATTAGCGGGACCACGTGAAGGTCTGGCACCAAGCTCCACAGAAAGTAGCATCTCAAATAAATGACATCTAGAATCCTTGTGAACGTTGTTGAGATAGGATAATACACCACCAGCCTTTCAAAAGATCTTCCATTTCTTTGTGTTTCTTCAAGTTTTCTCACGGGTTTTAATAACGCCCCATCCGTTGCTGGCTCAGAGGGACCTTGTGTGAGCATCTACAGCTCAGTTTCACCGATTATGCAGCTCACAGCGCTGACATCTGTCAAGTTTGTAAAACTGCAGAGTCCGGGGACCCACCCCAGATCTCGGGCAGGTGAGGCCCAGGACTCTGCATTTTAACAGATGTTCCACTGAGTTTAACATGTGAACTTGGGAGGACTTCTAGTCGATATGTAATGGGTTTTTTAATTTATTGGTGATTTGTTTAAAGGCAGTCAAAGAGGACAGGACAGTGGTTCTTTTAGTTGGTGAGGATGGTCTTATAACAGAGGAGGTACCCTTTCTCCCAGCCCCTGGCTGCTGGTAGGAGTGGTAACCATCCTCACAGTCCCAAGAAAAGATTCTCTCCTGCCTAGGAAAGTGCCAGTATAACCAGGAGCCCACCTCAGGTCTGCCTACGCAGTCAAGGTTTCTCAAAAGTTTGGAAATTTTCCGATATCAAAAATAGTTTCTTTTGCTCAGCAATTTGCGAGGCTTACCCTACATGAGCAAATTTTTATCAATAAGAAAAACAAGATGGAAGACTGAGTGGAAGTGAGTCCATCTCTAAATGATTGATTTAAAACTTCTTAGAAGTAGGTTACAGAATACCACCTGATTGTCCCTTGCCAAAGGCAGACTGCCTAGAGATCTCAGGACTTAAATTTGGATACAAGTCAGGAAACACAATCGTTTTGGTATTTTGTGGAGTTCCTTTTCTTTCTGCCCTTCTTTTTCTCTTTATTTCCATTCATCAAAAAATACTGTCTGCACTGTGTCTAAATATTAGGAAGAAAACACTGTCTGAAGGCCCCTGAGGTCCACCACTCTTGCGCGTACTGCCCAGTTTCTGTCTGTGCCTCTCCTGGGCACTGATCCATTCCCTGCATCTCTTGCTTCGTACGAACGTGGAACATGCAGCTTTCTCCTCAGATCCCTGTTTAACTGCACTTGTCCGATTAATTCACCACACTCAACACAAGGTGGTCTTTGTTATCTGACCTACTGGGAATTAAGGGCCTTATTCCTTGAAAGGGCCAAATCTACATCTAATGGAATTGCAGAAAGCCAAATATTTCTTTTTCTGATATGTCTGTTGCTATTTGCCAAGGTAATTCTGTGAACAACTGAGCTTTAATTTTCTCCCTAATGGTTGATATAAGGTCATGAGGGAGACCCAGGGCTTCTAGGATTGGGACATCATGAAGAGTATTCCAAATTGTTACCCTTGATACCAAGGTAATGATACTTTGCCAGTTATTATTCTGCTGATTTATAAAGTCTCTTAAGGGGTGATTCCAGACTGATTGATCTTTTTTTAAAATTAATTTATTTATTTTTATTTGGCTGCACTTGGTCTTCGTTGCTACACGCAGGCTTTCTCTAGTTGCAGCCAGCAGGGCTACTCTTCGTTGTGGTGCGCAGGCTTCTCATTGCGGTGGCTTCTCTTGTTGTGGAGCACAGGCTCTAGGCACACGGGTTTCAGTAGATGTGGTGCATGGGCTTCAGTAGTTGTGGCTCTCGGGCTCTAGAGCGCAGGCTCAGTAGTTGTGGCACACGGGCTTAATTGCTCCGCGGGCAATCTTCCCGGACCAGGGCTCGAACTCGTGTCCCCTGCAATGGGAGGTGGATTCTTAACCACTGTGCCACCAGGGAAGTCCCCCTGATTGTTCTTTAATCAACCCTTCTTTGGTTTCTTTGTTGCCTCCAAAAAAGAAAGAAAAAATGAATTTGTTGAGGTAGTAAGGAGCCCTGCCTACATCCAGTGATGAGCTTGGTAATGGAGCCGATTAAGCTCAGAGTTTTCAGTCTCACATGATCTTTTGAGAAGACAGACTCCTTTATCCCAGTCATTTGTCTTCACACATGTATATGCTTGATGACAGAAGGGACTGGGCAAGAAGGATGCATAACTCATTCAATATTCATCCCATTCACTAAATACTCACCAAGCACCCATCCTCAGACAGGCTCTGTGCCAGGCACAGGGGTTGGAGTGGAGCAGCGAACAAGGCAGCTTCTGCCCTCAAGGAGCTCACAGGCTTGTGGAGAGAGAACAACAATCACCATAAAGTGTAAGTAGAGAGCGGTCAAGACGAAGTGGGAGGGAGGGGAAGGAACAGTGAAGACTGCCTGGTTAGCTCAGAGGATCAGCCAGCTACTGAACCCAGGACTCCAGGCTCTATGGCAGGTTCCATGGCAGGTCAATAGCATTATCTTTTGTCAAAGGACTGTATCATTATCACAGTTGTCTGAGTGGCAGGGAAATAAATTTGCCTGTGGCTCCCATAAGCCCTACCTTCCTGCTCAACATTATAGGAAAGCCCAGCCTACTTGGTGGAGATCATTCTTCCCTGATACGGGAAATCAGGTTCCTATGAATCACTCCACACCCCACAGCCACTCTTTTTCATCACATATAAGCTTTGATTTCGAGCTGGGTGTTGACAAAACTGTTCCCTAATGCTTAAGTAATAGCGTGGAAAATAGTTGACGAAAAATGAAAAGGTTGATTTTGATTATACATAGAATCTCTTCTCTTAAGAACAAAATGTGTTTGAACAGGCATGAGTCATTCCTTACAGAGTTTGAGAGGATTGACTTGTTTATGTAGTTGGTTGTTTAACTGATTTTTTTTTTTTTTTGGTGCCGAAACCCAGGATTGATATGTTTTAAAATAGTATCTTTACTGGCTTTATACATGCATATTATAAAAATTCAAGAAACACAGCAAAAAAACAATGCATTACTCAAATTCTATTACCCAACAATAACTAGTGCTAATATGTAATGAACCTCAATTCAAACATCTCTATCTACAAACTATAATTGGACAGAGGAATGGATGGATGAACAAAACTAACCTCATAACAATGGAATCATGTTATATTTCTTTTAAAAATAAAAAAATTTAATTTTACATCGATTGAATAGAAGGCAAAGGAAACTAAAGTGAAAATAAAAGGAATAGTGAAATTCATAGATCTTTCCTCATTCATAAGAGATTGCTCTAAGGATAAGAAAAAAGACCATGAATATCATTAAGAGGCTGTTTTCTAATTGCTTGTTTCAATTTTAGACAGTATGGATTGAAAGATTTTGCTATAAAAGCTTAAGTAACCAGCATACTTAGACTCTCTCCCACTTTTCTTCATCCCACCTCTTGATTTTTTGGGTGTTTTTATTTTGTTTGCTTAGTCAAGATTTATACATGTACGTTCTGTTCTGCAGCCATTCTTCCCTTGGTTGTTGCTGTTTTTGTTTTATCTTGGATCTGTATTTAAACTAATTCAGTGCTCACCAGCGGTCCATCTCTTGGTGGGATAGATTTCTTCATCACAATGATATATAACATTGATTACAGCAAACATATGTATATATGGCTTTTCCTATGGGCCAGGCACTATTCCAAGCACTGTATACACATTAATTTTTTAAATCCACACAAACAACCCAATGAAATGGTGACTATTGTTAACCCTACCTTACAGATGAGGAGACTGAGGCACAAAAAGTAACTTGCCTGAATTACACAACCAGTAAGTGGCAAGCCAGGATTCAAAGCCAGACAGTCTGGCTCTGAGTCTGGTCTGGAAGGCTTTCTTCAAGAAGGTTTATGGAGGCTTTATTCCCTGAGCTCTGTCATGTTTTAGAATGCTCTCCTTGTTGCTTTTATACATGGATGATGATTTGACTGGATAAACATTTTGTAGCTCACAGTTCTTTTCCTCTGTAGGTGTTGCCCTACTGTTCTCTGGCATGGGGAAGTGATGGAGAAAAGTCTGAGGCCCCCTGGATTTTCTTCCCTTTTGCTTTTTCTGCTGGATGTCTGAAGAATACTTTATCTTTGAAGTTGAATAGATTTATCATTACATGACTCAATGCTGTTCCTTCTATCTAAATTTTGCCTAGTATACACTGTGGTCTTTCAGATGGCTGATTCAGGTCCTCCCTCACTTAAGGAAGATTTTCCTGTACTATGTTTTCCAATATTTTTTCTGTTTCGCTTGTTCATTTCTTACCAAGAATGTCAAAGATCTTTATACTGAATTGTCTTTAAGCTCCTTAACTATGTTCTAATTTTTTCCTCTGCATTTGCTGTGATTATTTCAAGTCTTCCTCTGTCATTGATAGAATTTTTAGCTATTTGCACTATCTCTTTCTGTTTCTAATAGTTACTTGAAATTTTAGCTTGTCCCTTTTAGCTCTTCAATATCCCATTCCATATCATTTTGCTGTCATGTTATTTTGTTTTATTTCATCTATGTTCTTATTAAGTTATTGTATAGTGCAATGTGTGTGCAAGGAACCTGCTTGCTGTTTTGGTTTTGGGTTCTTCCAGACAGGATTGTTCTTCTGTGTTTCACATGTACTTTTTCCCCTTATTTTATTTGCACAGTGACTATGCCATTACTTTGCATCTTATTTATGCTTAATATGAGCAATTCTGTCTATTGCTTCAACAGAATACAGTGTAGGTGAATTTTCCTCGACATCCTCCCTGCCTCATATAGAATCTTTTCTCTTCTCCACTCGAAATGGCAGTTTGAGGACTAGGTGTTATTTTCTGTAGCTTAAAGGTGTGGGGATAAGGAAGAGGGACAATTCAGCTGGGCCTGGGTGGAGTCCTTCCTTAGGACCCAAAGTTTCACTCCTTTCTGAGATGCAGAGAACTATCTTTCACCCAAAGCCTGGTCCATCCAACCAAGGGTGTAGCGCACTCGCCTGGGTTTCAGCTGGTTTCTGCAACTCAACGCACTGACCTGGGAGCGCTTCCAGCCTCAGACAAAGCCCCAGGGTCAAGCATTGTGGCCTCTTCTCTGAAGGCCTTTTCCTGGAATTGCTTACTCACCCCCCTCAATCTGTTTCTCTTGAAGCTGGAGCGTATTAATGAGAATCCTCAGGATTTCATTATTTGGCCATCTCTCCTCTCTGTGGCTTTGGGGGAACAGGGACAGGTGATGCGGTGTTAGAAACCCCACTCAGCTCCAACAGCATCTTCTGTTTCTTTTTGTAGCTCTCACTTCTTGATGTTTGTGGCACTTTCCTTGTTTGTTTGGTGCTAGTAAATAGCACTCAGTCTCTCTCTCTTTGTCTCTCTCTCTGTCTCTCTCTCTATGTCTCTCTCAAAAGAAAATATCCCATACCCTTTGAACAGTCACTCCCCTCCCCCCCCAAGCCAGCCCCTTGCAACCAGCAGTCTGCTTTCTGTCCCCATGGATTTGCCTATTCTAGACATTTCACACACATGCACTCTTGCAATACGTGGCCTTTTGTATCTGGCTTCTTTCACTTAACATAACGTTTTCAAGGTTCACCTTTATTGTAGCAGGTGTCAGAACTTCATTCTATGTGTGGCCCAATAATCTTTAATTCTATGGATACACTGCATTTTGTCTGTCTTCCTTCATCTTCAAAGTCAGCAGTGTAGCTTTTCTCTGCCTCTGCTTTGTTTATCACATCTCTTTCTCTTACCACAGCCAGGAAAAGTTTTCTCCTTTTAAGAATTTATGTGATTCGATTGGGAACACTTGGGTAATCCAATATAACTCCTCATCTAAAGGTCCTAAACATAGTCACATCTACGAACTCATATTCTGGGGTGTGTTGCAGTATATTCTGTAACTGGTTATGGGGACTAGGGTGTGGACACCTTTGGGGGGTGGAATTATTCTGTGTACCACAGACATGTAAACTAATAGTGATAATAATAATAATAGCCAACATCTCCTCAGAGATTACCATGTGCCTGGTACTCCTCTAAGAGTTTTACTTGAATTAACTTATTTAGTCCCTACCATATTCCTATGACTATTATTACTCCCATTTATAAATGAGGAGGATGCCAAAGTAAGAAGAGATAAAATGACTTGCCTGAGGTCTCACAAGAGGTAAATAGCAGAGCAAGAATTTTAACCCAGCTATCTAGTTCCAGAGCCTGTACAATTAAAAAGGGGTCCACCTAGGCTCTTCCCTGGTGGTCCAGTGGTTAAGACTTTGCCTTCCAATGCAGGGGGTGTGGGTTCCATCCTTGGTTGGGGAGTTAAGATCCCACATGCCTCAGGGCCAAAAAACCAAAACATAAAACAGAGGCAGTATTGTAGCAAACTCAATAAAGACTTTAAAAATTGTCCACATCAGAAAAAAAAAATTGTAAAAAAAAGGAGGGGATCCACTTATTAATAAGATTGGAACACCTACCCTAAAGGATAGAGCCTTTCCTAATCAGGTCTTGCCTTAGGTCCTAGCTGGTCCCCTCACCCCTCAGATGTGCCTGTGTACTGGGGAGGGAGGTGGTCCCACAGGGCAGGGCTCCAGGGCCAAGCTGGGATTAGGGCTCCACCAAGCACAGTCAAGAGCCCTTAAAATGTTATGAATTCTGGAATGATATTTATGGTTGCCTTTGTATCTAGCGACTGATTAAGAAAATATATAACAGCAGCAAAGTGCATTAAATATTGGAACTTGTTTAATAAATTTATCTCTTACTGATCAGCATATTTATATATTTAAATTATGATAGTTTTACAATCCCTTATCCCTGAACTTCATAAAGCATTGAAGATAGGGTTTGGGGTTTTTGTTTGGGTTTTTTTTTTGTGAGGTTTATTTGGTAAGTTGTGACAAGCTAATCTTGGGGGCAAAACTGGACCTGAACTGACATAAGGCTATTTATATAGTCTTTATCCCATCAGTAGTGAACAGTCCCATATTTAATTGCAGAACAATTAAAGTGCTTGATTATAGGGTGCTGTCCCAGACTTTTCTGGGGATGTTATTAATGCATGGTAGATACATCCTATTACCTGACTTCTAAAACCTGAATATCTGACTTTCAAGACACATTTGGCCCCAAAGGTTTAAAATAGGTGTTTGTGGACCTGTAGGAGCTACATGTGTCAGAAATATTGTTCATTTAGTCTATAATCAGTACTCGTGAATCTATTGACACCTTGTCATAAGTTCCCTTACCTGCACACCAAGCTTGACGGCCTGCTTTGCAGGTTTACCCAGGGTCTTTGTCCTCATTTAAACTGTCTAAGCCCCTAATCTAAGAACTACCTCATCTCCCAGAGGCCCGTTTAAAATAAATACTATACGAGTCCAATATACTTAATGGAAACATTTCAGGGTAATAAGAAGCCAGCATGATCCAACTACAGAATAACATAGGATGGCTTATAATCCCCATGTGGAATTATAGAGAAGAGGAAATGTGGGTTGTTAATTACAACATGCTTTAAAGAGAGTGACAAAAAGTCCTTGCCTGGCTTGGGAGGCTCTTAGAAATGCAGATCCTGTGGAACGCAGCAGAGAAAGAGAACTGGCTACAAGGCCGTGAATTCTGAACACTGGTACTCCCCGCCATCTCATGCTGGGCGACAAAGCACGGGGGGGCTGCTGCTCTCGGCCTCCGTTTCCTCATCTATGAAAGGAGGTGGTTTGATGAGCTCGGCAGAGCTAAAGCCTGTGGTTGGAAGGACCATGCTTTCATGAGTTCGAACAGCATCCCAGAACCTCACTTCTAACCCAGGTTAGCTGCCTCTAGAATGAAATGCGTGTTTGATAACGATAAAATGTAATATATGTACCAACTATGAGCTCATAAATATACGCTCATTTATATGCATGTCTTAACTCATAAATAACCAAAGGAATCAACAGTTTATCAAATGTTCTTCTGAGGTCAGGAAGGGGACAACTCCCGCCTGCTTTTCCTGGAACTGGTTGAGAAGTCTGCCCCGTTCTGAGTTGACCCTGATGATGAACTCATTAATTCCGTTCTTGCTGTGCATCGGGTACTGTCCCGGGGAGGGGAGAGGGAGCGGAGCAGTCTGTGGATTTTGCATTTATTGGCTCGCGGCACTGTGTAGCTGTCTACCTATCACAGCATAAGAGTACATGCTGCCCCCCCACCCAGGTCTGATGGTGATGGAGGAAGTTGTTCATTAGCATGTCAGTTGAGTCCCACTCCTTTTTGATGTATCACAGATAATTAAGGTGGAATAGTGATAGCAGAAGGCAGGGGATTGTTCTGGAAAGCAGTTTTATTTGTTTTCTGCTTTTTCTCCAGCAGAATACTGACTTTAAAGTTACCATGTGGGCTTCCCTGGTGGCGCAGTGGTTGAGAGTCCGCCTGCCGATGCAGGGGACACGGGTTCGTGCCCCGGTCCGGGAAGATCCCACATGCCGTGGAGCGGCTGGGCCCGTGAGCCATGGCCGCTGAGCCTGCGCGTCAGGAGCCTGTGCTCCGCAGCGGGAGAGGCCACAACAGTGAGAGTCCCGCGTACCGCAAAAAAAAAAAAAAAGTTACCATGTGAGTGCAAAAAAGCTTCGCACTATGGTCGCCTCAACATGAAGCAGCACCAACCATCAGACCCAATTGGCCACGCAGCTGGCAACAAGCTCAGGGGCTCTCAGAGAGCCAGCGGGTGGCCTGGACTCTGGCCTCCTGGGCAGTGTCTGTGCCCTGCCCAGAATGGGTGGACAACATCGGCTGCCCCAGAACGTGATTCAGGGCTAACACTATGGCCCTCTGCATCCACTCCACAGCTGCAGGAGAATCGGCTCGGATTTCTGGCCAAGAGGCCTCCCAGTGAGGGCTGCCCATGCAGAGGAGCAGATGGGGGATGAGGCGGGCTGAGGGCCGTTGGCACGTGGCTCTCGGCTCTCTGAACCTCAGGATCACTGGCAAACAGCGACCTGGCTGTGTATTTGGGCTTGAGGGCCTGCTGAGCAGAGGAGTCCCTGGCTGGGGCCCAAAGCTTGGAGCCCTTCCTGCTGCCTCCCCTGCTGAGTCTTTCCTGTGCTCTGTCTTCCCAGGTAGACGGACGGTATTACTGACTCCCAGCACCAGCCCTTTCTGCTAAAAATTAGTTACTGGGACCTGTGCTAGAATTACTCATGCAGGTCAGAGCGGTTTCAGAAATTGGCACAGGGCATATCCAGAGCTCTAGAGCTCTCTCCTGGGGCCCCAGTTGCCTTCTGCTCCGCAGGGGCCAGGCCTGGGCAGCGCTCCAGGTCTGCACCATCAGAAGCCCCACTGCAGGGCGTGGGTAAAGCTTTACCTGCTACTGTCACGCCAGAGCTACAGCCTCCACCTCCCTTCTCTTCTTTCTTCCTTGTTTCAGTCTGCCTCCCCACTCAGATACCCCCATCCTCTTTTTGTTCTCTTTTGTTCCCACCAGAAGCCTGAGGCACTTGATGGAGAACTCTTTCTTTGTACTAGAAGCTGTGCATGGCTTGAGGAGTTCTTCCTCTGAGGAAGATTCACCTTTCATAAGAGACCTAGGGAGGAGGGGCCTGCTTACCTCTAAGGAACAAGCCACAAACGGTGGCATTTCAGCCTCCAAAGATGGACCAAGGGAAATTATTTTTAGGTTGGAAATGTCTGAAATCAAACCACAGAGACAGCCCCTTATCTGTGACACATATGATTGTTACCGGTTCATTTGCAAAGTGAGGCTAGAAGACCTGGGGGTTAAGCCTAAGGCTACTCGGGCTCTGAAGCCACCAGTGACGGTGAGTGTGACCCTGAATTGCAGTGGTCTGCTTAGGACTCGTAGGGCTCGCGTGGCGCGGGCCACATCTCACTTGTCTCTCCTCCCAGACAGTCGGCTCCAAGAGCGCCCTCGGAGGCAAGACCCTTTCCCTCCTCCGTGGTTACTCCAAGCCTAGCTCCTTCATCGCAGGGCGGCAGTGAGGTCTGTAAATACCCTCTTTTCCGTACGTTCACCCACCGCCCCTGATGTTGAACTAAGTGGATAAGGATGTGCCGAGAACCAGAGATGAACCCAAAAGGGGGTTCTGCTAAGCAGGTTTTAAAGAAGAATCTGGTCCCGCCAGCGTAATTTAGAGAAGGGGGACATATACTCTGCTCAGTAGCAGGCACTCCTGTGTTGGCGGTTTGCGTCGACTAGAGACACTGAAATCCACCCTCGGTGGAGGCAGGGGCGGCCCACACTGAACCCCAGCGCCTCAGTCAGGTGAACCCACACTTCCTCCCTTCCGACGCCCACGACGTGCTCGGCGCGGACGGGACCGGGGGCGATCTGCCTTATCCTCAAGATGCCAACCCTCTGTGTCTGCATCCTGGACCCCCCAATCATCCTGCTGATAGAGAAACAGCCGGTCATTTTTCTCACCCATCATCCCACCCGGGCTGGAGCTCCACAAGGACCCCAGGGCAAGAGGCGAGCAGCGCCCTCCTGTGGGCTGTCTGGAGCATAGCGGGCCGACTTCCCCGCGGTGTTTTTGATGGTTTGTTTTCTGCAGGACGTTTCTTCCCCTCTACCAGCCGTTCTCTTTGTTTCAGGGAGTGACTCTCTGTGCAGGATTTATTGGCTACAGCTAGAATCTATTTTCTCCAAAGACATTGCCGCAGATGCCCACTCTTTCATTCTATCCTGGTATGTAAAGAGGTCTGAAACTGACAAGAAATGGAAGAAATTTAAAACCCAAGAGGGAATGGAGCAGGATTGGGCAGGACATTTGCGTTCTAAGTCAGATCTTTCCCACCAAAGGAGAAGCACTGCGGCACAAAGAAGGATTTCTTAAATCAATTTCCTTCACAATCCCGCAGAAAACCTGAGTAAGGCTCTCTCTTAAGGGTAAATGATTGTTTAAATCTCCTCCTCCCGTTTTTTACATAGCAGGTTCAGCTCATTTGTGAATTCAGATTTGTGAATTTAGAATTCAGCTCAATTCTAAGCCATGGTGCATCCAGGAGGCAAATTTTTGATTTGTGGAATCCCACTCATTTATTCAGTAAACCTTTTCTTGTTTGGCCCAGGAGATCTGGAGATGAATATCACAGCTTGCCTCATGGGGGTCTCTAATGAGGGTACCGACCGAAAAACCATCATATTCAAGCCATCACCACATCGAAAAAGGAACTCCAAGAATAAGCTCACATCTATCCATTTGTCTCTGTCTTCACCAGCATCACCCCCATCAAAGCTACCATCTCTTCTTTGGACTTCAGTGATAGCCTCCAGAAAGACACTGTATTACTGTCACCAAATATTTCATTTTCTTTTCCTGCAATGTCCCTCCTTCAAGGGGCTACTTTCCCTCTCTGTTGAACTCAGGAGTGACCATATAAGTTGATTTGGTAGAAGTGACAGGGACATATCTAGGCAGAGATTTTAAGAGCTATGGTTTGCTATGCTCCCTTTCCTGCTGTGGTGACCATCAGTGTTCAAGCTGGTGGCTTGTTCAGGTCCTGGAGTGAGTGGATATGAAGAAGCTCCCAGCTGAGCTGCACTGGATATGTAGCCCGAGTGCAAGGGTTCTGCTGAGATAAGCCACAAATATTTAGGGTCGTTTGTTACTACATAACCTAGCCCCTTCTAGCTGATACACTTCCTATATTGTTTCCCTCTTTCTATCTTGCCCCACTCCAATCCAGTCTTCAAACAGCAGACAAAATTATCTTTTAAAAATAAATCAAACTTGCTAGAAGACTTTCACTGGGTTTCTATGGCACGTAGAATAAAATCTGAGCTCACTAACACGCTTTGGCCCTTGTTTTTTCTGTCCTTCTTTTATGTCACTGACTGTTCTCCCACCAACGCTGACTTTCCTCCTCCTGCACAGGTGTTCCGGCTATACTGACCTTGTGATGCTCCTAATAGGCCAGGCTCCTTGTTTCTGGGCCTTTCCATGTGTTTTTCCCACTAACTGGAACACTATTTCACCATTTTTATTATGGCAGGTTGCTTCTCATACTTCTGATTTCAGCTTAACTGTTACCTCCTCAAAAAAAGCTTGCCCTGTTTTTTCGATTAAAATTAAGTTCTTCTTGTCATTAACACCATGTTCTTTTCATTCATAGTATTTATTGTGATCTTTAGTCATCTATTTGTATAATTATTTCCTTTTTTATTATTCATCTACCACCACTGAGATATCAGTTCCACGAGGTTAGGGCCCATGCTTGTTTTGTTCGTAATGGCATATCCAGCACCTTACACAGTGCCTGACACCTACATATTTACTGAATGAATGGATGAATTAATGAGTGAATGAATGAATGAACAAACAAAATAACTGCTTCAGAGGCTTGATTAAAGTAGCGGTGAGAACCAGCCAAGAGAAATACACGTCAAGGATAACTTCAAAGAGGAAGCTATAATCTGAACTAGAGACGGTCTGAAATGACAGAGAAGGCCCAGTTCAGGTTAAGATGTAAGGCTGGTTCCAATGTTAATCCAGAATTTCAAGGCACAGTCAAAGAGAGCCTAGGGCTTCCCTGGTGGCGCAGTGGTTAAGAGTCCGCCTGCCGATGCAGGGGACGCGGGTTCGTGCCCCGGTCCGGGAAGATCCCACATGCCGCGGAGCGGCTGGGCCTGTGAGCCATGGCCGCTGAGCCTGCGCATCCAGAGCCTGTGCTCCACAACGGGAGAGGCCACAGCAGTGAGAGGCCCGCGTGCCGCAAAAAAAAAAAAAAGAAGAAGAAGAAGGAAGCCTAGACTACAAATCAAAATCCCATGAAACTAGTCACTAGACAGGATCCCCAAGAGGCAGCTGGCACCTCTACCCTCTCTCCCCCTTCCCCATGCCAGCAAGGAATGCATTATTCCAAAGGACTATAGGCAGCTCCCTATTGCAATGGTGGGTTTTTTTTCACTTGCCTATCCTCTAATAAAATTTTTGAAAACTAATGTACCCCCTCAACACATTTTTAAGTTAACGTTTCAACTATTTATCATATTTACTGTTGCAAATCTCACATCATTACTTTTTCTCTTTGAACTCTTATTTTGATTCTACATTACCCATGGACTTTCATACTGATATAAACTTCTTGGCAATAAAGTATCAATATATTACCAATCTTAATAAATAATTTTTAAACATAAAATTCAAATTTTATTGAAAATGCATCTTTCAGTGGGAGAGCTGAGGCTTCTGTTTTCAATCAGTTGATGCTCCACGAATAAACATTACTTTTTGCTAGAATAAGACGACTTCAGCAACAATCTATTTCTACTCACTCTTGTTTTACAGTGGAACTGCTAAGATACTTTGCTCACATAAATACATAGATAGGCTTGCATGGAAAGCAAATAGGTCTGTTTTAGAGGCACTATTCATTTCTTTGAATTCTTTCTGATGCTTACATCAAAAAGTAACAAAGTGATCTATCACCACAAATTATTTTTAATGTCTGAGAGATGACAACTCAATTAGGTCTTCCTTCAATTTTATTGAAAGCAAAGAGTTGAAACCCACCCAACTCGCAAAAGGATTCGTTACCCAGTCAGCCATCCTCTCTCTTAAATGCTGAGAAGTATATCAAAGTGTCTCTACCAAGACTTATCAAATGACTAGCATTTGTACATTTTACTCTTTCGCTTACGGGCACCTTGTTTAGCCTGATACACACGTAAAGGGTTGGGAAAATCAATTATTGCTTGTTTCATTAGGGCTTTTCCAATATAATATTTTTTGTTAAATGCTTTAATCCTATCACTGGCTTTAAATATATTTTAATACAAACTTGGAGCTATACATTGATCTCACTCATTAATGGAAAAATGTCTGCCGTATAAAATTGGTTTCTTGATGTCTAACCAGTCAGCCAAATCAGGCTTAACTTTCTGTCAGAATATATCTAACTTTGTATGTTAATCCAAACAAACATGTTAAGACATTTTGCTTTGACCACCATCCACTACAGAGAGACAGATAATACCCCCAGCCTTTCTATGAAACAAGACTCTGCCTTCAATTTGCCTCATCAAAAGTCACAGGGATCTCCCTCCACAGAAAATGTTTCTTTGGCAACATCTAGAGTATGAAAAAACAAGATCCTTTAAAAATGTTTTGTACTTCTAACACGCCCTTTGTTTGATACCACAGAGGTTTTTACATCCCGGGCAACGTATCTTAGTATGACTTGGGTTGGGTGAGAAATAAATGCTTCTCTAAAGTGGGAGAAGGGAGACTATGAAAGGAAATATGGAATAGAGAAACAGTTTTGTTTTCAGAACTCCCACTCAATTGTAGAAAGAGTATATATGAAAGTTGAGGATCTGGAAATGAATTCCCTTAAATGTAGGCATGCCGGTGCATCTCTTGTGACGACTTTGTACAATAAATCCCCAGATTTCAACTTGCCGTGTATCTCTTGGGAGAGGTCTACCTTGGGCTGCAGACTGAACCAAATCCTCCTCTATGATATGATGGATCCAAACAGCTGGGGATGATGAGACACCACCGAGGGTCCATCCCGCTCCATGCGTCTCATCTCGTCACATCCAAAGTATGAGCAGTGGCCATACGAGTAGGGAACGTTTATAAGACCACTTACTGCTACATGCTGCTATTCTGGTCACTAGGAGATTGCTCCTTCTTGGGATGGATAAAATGGGGAGTATGCTTCCCTGTTGGCACCTCAGTTCAACATGAACCCAAGGGGTTTTCTAATTTTATTTTCAAAGACTTAGTCCACACGAGTCAAAGCCATTCATTTCAGTAAATGTAAGCTTTACCCAGAAACTAAGTCAAAGTGGGATATGCAATGGAACCTAGATTTTTCATGTGTTTATTAACTGACTTGTAATAAATGCAGATTTGATATGCCAAATCCTTTGGATAATACGTAATGCTTAATCCTTCCAATAGCCCTGCAAGGCAGCTATGATAGCTCTCCGTTTACAGTTGAGAAAACTGAGGCTCAGTGCGGTTTCATGGCTAGCCAGGGGCAGACTCAGACTCACAAAGCCTTTGCAGTTGTCACCATGCCACACTGCCTCTGTACCCTTTGCCCACCGTGCCCATGGCACCCAGGACGTGCAGCCTCAACAGTGATAAGCAGCTGATACATCTTTCTTTTCTGTGTTTTGTGCCGATTAGTCAGGATTATGAGTCATGTCCCATTAACTATAGAAGTTGGCTAGCGTGGAGAAATTAAAACCACATGTAATCCCCAAATCTCATTTTAGCCAATAAATTCGGTCTCTTCTTTCATAAGGACTTTTAGAAGAGCTTCTAACAAGAATACTTGACAGGGCTTCCCTGGTGGCGCAGTTGTTGGGAGTCCGCCTGCCGATGCAGGAGACGCGGGTCCGTGCCCCGGTCCGGGAAGATCCCACATGCCGAGGAGCGGCTGGGCCCATGAGCCATGGCCGCTGCGCCTGCGCGTCAGGAGCCTGTGCTCCGCAACGGGAGGGACCACAGCAGTGAGAGGCCCGCGTACCGCAAAAAAAAAAAGAAGAATACTTGATAGGTTCTCTTTTCACCACCTTGCCTTTTCAACCTACCCCTGAGTAGAGAGTGTAGCTAACACAAGAAAAATTTGCAAATTCAGTAGCAGGGAGAGAAGAGCGTCTGGGATTTTGAATGACATCTGTATATGTGTAAGATGGCTACTGGGATGTTAGTCTTCACTTTGTCACTTTGGGTTATCGCCGATTTTAAACCGTATCTTCAATTGGAAAGCATGCTCAAATGCATTGATTCTGACCATGGAGGCTATATCTCAAACTGCTGAGTTTCATCCAGATCACAGTCAGGGACCACAGCAGACACCTGTGGTACCACCCTGCCCCCACCCACCCCCACATCATTCCCCTCAGTCCACCTCTGACTTCAGCTGCCACTGTAGTGGACAGCACCCAGTAATTTCAGACTCCCCTTGCTGTGTGAGGGTGTGTCCCATGGGCCTTTCTGCTGGGCAGTGGTGGGCAGGTTCTCTGATGCCATGGGGTACTCAGTCCATGCAAGTGCGTCCTGGGAGTGGTGAAGGATGAAGTTTGTTAATACCCCTGGGGCCACCTGCAACCAATAGGAACGGGAGACTATTGGCTACAGTCTTCTAAGTGCTAAGTGCTAAGTTCTACAGTCTTCCATTCTTCAGGGGGACCATCCTGGGATACATAGGTACACTTTTCTGGAGGTTCTGATAGAATCAAGCCCTTATTGCCCATAGCATAACCTCAGTAACACACTTGTCTATTGGCTTTTTCTTCTTCCCTATCTCACTCTCCCTGTTTGCTCACACTCCTGCTTCCTGGGACCACCTCCCTAATAAAATACCTGCTCTGAGGACTCTCAGACTCTGCTTTGAAAGGAACCCAAGCTAAGACGTGGAATTTTCAGATCTTATTTACAAATAGGCCAATCTCCATGGAAATAGCTAAACAAACAAAAAAAAACATTAAATAACAAAGCAGGTCATGCCAGTAAGGCAGTAATTCTTGACTCACAAGTGGACAAGTAGTTAGAAAGAGGGACACGTGCCCCAGGAGAAGCTTTATGAGTCATCAGGGGAGCTTTTCAAGCTACAGCCTTGAAATTCTGGTCTATCTTTATGGAGCATTGCATAATTCCCTCCTTCAGAATCACAGCCACATCAAGTCACCATCTTGTCACCACTGCTGATGAGAAAATGTGTTGTGTGGGGCAGGAAAAGAAGTTTGCTGCACTGACAGCTTTTTAAAGACAAAATTGTTCAGATGCAATTCAGTACGTTACTCAGTAGTCTTAGCTATTTTTAATTGTAGTTTAATTTAACTCGGGTCTTCTTTTCCCCGTGGAGCCTGAGCTTTTCTTTCTAGCATTTGTGTTGAACTTGGAAAGTCCTTATCACTCCTCCAGGCCCCTTTTGTCTTCTCAGTGACTCAGGAGATGAACATGTCACAGAATTGTACCTCTGACAGCACAAAACTCCTGACCTGTTTTCCATTTTATTCTTTAAATATCCCCTTTCCCAGCAACTTTCTAGTTAGAATTTGCCAACTCAGTGTAACTTAGAATTTGCATATAATTCCTTTAGCAGCTCTCTGGAAACCTGCAAAATTTACAACTGCACAAGAGAGCTCCATATAAGGGGGAAAAATGTTGCAGAGAATACTCATGTTGCTACTTAGAATAAATCATTTTAAACAACAAATTTAAATAAGGCCTTTTGGCACATAGATTTAAATTAGAGTCACAGTAACTATAAATTTCAAAAGACTTTAGTTGAAAGCTAGGGGTTGGTGGGAATACTTTAAGCCTGGTACATAAGGGCTGGCCACTGCAGACATTATTAGTTGATCACAGCAATACAGACATTATTAGATGATCGCAGCACTCTCTCTCACAAATCTGGATGCAGTCCCTGCATTCTTCTCAAGACAGCATTCCGGCTTGACCAAGGATCTTAAATTGATAGAAAAAAATCAGGAAAGACAAATATAGACTAGCATTAAGGATACAATCATGAACAAAATAAAGCTCTTGCCCTCATGGAGCCAGTTTTTTGCGGGGAAAACACAATAAATCAATAAACAAATGTATATTTAATATTTGGAGTAGAGTTTGACAGTTGCTTTCTAAGTACCTATTTTTTGCTTCTCTCTCAAATTAATAGAAAAATGATTTTTATCTGGACACATGGATTCCCAGATAAAAGACCATATTTCCCAGCCTCCCTCATAGTTAGGTGTGGCATAGGACTAAGTTCTGATCAATGATATGTAATATCATAGTAAGCAGGTATACTTTGTGGGACTTTCAAGAAGTTTCCTGAAAAGAGAGGGAGCAAATACTTCTTTCCCTTTTCCTCCATCCTGCTACGGGGAAACTGGATATTATGGCTAGAGACCCAGCAGCCATCTTGAACCTAGAGGATTAGAGTCACATCCTAGGCACTGTGCTTTGGAAAGCTGGAAGAAATCTTAAGTTCTAAACTATGGAGGTCCCATACCAGCTCTGGACTGTACACCTCTAGACGTCTTCTGCCTAAGAAAGAAAGAAATTTCCACTTTATTTAAGCTACTACTTTCCAAGTTTCTGTTATTCCTAACTTAACCTAATCCTAGCTGATAATTTTAAAATACATATACTCACACCCTACATAACATTGAAATAGATACATAATAGTGAAATATATGTCCAATAGTGGGTATTAATTTTTCATAGAAGAGAGGCAGACTTCAGTGTTTCAGTTGGAACAAACAATTATAGATTTAAATTTGGGACATTTGGCAGGAGTAAAAGTACATATTTTCTTTTGCGGTTGTAGATTGTATTCATGGGCGGCATCATTTCTGAAAAGTTGCAGTGTCTGCATCTAGTAAATTAATGAATGGTTAAACGGCTATATTAAATTGAGAGATTGTTTTCTGTTTTAAAACAGTTTACAGAGCCGTAAATTTCCATTTGCATTGGGTATTCCAAGGGAACATGTCTCATCTGCATTCTAGGTCTCTTTGTCTTCTTTCATCAAAGCAGCAGCACCATTGAAACACCAGGGCTGCAATCCCATCCTCTCGTTTTCTAAAGCACCAAAGCCATGCCGGTTTGCATATTAGTTGGCATACATTTGAATATTAATTTCAGTAGGCATTGCCTCTAAATGTAGAAAATAAATACAGCCTGCTGCAATTACACAGATAACCAGGATTTACGGCACATGGGTGCCTAAAAGTTTTAAACCTTCTGTGCTTAATTACACTCAGATTATACTTAACACATATACTCATGCAAACTTACACAGTTGTCACATTAGAGGCTGTGAACTTTACCATGAATTTGTTCCCGCAGCCAGATGCAAAAATTTCCATTTTGGAAAAACTGATAATACAGTTTCAGGAATGTATTGGTCAGGACCCCCCTCTTAGTTACAAAATGCAGAAAACCAACCTAAGCCTGCTTTAAGCTAAATTGTGAATTTATGGGCTCATGCAACTCAGAAGTCCAAGGGGTTATCTGACTTCTGGTACAACTGGGCTGAGTGTTCAAATGAATTCTCCCCCTTCATCTTTCTGCTCTGCCTGACTCTGCTGGTTTCATTCTCAATCAGATTCCCTCTGTCTGCGGCAGCAAGAGAGCCCTGCCAGTCCCGATCTTGTCTTTGCACCTTATAATCTCAGAAGCATAAAAGCTCTCTCTCTCTCTCTAGCAATCCCCAGGAAGGAGCTGCTCTCAGCCAGCCTCTGCCAGGTGCCCAGCCTTCTCAGTGACAGCCTTGCCAGAATCACATTCACTTCAGAAGGACTAAAGGAAACAATAGCCACAGACGGGGGGGAGAAAAAGGAATGTGTGTACTCATGAAGGGAATGATTATTTATTACCTTTTGCTGAGATGAATATGAAATCAACTTACCACCAGGCTGGACAAACTGTGTCCCTTCTTAGCCGGTCCAGGCTGCTACTGTGGAAAACCACTAGACAGCTGGTAGCATGTACTTCTCAAACTTTAACATGCATACACGTCATCCGGCGTTTTGTTAAAATACAGATTCTGACTCAGTAGGTCTGGGGTGGGGTCCAGGATTCTGCAGGTACAGCAGATTCCTAGGTCGTGCTGATTCTGCTGGTTCCTGGACCACACTTTGAGTAGCAAGGGTAGATGCTCCATCACTACGGAAAGTCTGTTTGACCCCAAGAGGGCAGCTCCCTGTATCTCTTCAGAGTTGTTGCACCATCTTCACTTTGGCACAGCCTCAGGTCCCGTGGATAAAGCCGTCTTTACTGCTGCCATTCAGGGGTTAACATGGCTAAGGTCCCTGCCTTTTGAATCTCCTGACACAGTTTTCCTGGCTTCTGCCTTGGGTGTGAGAATCCCCGGTGGGCAAAACTTCTTTTCTGTGACCGGCACCTGTCAAAGCAGATACGCTGTGCTGAGCAAGTAGGTCTCGTTGCCGTTTGACTGCCTTTCAGTTTGCATTCTCCTAAATGATGGAGTGTTTAGGAAAACTGTACCACTGATAGCACTACTTTCTGGACAAACAAAATTACTTGTTTGCATAATTTACCGGAAAATCATGTCTTAGCACCTGGGCATTCTTGCTCATTTAATGTGCAGGTGTATAAAAGATGCATAAGACTTTCTCTGGGAGCTCTCCAGACATAACTCCCATCAGCTGTGTCCTGGACAAACAATGTCATCCGGGCTTTTGAATAGGGACACGAGAATGTGAAGAACAAGGGGAGTTAGGCATCATTTAGCTGAATGCTACATTTCTGTGTCTTCCTCTCTGCCTTTTTCCACACACAACCCTGATCCCCCTCCTGGCCCCCACCAACCTAGCTCACACCCAACACACTGCTTTGTTATCTCCATGAAGGAGCAAGGGGTAAAGGGGAAACCTGGCAAACCTGGAAAAATAAATCACAGTGTGCACTTCTCTCCATCTTTAATCAATGAATTCCAGTGCAAATGAACTTCAAGGCTGGTTTTAAAGGGGGAAGAGAATTCCTGAATTGTTTGTGTTGAAGCAAAAAGAAGCAATCCCACCCATCTGACCTGGAAGACCCAGGAGTTTTTTTTAGAAGATGTTGGGGGTAGGAGTTTATTAATTTATTTATTTATTATTTTTGCTGTGTTGGGTCTTCGTTTCTGTGCGAGGGCTTTCTCTAGTTGCGGCAAGCGGGGGCCACTCTTCATCGCAGCGCGCGGGCCTCTCACTATGGCTGCCTCTCTTGTTGCGGAGCACAGGCTCCAGACGCGCAGGCTCAGTAGTTGTGGCTCACGGGCCTAGTTGCTCCGCGGCATGTGGGATCCTCCCGGACCAGGGCTCGAACCCGTGTCCCCTGCATTAGCAGGCAGATTCTCAACCACTGCGTCACCAGGGAAGCCCACCCCAGGAGTTTATAGGCTGATTGTATTTTATGTAAATTTTGCTGGCGAAGCGCTCTCCTGCTCTCCTTCTTCCCTGAGTCGCTGCTAAGAAGAAGGAAGGAAGGAAGGACACGGAGAGTTTATCCAACACCAGCTCATTCCCTTGCTGCGACCCTCCCCAGCCCCCCAGCCCCCCAGCTCAGAGTTCATCTGCCACTTCCTTGTTTCTCCAAGAGTCACAGCTTTGTACACACTGCCCCAAAAGAAGAAAATGTCAGTCCAGCCAAGTGTTTAATTGCAGGCACTTGCATGAGGTACAGGGCTCAATCTCCTGTACATAAAAAAAAGGTCTTTCTTGAGGATCAAAAATTCATACCACATTTTGTAGGAATCTGACGGGGAAATGATGTCTGGGGAAATTTCTGCAACTTAAGATATGCAAATTCACTATTTGATTGTAATGCTAACCCACGATCCAGTGCTACTACCTGTCTCTTACAAGATGAGAAGCTATAAACACTAGTATATTAAAAATGTATCCACCACAGTAAAATTAGTGCTCAGCAAATGCTTATTCTAGAGTTTCATTTCTCAGATGAATTGGTATAATTTTTAGGGGTACATATTGCCAGCCTATAATAAATATATAAGCCTATCAAAACTGGAGAGAAAAAGGCATCAGATAATACACTGTGAACTAGGGATCAATTCTACATTAGTCTCAGGGGATGTATCTAGTGACCTAATAGAATGTTTCCAATTCTAATTTCTATGATTCTGTGAAATCAATTTTTCTATAAACTACAACCGGTACATGAGTGCTTTGCAAAAACTAATTGTATTGGCATAATAAGCATGTCAAGTTATGGTATAATGGACATTCTGTTGTCCTTTTATTGAAACTAATAGAGTAACATTCAAGGAATAAAATACTCAAAATGATAACAGTTTATGGCTTTGATTTTTTTTCCAGCCTTCTACATTTGATGGTATAGCATATTGGCTCTCAATCTCCTTGTATAAGTATTTAGTTGAAACCTGTTAAAAATGACAAAGAAATGGCTAAGAAGAAGCATTTTCCCCTATGTGACCCTCAGCCAGTGTGGTCGAGAAATAGTCACGCTATGGCACCTTCATCTGCGAGGATCGTATGTCAGCTGCCGCTGCCGGGAAGATTCAATGAGGGAGAAGAGTTACGATGTTAAAGCTCCTGCTTTGTAATGTTGACAAATTAGCCGATCTCAGCTCTTCATTTCAGAAGTACCTCTACCCAAGTAGAATGAGATGAAGTTGAAGTTGGTCATGCTAACCCAGGATGACCTTGAATGAAATAGATCTCTCTGTTTACCAGGCATAAATATTACAGTGGGCTCATCCATCAGGAGGCCCACAGTATCATAGACTTATCTTACTGATTTGAACTTTACAGGCATTGGAAACTAAAGCTTCATTGCTAATTATTATTATGGTTGTTATTTAATGGGATTTGGAAGCCTCCCCCAAAGCAGATGGGCTCTCCTCATTGATACTTAGCACAGTTGTGGCTGATAATTAGTTTTTGATTATATATTGAATGTTTGACTCCCCCACTAGGCTCTAAGTGCTATGAAGCCAGGAAATGTATTCCTCCTCCTAACATGACAGCCCCAGTTGCTAGCACAGGTCCTCAGTAAGTGGAGGGACCAGTTCGTTCAGTATCAGTTTTCACCTGTTGTCCTGTAATAGTTATTAAAACCTACAGTCTCTCTATCACTAAGAATGTGTTAGAGAGATAAGTGGATGAGTCAGCACTTGGCCATATATTGGAAATGGCTGTGGGCTTGGAGTCGAGGGTAATTGGTTAGAGTCCTAATGACTCTGTATCAGTTATGTGACTTGAGCTAGTGAATTAAGCTCTCTGAGGTTAAGCTTCTTCACTGTGAAATGAGAAGAATCTAGAGCAAAAATAATGCCTACTGCATTGGAACTCCTCAATAAGTATTTCTTTTTTCTTCTTCCAATACAACTTTCTGCAATGAGGAAAATGTTCAGTACCTGCACTGCCCAATATGGTAGCCACCGGCCCCAGGTGTATATTGAGAGGTTGAAATGGGACTAAGGACCTGAATTTTTAATTGTATATATTTTTTAGTTTAAATAGCCACATGTGGCTAGTGGCTACTATATTGGACAGAACAGATCTAAGGGGTCTTATAGGTTTTAGAAGAGCCAAATGGGGGGATTACATAAATAACTAGTTTTAATAGAGCTCCCAATAACTGTTCTGGGGTCTTCAGCATCTAGGATTAATGAGTACGTTTCTTTTCTTTTTGTAAATCACGTATTCTGGGGCTGACCAGTTTGCATTGTCTTAGTAAACTGTCAACATTTGGATACTTTTTCAAAACCCAGGACAGTTCTCATAATTGTAACACACATTTGATATGAAATGATTTCTTTCCACCCATGAGAGACAGACCACCCCATAGAATGACACCATGCTAGGAGAACCCTAATTTTACAACACTACTTGGCTTCCATCAAAACTTTGGTGAAGCCACCAAATGTGATTTATTTATGAAGTAAAAAACTTGTAGTCACTTGGACATTTTTCGAACTTTGGTGAACTATTTAAATGTCAATTTTTTTAATTTGAGATTTAAATCTAAATCTGGAGGGAGGGAATAGGTCTTACTCAATAAAAACTTCAGACTGTTGCATTAGTCCTTGAGCAATAGTTAATTGTTCCCTTGAGGGAGGAGGAAAATGGGGTGATATGTTTTCACTGGATTCCAGAAAAATTAACTGAAAGAATTATTTCAACACTTCACCTGGAAAGAGAACATCATTTAAAAAAAACTCAGATGAGCTTTCTCTGTAGCTACCATTTAAACCTGAAGTCATGAGTCGTTCACTCAAAACACAATAGCAGATTGCACTGAGAGCTGATTTTTAAGGTGTTGTGTATACATATTAATAGCAGAGCTCATGATCACTGGAGGAATCGAATGTATACTGGTTAAAAAATACTCAGTGTTGGAATTTCAAAAAGCTGAAAGGAGATCACAAACGTATTTTTCATTTGTTTAGATGAATGCTAAAACCGGGTTTCTCTGGAGCTAAAGCAAGTTCTGTTTTCACTGCAGTAGAGAAAGGACCATTAATACCTAATGGCCCAGGCTTACAGGCCACTGCTTAAAAACAGCAGTACTAGAATATCATTTTGTCCCTTTCGGTTCACTTAGGAGTATTTTCTTTATAGACCTTTCAGAATATGTCTAAATGAGAAATCCATTTTGAGTCATCGTCACCACGCCTCTAGCTAGAAAACCAGCTATATCTGTTCCAAATCAGGACAGACTAAAATCGTGTGCTTTGTATAGGCAAATCCAGTTTCTTAACTGGCTCTCCTCAGAAGCCATTGCGCCTGCTTGCCTAGTTCTTGCTGACCGAAAGGCAAGCCAGAAACATCACTGGGTAGCTTGGGGCCCACCACCAGTTCATTATGACTCCAGTGGAGAGTGGTTCATGAGATCATATACACTTACAGCATGATGAACTCTCTGCTCATCAATTCAATTTTTTATTGGAAATGTCACTGCAAATGTGGCATAAATTTCCTGGGCACAGTGTTCGGTTTCACCTTATTAATCAGCACAGCTTTCAGAGATAGGAGGTACTGTGGCTAATCCGAATTTAATTTCAGAATAAGTTAGCTCTCCTGCTTGTTAGAAGTCAAGCTCCATTTCTGATGTTACCCACAACGCTAACCAAGACAGGCTAGAAATACCTGTGTGAATTGTGGTACCAAAGAATAACCCTGAATCCGGAATAAAAGTGCAAAGTCTCAGACATTTCCTGGCACCACCAAGTCTATGCCTGCAACAGAAGCAGCTGGATCCTGCAGCACCGTTGACACGTGGCTGTCAGCATCTGTACACACCCAGAATCTCCTATGAAGAGCATCTCACAGTTCTCAGAATCAAGCCACTAGCCTTCCAAGACAGAACTCGGTGTGCAGAGAAGTTCCTCTCTATTAGAGGAAATAAATAACTTGATGCCTTTTTAATCTGAGCAGATGCATGGAATTTCCTATGGGAAATTCTCACAAGGATATTTTTACTTGAATGTTTTTCTGCAAGAGAGAAGGAAGAGCCTGGTATCCTCCTGGATCAAAAGTACAGGTTTTTCATTCACTTGCGATGAATATATATGTATCAAATCCACATCCACTTAAAAAGGTGGAAATTACCCTCATGGTTTATTGCGCCAGGCGGGGACTTATCAGTTCCAGCGGTTCTTAACAGAGCTTCGACAGCTCCATAACTGAAGAAATTCTTCCAGGACCATGGATATTATTTAGATTTTCTGTTACCTAGGATCCACACCAGGAAGATTATGTGCAAACACAAATCAGATATTCTCCTCGGACTTAATTGCTGAACGTTACTTGGCGAGAATTCCCGCAGCATCAAAATTATGCTTGGAGAAAAAAAAAAATGGAAGCCTCAGAGCGAACCATGATGCTTTTTGCGGGAACAAAGCAATACAGAAAAATAAAGCCTTTGACAAACTATTTTCCTCCTCAAGTCTACTCTCTTGTCAGAGGCATCTTTTTAAAGTTTGTGGGCCAGCCTGAACGTGAAAGAGCTTCTCAGGCCAACGCTGTGACAGTTTCTGTGTCTGGAGAGTTTTTAAATATGCTGAAGCTAACAAATAAAAAATCTTTATATAGGAACCAAAAATCTTCACATTAGTATATATTTGTGGGTGGGTGTGTGGGTACGTGCGCACATGCACACGCAGGAGCTATGAATACCTCACATAACCCTGTGGAGTGAAAATAATATTAAGGATGAAGCATCTTTAAAAAAAATTAAAGAAGGGCTTCCCTGGTGGCGCAGTGGTTGAGAGTCCGCCTGCCGATGCGGGGGACGTGGGTTCGTGCCCCGGTCTGGGAAGATCCCACATGCCGCGGAGCGGCTGGGCCCGTGAGCCATGGCCGCTGAGCCTGCGCATCCGGAGCCTGTGCTCCGCAACGGGAGAGGTCACAACAGTGAGAGGCCCGCGTAACGAAAAAAAAAAAAATTAAAGTATAGTTGATTTATAATATTGTGCTAGTTTCAGATGGACAGCATCGTGACTTTGCAGATTATATTCCATTATAGATTATTACAAAATATTGGGAAAATTCCCTGTGTCATACAGTAAATCTTTGTTGCTTATCTATTTTATGTATAGTAGTTTGTATCTGTTAATCCCATACTCTTAATTTGCTCCTCCCCCTCCTTTGGTAACCATAAGATTGTTTTCTGTGTCTGTGAGTCTGTTTCTGTTTTGCATGTAGATTCATTTGTATTATTTTTTCAATTCCACATGTAAATGATATCATATAGTTTTTTTGTTTTTGTTTTTGTTTTTGTTTTTTTGCGGTACACTGGCCTCTCACTGTTGTGGCCTCTCCCGTTGCGGAGCACAGGCTCCGGACGCGCAGGCTCAGCGGCCATGGCTCACGGGCCCAGCCACTCCACGGCATGTGGGATCTTCCCGGACCGGGGCACGAACCTGTGTGCCCCGCATCGGCAGGCGGACTCTCAACCACTGTGCCACCAGGGAAGCCCTCATATAGTTTTTATCCTTCTCTTCTGACTTATTTCACTAAGCATAATATTCTCTAGTCCATCCACCTTGTTTCAAATGGCAGAATTTCATTCTTTTCATGGTTGAGTAATATTCCATTGTATATACACACCACATCTTCTTAAGCCAATCACCTGTTGATGGACAGTTAGGTTGTTTCCACATCTTGGCTATTGTAAATAGTGTTGCTATGAACATCAGGATACATGTGTCTTTTCAAATTAAGGTTTTCATTTTTTCCGGATATATTCCCGGGGGTAGGACTGCTGAATCATATGGTATTTCTATGCTTAGTTTTTTAAGGAAACTTCATACTGTTTTACATAGTGGCTGCACCAATTTACTTTACCACCAACAGTGTACAAGTGTTCCTTTTTCTCCACAAGGAATGAAGCATCTTAAATTACAGCTGCTAATTTGTCCCTCCATGATTTTGCAAAAACTTTACAAAATTGTCCAGTTGCTCATCTAGAAAAAGAAACATTCAAGAAGGGGTAAGAAAAAAGATTTAAAAGAATAAAGGAGAACTTGCTATACCAGATTTTAAAACTTAGGATAAAGCTGCAATAAATAAAACAGTGTAGTACCAGCATAGCAATAAATGGCTAGACCAATGGAGCATGCACCAAAAAAACTCTATATATGGCTTCTGCCATATATATATATAAAGAGAGAGAGAACATTTGTGGTGTAACCTGGATTTAAATTCCAGTTGTATCACTTCCTAGCCCTGTGCTCTTAATCAAGTTAATACTCTTACTGAATATAAATTACCTAAATGTAATGGGGGTGATGATATGTGTCTTGAAAGGTGTGAGGACTTGAGGATCAAATGATATCCTGCATGTATCAAGCCAGGTTCAGTTCCAAGTAACAGAGATAAACTCTGGCTAACTGAGGCAGAAGAAGAATTTATTCAAGACTATCATGTGGCTTACAGAATTTCTGAGAACATTGGAGAACCAGACATGGGGAAAGGAAAGATCAAGGAAGACTAGGTGGGAGCCAGGACAGCAGAAATTCATGGCACCAAAGAGCATGCGGAGACTTCCAGCCCCACCACTGAACACCTGGCTGCCACAACTGGCCCTGCTCCATGAGCTCTTGGAAAGCAGAAATTGTTGACCTAACACAGCAGAATGGCCCTTGGTCACTCCACCGTCCCGGGATCAATAAATCCAGTTGTGAAGCCTGAATGGGTCCATTGGTTGATTGAGCCTAAATCACATGTTCCTCGCCTGAGTGCAGAGGAACATGGGAAATAAGCTCTTGGCGTTTTCAGGTTTTATAGTCAAGGCAAGCACTCTTTCCCAGCAAGAGTCGTAAGACAGAGAATTTACCAAACAAAGGAAGGAACTTCAGATTCTGAGTCACATAGAAGATGCACAAGCACATTACAAAAGATATCAAAGCTCCTGACACATAAGAGGCATTCAGTAAATGGTGACTATGAATATTTTCCTGAATCAGTGGGAAAAAGGAACAATCCATTATTCAACAAATGGTGCAGAGACCATTAGTTACTTGGGAGAAAATAATATACAATTCGCCAAAGTAAATTTCAATTGGATCAAAGATTAAAAAGAGAAATCAATCTACAAAAAAATTACACATCCCACTGTGCCCATCAGTGCCTCCTGACCCACCCTGAAGGGCCTTGTTTTACACATCTTTGAGTCCTATTATGCCTGGCTCAGTGCTTTGAACATAGGAGGCTATCAAGTCATGATAGAGCAAGAAACCTGAATTGCTTAACCTTAACTGGATAACTGTTTTGAAATGTCTGGTAATGGTTTCAGCTTTGAGAGCTAATTTAGATAAAGTAACCTCTCTGTTCCTCAATTTCCTTTCTTTTAGAAGAACCAGTACACTTACATTGCCTATTGCCCACATAGTGCTACATTGTGCCTAACTTCACATAACATCAAATATTGATTATTTCAGGCTCGATGAAACAATTCATAGATGACAGCTCTTAAGTTCACAGATGGACAGCTTTCCAGAATATATACCACTTTTTCCTCTCTTATCTGTAATCCTTACTGTTCCCAACTTCCAACTGCCACTCCTATATCCAGTTCTGAAAGACTAGTCAAAAATGAGTGAGGCTGGTCAGAAATATCTCTTTTCTAGCTGTATTTCTTGTTGGTTACATTTTTCTTTTTAATTTGATACTTTTCTCTGATGTTAGAATAGATACAGGATCTGAAACATTACTTTCCTCATGATTGAAGTGATTTTTGCTTTTCTTTTGGCTTTCTAAAAGCTTCTGATATTATTTAAGTTGAGACACCACTTTGAGACCCTTAAATGCAAATAAATGAAATATGTATATTACTAATGCTGCTATTGCAAAAAAAAGAGGGAAAAATCCATCTCTTACATATACTATATTTTCATATTTAAATCTTAAGAGCAAAAACACTGTTAGCCATGATACATCCCTAAATAACACATAAGTAAGGATTTACCGTCTCTGAAAAATTTTCAACTCCAGACCTGAAAAAGGCCATTTGCTGCCCTGTCTGATTCATCTCTGAGAATGAAAAGAACCAAAAGTCATTTCCCTTTAGTACAAACTCTCTTTCATATTTTATTTGCTAATGTACAGCTAATTTCTGAATTAAGAACATGCTTACATGAAAGGTTAGGAAGCTATCCACTCCAATCCATTAGTAAGTCTGGTTTTGACTGAAATTTTAAATAACTTTTGATAATTATTGCATCTTGGCTTTTGGATTTCAAATAAGATGAAAGAATCTGTTTTCTTTTTGATTTAAAATTACAGTAGATTCAGCCCAGTCAAAAGATTCCAGAGTTTCTCCCAATGAAACATTTTGGGAAATTCCTTAATTCTCACAAGGAAAATATGTGCTGACTATCTATGCCCATCACCAAATTTTAAGTGGTCATAGTGTTGAACTATATTTGTAATGAGGTCAGAGGTCAGAAAACTTTTTCTGTAAATATCCAGATAGTAAATCTTTTAAGCTATGGTCATATGGACACTGTCACAACCTCTCAACTCTGCTATTGTAGTGCAAAATCCACCATGGACGCTACACAAATGGCTGAGTATAGTTATGTCCCAGTAAAACTTTATTTATAAAAACTGAAATTTGAATCTCATATAATTTTCATGTGACATGAAATATTATTCTTCTTTTGATTTTTTCCAGGAAGTAAACATCATTCTTAGATCATGGGCAATATAAAAACAGATGGTGGGCCATATTTAGCGAGTGGGCCATAGTTGCTGACCCCTGCTTAAGGTGAACAAGGGATGAAATTCCTAAGAAGTTTTTGCTTTTATTGATGCCCAAACTTTGCCATATCTTGCATAATTCAAGTCCAAATTCTTTCAATTTATGCTATACATTCATTTAAAAGAAGGATGTGGCTGTTATGTGCAATGATATTGAATGCTCTCCCAGACACACGTGTGGAGTAGGCTCTCATTTATGTTTAAAAAGGCAAACTATATACACATATATACCTCATATGCAAAGACCTCATGAAGGATACACCAGAAAATTGTAACAGTAGTTGCCTCCATCAAGGGGAATTAGATGACAAGGGACAAGAGTGAGAGGGTGACAATTTTCACTATATACCTTTTGGCTTTTGCACCATTTAACTGAAACTACTTTTTATTTTTAAATTTTTTATACAATTTTTCAAGGTTACTTTCCACTTACAGTTATTACAAAATATTGGCTCTCTTCCCCGTGTTGTACAATACATCCTTGAGCCTGTCCCACCCCCAATAGTTTGTACCTCTCACTCCCAGATCCCTGTATCGCCTCTCCTCCCCCCGACAGTGGTAACTACTAGCTTGTTCTCTATATCTATGAGTCTGCTTCTTTCTTGTTATATTCACTAGTTTATTTTCTAGATTCCACGTGTAAGTGATATCATACAGTATTTGTCTTTCTCTGTCTGACTTACTTCACTGGGCATAATGCCCTCCGAGTCTATCTGTGTTGCTGCAAATGGCAAAACTTTATTTTTTATGGCTGATTAGTATTCAAATGAACCTATTTTTTAAACAATACATTAAATTTTCAAAATTTTCAATGCTGAAAGGAATGACTAGAGGGATCTGAAGCTGGTACTTAATATCCTTCAAATTAAAAGGGGCCCAGAGCAAGAGTACCAATGAAGGTCCTGGCCCAAATGATTCCAATTTGAATTCTCTTAAATTCATTTTCACTGTCACTTGTCATTTGTCCTGTGTCCCAGCCTTGCATAATCTGCTAATCTGGAGATCCGAATTTCTGTCGTTCTACTCATTGCAGTCTGTAGATGAACTGACAGAGATTCCGTGATTCCCAGAGCTCCTTTCATCAGCTAGAGGCCCTCTTATGAAAGGTGCCTAGGAAGGGAGGGAGGAGGGAGGAAGGAAGGGAGGAAGAAGGAGAGTATGCAACAGAGACCATATGTGGACACTCAGAGCTGGGAATAGTTACTATCTGAGGCTTTACGGACAAATTTGCCAACCCTTGGTTTTGGAACAACCAAGAGGGTAAATAATATCTTAGAGGTCCAGCCCTTGAAAGAAATCAGGTAGCAGACTGAGAGGGTATCTGTTAGCTATTTTCACAATAATGCTGCATAGCAAACTATCCCAAATCTCTGTACCCGAATATCGCAGTTTACCTGTCTGTGGATGGGCCAGGCTCAGCTGCAGCAGCTCTGCTGATCTTGGCTGAACTCACTCATGCATCTGTGGGGTAGGGGGTGGACTGAGCTAACACAGGCAAGGCTAGGCTGGGGCAGTCTGCTCCACACTGCAAGTCTGCAGGTCTGGATCTCCACTGCTGTCTCTCCCCTTGCTTAAACCAGGCGGCTAACGAGGATAGGCTCTTCTCATGGCTGTGACAGAGCCCGAAAGAGAGTGGAAATGTGCAGCAGCTCTTAGGGGCCTCCGCTGGGAACTCACACATCGTCACTTACTTCCCCAGCCTGCCATCCGTCAAAGCAAAGCAGCAGGGAGATAGTCACCTCCCTTAGAGGAGATGCCTAGTCTCACGGCAAGGATGTGAAGAAGGGAAGAGGGAGAATTGGGGCTGTTGATGCAGACTGGAGCTCAATTCACCACATACTGAGCGCCAACACATGCCAGGCACTCTTCTGTGCCAGGGAGCTATCAGCAAACAAGACTGCCTGTTGTCCCTGTGCGGGAGCTTAATTCTAGTGGGATATGGAAGGGATTTAACCGTCAGTGCTACCTCCTTCTTGTCTGTTTTGTTTCGTTTCACTAACGGATGAGCCCTTTGGCATGTTTGCTCCTGGAGGCCAGGAATCATCTCTGCTTGGCCAGCTTTGTGTCTCCCAGCACCCAGCACTGGGCTTGGGGCAAGGCAAATGTTCACTAATAAGTGAGGGAGGAAGGGAGGCATTTCCTCTCTCTCTTTTCTGGGAATCACTGAATCTCCGTCAAGTCACCCACAGATTGCAAGGAGTGAAATGACAGAAATTCAGACTGGGACACAGGACAAATGACAAGTGACAGTGGAACTGGATGTAAGAGAATTTGAATCATCTGGGTGAGAGAGCCCACAGATGGCACATGTCTGCTCAGTGTAGAAAAATGGGTCATGGCTCCCAAACCAATCACTACACGGCCTCAGAGACCAGAGAGAGGAGCAGAGCCTTTGTGCCACAGGCTGGTCGTGGAAGAGCATGGGTAGATTTGTGGGGACTCTCTGACACATGGGGACCCATGCTCACAGCAGGATGGCAAAGCAAGCACAAGAGGGGGTGCTGTGCTCAATGAGGTTCTTGACCTTCGCCTTCCTGGGTAGACTGAGGGCGAGGCTGGCCAGAGGGTACCAGTGCTACTGTCACCATGGTGCCTGAAAGCGAGAGCCAGCCCTTGGTGTCCATGATGGCTGGGGACAGGGAACCAGAGGTCCTCACCCCAGCCCAGCTCTGCTTCCTGAGAAAGGCTCCTTGACCTTGGTTCCTTCATCTGTGATGTAGGCATTGTGCTACCTGCCCTACTCACTTCACAGGATTTTAGTAAGATTGCAAGAAACAGCAAGTGTAAAAATAAACCCAAATAAGCCCGACTCAGAGAAGATGGGTAGGATTTGGTCTTATCTTCAGAAAAGCTATGCTACTCTGCATTTGGGGAGGGGATGGAATGCATGGGGATAAAGAAATTTGAGAACCGTGCAAGAGATTGTTTCCAAAGTTGAAAGTGAGACAGGATTCACTGAGGAAAAGAAACCGTGAGGAATGATTTTCCAGAGCTTGAGTTGTGAAAGTTTCAGAGGCCCAATTGCTTCTCAGGACGGTGATAACTGTGGGAAATAAATTACTTTTGAAGTTAATTGAAGCACAGTGCGAACAAGCCCAAAACACACCTACATCCCTTTCAAATGAAAGGGAATAGAGACATTAAGAAAGAAGGTCAAGGGGGGTGGTGAGAAAGGGGGCAAGGAGGCCAAAGGTCAATGTTGAAAAGACTAACGTGTTCTTTTTCTCAAACGGTTGTGATCTCAGACGCGGTGTTGCACGGGCAGGCAAGTCCCCAGCCCAAGAACACCCTGTCCCTTCTGACCTGCCAGGGGAGGTTGCAGCGGTACCTGCCATCAGAACGTGCCCTGTAAGCTTCATCTGATGGTGCCCCGGTTCCTCTTCAGGGACCATCACTGTCACTTTTATTTCAAACCCTTCCTCTCCCAGACCTGCTGGGCACTAAGAGGAGGAGGGATAGGGGTCACAGCGACGTGGAAACAACTTTATACATCCATTGGCCTGAGGGCAACAGCAACAACGGAATTTATGTAATCCATGAAAGCACAGAATTGGGTAGTAAAACTGCATAACTCATCTCTCTTTAAAAAGCGAATTCTCACCAAGTGCCATCCTGATAACATATGAGGAGCATCGCTCTCATCTGGACACACCTGCCCCCCTAAAAATGAAGTGCCTGGACGCCTCTGAGAATTATGCAAATGTAAGCAGCATTTACACATCGGGGTGATGCATCGAGGATCATAAGGTGTTTCCAGGTATGAGTTACAAGGCCTCTAAAGGCCATGACTCCTTTATAGGGTTTTAGATTATGGTGATTTTCTGTAAATCTGGCCCGAGCCACAAAATCGGTCAAGAGCAATTAACATTAATTAAACGAGCCCCGTAAAGAGGTTGCTGCACTGACACACGGATAACCTGTAAATGCACTGAGCATGTGAACGTTCTCGAGGGCTTGCCTTCCACGGCTCCATGGGTGCAAGGCGGGCCCCTCCTGCCCCAGGACTGCACACACCTGAGCGTAACACTGATCAGCTGGAACCCAGCCCTGGGACCACCGCTCTGCAGGCTGAACCACCTGAGGATCCTGTTAAAATGAGATTCTGACTCAGTAGGCCTGGGGTGGGGCTTGAGAGTCTGCACGTGTAACAAGCTACCCGTCGGTGCCAAGGCGGCTCCACCCCAGACCTCACTCAGAGAAGCAACAGAAGCCCTCTTGACAGTCCCGGGGGGATGGCCCAGGTCAGGGTCAGGGTCAGGGTCAGGGAGAGAAAGCCAAACCATCCAGTGCACTCCTAATGCGCTGGCCTTTCTGCCCTGCTTTTCTAACCGCCAGGGAGCTACGGCCGAGGAGGAATACGCAAGCGTGTATTACGCAGACACTGAAGTTAACCTCTAAGTCACCCCAGATACTGGAAGCCTCATCTTCTATAGAAAGGAGCAGAGATAAAAATCAGCCACTGAGAAAGACGAGTCCAGGAGTATCTCCACCCTGGGGTTCTCTGTATCCTGCACCTGCCTGGTAGAGTGAGCCGCCAGGGATGCCGCGGCCCACCACTATGATGTACGGCTTTTCCAGAGATGGAAGGATCGGGAACCCGGTAAACCTCTCAGTAGCGCCAAGAACCCTTATCCCTAGGCACAGCCTCCCTCTCTGATTTGACACCATGGTGCACAGAGAGGACCTGGATTTAAAGGCCGGCACAGCATGTGGCCAACAGTGAGGGGGAGGGGGACTGTGCAGGCAGGCAGGCAGCGTGTGTGTGTGTGTGCGTGTGCGTGTGCGTGTGCGTGTGTGTGTGTGTGTGTGTGTAAGGAGAGAATGTGAGCAGTGGGGGTGGCAGGCAATGGGCAAAGGTCAAATATTAAAACACAGTTGGCTGAGGAGCTTAGGCAGGACTGACCGTGGTGTGGTGACAGCCATGAGGAGTTGGCCAGCAGGAGGAAGGAGCATTCCGTCAGGACTGGGACAGAAAAGTCAGAGAAAATAGTACAGAGAACAAAAGAGAGAAGTTAGGAGGCTCTCAGCACCCATCTTTGGGAGCAGATGTGAGGTATGGAGCCGCCCTATAAAACTGTAGGCCAGCCAGTCATAAAACTATATTATATTATAACAATGTGTCTGCAGAAAGCATCGGTAACAATGTATTGCCTGTGGCAGTTTCCACTTCAATTCCTTAATGATGTGATTGAAATTAGAAGTGTACCATGAGGCCATGGAAAGGGGCCTGCGTACTTTTCTTAAAGCAACCTCGTATCAATTTTCTGACCCAAAATAAAGTCCAGCTTGCAAAAAGTGGGGGAGGAAAAGGGGGAATATTTGCTTGGGTGGATGAGATCTTAGCAAAAGAAGTCACAAGGGCCGTGCGGGGAGAGCCCACGGGGATACCTCCTTTACACAGAGAGCTCTTGGATTCCTTAGAGACTGGAGTCATCTGACCAGGAAATTTGCCCTTGAGCCTGTGGCCTTTCCTTTTTCTTCTCTCTGTGACCCTCCCTCTGTAGCATTTTCACTGCAACTCAAGCCAAGTCGGCTATTTATAGAGCAGGAACAATTTTACCACAGGGTGTGGTGTTTAATTTGAAAAGACGTCAAAGAGCGAGGGGCAGATGGCGGGGCCAGCCGTGCCTCTCGGTGACCTTGATGGGACCCCCAAGCCCACGGACTCACCCTGAATTTCATCCATTCGATCCTGAGTTGATCAAGCTCTGGGGAAGAAAGGATAAATTGATAATTCAGGTGCCTGCTTATTAATTTCTAGAGGATCTAGAAATGAGAGCAATTCAGATGATCCATTCTGAAATTACTCCATTTGAGACACAATATATATCACAAGATCACTTGGATTTGGAAGATCCCAAATCTTTTTTTTGGGGGGGGTACATAATACAAACTGTAATGGCTATGCTACCGTGTGGTCCAATTAAACATTAAGCATCAATTCAGCATCTGGTATTAGCTACCATGGAGGCAGGTTTGGAGGTAACAATGGCAACGGCCGTTCCCTGCCCTCAAAGATCCAACCATGTATTAGAGGCGGAATTACTATTATTATGAGTAACTTACTTAGCTTTTTCTCCCTGGCTGCAGGAGAAAGTTTAAAATGTATTGATGCCAAGGTTCTAGCCCTGACCAATGAAACCAGAGCCCCTGGGATGGGACCAGCAGTATTAGTATATTTTAATAGTTCCCAAGGTATGATGGTCAATTGTATGTATCGACATGACTGGGCCACAGGGTGCCTGGATATTCAGTCAAACATTATTCTGGTGTTTCTGTGAGGGTTGAAGGTCTGAATAAAAGTAAAAGGCTGACCCTCTCCTGAATAAGAGGGAATTCCTCCAGCCTGGTTGTCTTCATGCTGGAACATTGTTTTTTCCCTACCTTTAAACTTGAGCTAAAGCATCGGCTCCTTCTAGGTCTTGAGTCTGCTGGCCTTTGGACTAGAACCACACCTTGGCTCTCCTGGGCCTCCAGCCTGCTGACTGCAGATCTTGAGACTTGTCAGCCTTCATAATCATGTGAGTGAATTTCTTATTTTATATATATATATATATATATATATATATATATTTCCTTTGGAGAACCAGGTGATCTTAATATGAAACCAGCATTATTAAGAACCACTGACCTATAAATAACAGACGAGGGAATGATTATTTCTGCCTGGCGAGGAGATTTCACAAAAGCCATCACATTTGAGCTGGGCCACAAAGAACGAGCAGTATTTGCCTTGCCAAGCAGACGGGCGCAGAGGAAAGCATATTAGCAAGGGAAGCAAAGAAGAGAGGTTGGGAAGAAAGAGGAGTAATTGGAGATGAAGCTACAATGGAGGAGTTGGGACCCGATTCTGACCTGCTGCAAACACCACGGCTCAAAGGTAAGAATATTGAAAAGTGTTACATGTGGGAGTGGTGTGCCATTTCTGCATTTTAGAAAGATGAATCTGAAAACTATGTAGAAGAGAGTGAGGGGGAGCACTTAGGACATCAGTGTAAAAGCCTGCTGTGGACTGAATGTTTGTGTCCGTTCCAAATTCATATGTCGATACTCTACCCCCCAAATGGTGATATTAGGGGGTGGGGCCTTTGGGAGGTAATTAGGTTTCAATGAGGTCATGATGTTACCAAACTCAGGTCTGGCTGCTTGCCACTCAAAACCCAATACCTGAGAGGCAGGTTCTGGTAGAAAGGAAAGTAGCTTTTAAACAGAATGCCTGCCGGCAGTCTGGGGAGAAGGTGGACTCATATGCCCCCCCCAAAACCAACTACCAAGATTCTGCTCGGCCATGAAATCTTTTAAAGGGAAAAAAGGGAACTCAGCTCAGTTAATCATTGACATAGGGGGTCAGAGTGGTCACCATCTCCCACTATGTGCAGGCTTGTCAACTTCTTGTGATCTTTCTTTAGATAGATGCTATCTTGTTCATGCAGTTTGTTTACACAGTTTGTTTGCGAGATTACTGAAGGGGAGGCTAGGGAAGAGAACTGGTCACCTGTTAATTACTCATTCTTCATTTCTACTTATTTGATCTATGGAAAGACCCAACAGGTTAGGCAAGAAGGTATTGTGTGATCAAAAGATTTGCAAGGTGTGCTAGGGCCAGAGATGAGTAGAGCCTGTGGGTGCCTGGTTTCAGGTTAGTTACAATATAGCTCTGCTAAAGTGACAAGACAAGGGGGTTTCCTGCTCAGGGCTATTTCCTGCAAAGAGCTGCTTAAAATGAGGGTAGAGACCCTCTGGTTGAATGAGTACCCTTGTAAGTAGAGGAAGAGACACCAGAGCTCTCTCTCTCCACTGCACAGCAAGAAGGCAGCCATCTGTAAGCCAGGGAGGGGGCTCTCACCAAGAACCAGATCTGCTGGTACCTTCATCTTGGACTTCCTAACCTGTAAAACTAGGAGAGATAAATGTCTGCTGTTTCAGCTGCCCAGTCTTTGGTATTTGTTATAGCAGCCCAAACTAACTAAGAAAAATCTCAAGCAAGAGATGCCATGGTCCTGGACTAGAGAAGAACAGAGGATTTTTGGTATGTTTTAGAGCTAGTCAACAGGATTTTGGTGACTGGTCTTGGGAAATGAGGCGGTGTCAAATATAACTTCAAAGTTCCTAACTTAGGTGACTGAGAGGATAGTCCTGTTAAGATTGGGAGGACAGGAGGAGAAACAGATTTTGTGAAGAGCATGATGGATCCACTTAAATTTGAGGTGCCACAGGACATTTGCATGGAGATGTCCAGTCAGCTGATAAAAATAGATTTCCAGGCCTCAATAAAGGGGTTGTGCTCTTTATAGATAAAATTTAGGAATCATCAGAATAACAGAATTGATAGCAGAATTCATGGGCGTGGGTAAGATTAGCCAGGAGGAAAATGAAGAGGGCTGAAAACAGAAGCCTGGGATGTATAACTGTTTAAGGAACAATGAGGCAGGGGAAGTTATCAAAGAAGCTAAGAATGAGTAATCAGTCAAATAAAAGTAAAACAGGTGAGGATGGGGTAGCAGAAGGCTTCTGAATCTGGATCTAATCAGTAGACAGAAACCACACATTCAAAACAGAAATAGAATACAAAGAATTAGTAAGCAATGATAAAGACAGAGAACTCGAAGGTTTACCCTTAAACTGAGGGAGAGTGTGAAAGGAGGAATAAACTTAGAATTCAGAACTTATTGAAGAATATGTAGGTAGGAACATATACTCTTCCCATGGAAGTCAAGGAGAGGATTTAATATTTTCCAAGTAATAATCTAATCTAAAGCAAAAGCGATGATTGTCCAGTAATTGGAGGGAAACCAGAGAAGAGATACACTTGGCCATCCCTGGGGTAAGTGATTAATATTCCAGAGCATTATCTTTCATTTTAAATCAACTGTGAATATATAATGGAACAGAAGGGAAAGTTAGCATAAATTTTAAAGATTAAAAGGAGAATTTCAGGAAGTGTGTTTGCAGGTACATCTAGAACTACTGATACAAAGAACTTGGGTCCTAAGTTCTTCTCCTCTGCCGTTAGGGGTGCTGTGTTGGGAGAGTCTGAGCTGGTTCTTCTTGCAGAAAGTGGACCCATTTCTGAGAAAGCGCTCAGAAACTTCAGCTAAGCAAACTACCCCTTGAGTCTAAATTCCAATCTAGGGATTTAGAGCAATCATGGTAGTCCAGTGACTTTTTTTTTTTTTTTTAGAAGAAAGTAAAACCTGGGAGGCAATTTGGCATTTAGCAAGACTCATCTTACTGCTTCCCAGGATTTCTTTTCTTTAGAGAGAAATTATTCAGTTCCACAAACGTTTTCTTCTATTAAAAGCCTATAAAGCAAAAGAAACAGCTTTCCGTTGGCTGATATGAATTCAAATAAATGGCCATCTGGTCTTCCCATCAAGGCTTTCCAGCGACTCTTTGATCAGTCGTGACCTAGTATACTTTGTCTAAAAATATAGCAAAACCTCATTCTCTGAGGCCTGCTCATTGAAAATTGGTCCCTATCTTTTCAAGGCTTCTTTTCTCTGCAAAACAAGTATGGTTCCTTATCTTGCGACTTCTTTAGGAGAAAGCCCAGAACATTCACACAGCCCCTGTGGATGGTAATCATCAAGATCACAGTGTCCTCACTGCTTTGGACTAGATGGCTCTATCTCCCCCGGTCTCAGGGTCTCTAAAAGGATTGCTAGAATGAATACTCTGCCTCGCCTCTTGTGACAGTTCATTACATTGATGGACCCACAGAACACCCCTCCTGATACATACATGTCCTGGAATTATTGCGCTGTGTATTCCCCTCCCACTGAATCAGGGCTAGGCCTGTGACTTGCTTTAACCAAGAGAATGTGGCAGAAGAGGCGCTGTTCCTGTTTTAGGACCAAGCCTTATGAAGGCCTGGCAACTCCCACTTCTGCATTCTTGGGAGCCCTGAGGTGCTCTGTAAGACATCCGGCTTCTCTGTTGGAGAGATCTGGAAAAGGTGAGGCCCTGAGCCCTCAAGTAGAGGGAGAGAGAGAAAGTAAAAGAGAGATGCAGCCATACCAGCATCCCAGCTGAGCCAGCTCAGAGCTGCCTGGCTAGCTAACTATAGTCATATGAGGCCAGCAAAAGAATCACCCACTTGAGCTCAGTCCTAATGGCAAATCATGAGCAAGTAAAGTGATTGTTGTCTTTGACCACTAAGTTGGAGGGTGATTTGTTATACAAGAATAGACAGCCAAAAAACAAATACTATTATGATCCTATAAAACAAAAGTTGGCCAGGGTTGTGTGATATGCCAAGGATCTGACACTCTTCCTTGCAGAGGTGATAAAAGGTAGAATTACTAATTTGCCCAACCTATTATTGTATTAACCATGTCTTTTTATTCTGCATTGTTGATGTTCACCCCAAAAGGATTGCCCCTCCCTGGCGTAACCAATTCTTAGAGATAATAAAGGGCTCCATACCTTTCATACAGAAACCAACCAATCCAGAGCCCATACCCCCACCACCTCCTTTATAAAGTGCTCGTACTCTGGGCCACTATTCACCTGCCCTAATCACCCCAGGGCCAGTTACTAGACCACTAGGGCAGCCCCTATGCCCCAGAGCCCACTGAAATCATTCAAACTAGCCAATTCTAAGCCTACTCACCCTGCCTTGCCTATTCCTTCACTCAGAAACCACAATAAAGGCCCTTGTCCAAGTTTTCTCCTGCTCCCTCTGCCTCCTGACTAACCCTGGTGCTTCCCTGTGTGGCTCCCATAGCATGGCATGCCCCCTCCTCTTGGGACATGTGAATATAACAAACTATTTTTTTCAATGGCAGTCATCACCTGATCTGTTGGCCTTGCTACAGCTAAATAATAATAAAACCTATATAATAAGACAATAGCTTGTGAGTAAAAATGAGAGGGCAAATATGGCCATTGTAACTCTCACAGGAGACTAAGACAGATGAGGCAGAGGCGATTGGGAAGGACCACATTGTAACACTGTGCAATGAAAAATAATAACTACTATTTTTGAATGCTCCTCATTAATCCTCAGGATAAGTCTAGAAGGTGGGTTTTATTGTTCCCATTATCCAGAAGGGAAAATTAAAGCTTAGATTAAATAATATGCCACAAGTTAAGTGGCAGAACCACGATTCCAACCCAGTTTTGCTGGAATCCAAGATCAGAACTCCTCTCCTATGCTGTCCCAACAGTCTTTGCCAGGCTCACCATAGTTTGCCAAGACTTCCTACATGTTATACCATACCTTGGTAGGTTTTCTGTGTTGAATTTTTGAAAAATTAGTTTTATCTTCTTTAATCACCTGATTATAAAAGTAATAACTCTCACTGACAATTTAAAATATAAGGAAGAAATTTTAAATCACTCCTACAAGCACTCAGGGATAACAACTATTAACATCTTGGTGTACGTCCTTCTGGTCTTTTTTCCATACCTATTTTGCATATATTTTACAAAACTTACATTAAACTCATTCTCTCTTATAACCTATTTTCTTTTTATGCAAAAATATATTGTGAGCATTTTACTATGCCATTCGTTATTCTCCTAAGATATGAATTTTAATGGCTAATTTTTAGTTTCCTAGTTCATAAATACTGTAGCCATTTATTAGTGCTCCATTGTTATGTGAATTATTTCTAATATTTTGCTAATAAATGTGCTCTGCTTAATATCCTCATATGTCCTCATGCATAATTTTTTATGAATACCTTTGAAATCTTAGGAAAAATCCCTAGGTGTAAATTGCTGAGTCAAAGAATATGCGTATTTTTAAGACTTTTGATACTTTGAAATTTTTTATTGAAGTATAGTTGATGACAATATTACATAAGTTACAGGTGTACAACCTAGTGATTCACAATTTTTAAAGGTGATATTCCATTAATAGTTACTACAAAATACTGACTATATTCCCTGTGTTGTACAATACATCCTCATAGCTTATTTATTTTATACATAATAGTTTGCACCTCTTAATCCCCTACTCCTATCTTGCCCCTCCCCACTTCCCTCTCCCCACTGGTAACCACTAGTTTCTTCTCTATATCTGTAAATCTGATAATCATTTGTCAAATTGACCTGCAAAAATGTCATACCAATTCCCACTTACCACAGAGAACTTTGTTGTTTTTTTATGTTAATGTGTATTTCTGTTTTGAAGTATAGTTGATTTACAATGTTGTGTTAATTTCAGGTGTACAGCACAGTGATTTGTTTTATACACACACACACACACACACACACACACACACACACACATATATATTCTTTTTTCAGATTCTTTTCCCTTATAGGTTAGTAAAAAATATCGAGTATAGTTCCCTCTGCTATACAGTAGGTCCTTGTTTGTTTACTACTTTATATATACTAGTGTGTATCTATTAATCCCAAACTCCTAATTTATCCGTCCCCCCCCCACCTTTTCCCCTTTGCTAACTATAAGTTTGTTTTCTATGTCTCTGGGTCTATATCTGTTTTGTAAATAAATTCAGTTTCATCTTTTCTTTTTCTTTTTTAGATTCCACATATAAGTGACATCATACAATATTTGTCTTTCTCTGTCTGGCTTACTTCACTTAGTGTGATAATCTCTAGGTCCATCCATGTTGCTACAAATGGCAGTATTTCATTCTTTTTTATGGCTGAGTAATGTTCTATTGTGTATATATATATATATATATATATATATATATATATATATATATCACATCTTCTTGTTCCATTCAACTGTCGATGGACACTTAGGTTGCTTCCATGTCTTGGTTATTGTAAATAGTGCTGCAATGAACACTGGGGTGCATGTATCTTCTCAAATTATAGTTTTCTCTGAATATATGCCCAAGAGTGGGATTGCAGGATCATATGGTAACTCTGTTTTTAGTTTTTAAAGGAACCTCTATATTGTACTCCAGAGTGCTGTACCAATTTACATTCCTACCAACAGTGTACAAGGGTTCCTTTTTCTCCACACCCTCTCCAGCATTTATTATTTGTAGACTTTTTTTTTTTTTTTGCGGTACGCGGGCCTCTCACTGCCGCAGCCTCTCCCACCGCGGAGCACAGGCTCCGGACGCACAGGCTCAGCGGCCATGGCTCACGGGCCCAGCTGCTCTGCAGCATGTGGGATCCTCCCGGACCAGGGCATGAACCCACGTCCCCTGCATCAGCAGGCGGACACTCAACCACTGTGCCACCAGGGAAGCCCTATTTGTAGACTCTTTGATGATGGCCATTCTGACTGGTGTGAGGTGTTATCTCATTGTAGTTTTGATTTGCATTTCTCTAGTAATTAGCAATGTTGAGTGAGCCTTTTGTCATGTGCCTTGTTGGCCATCTATATGTCTTCTCTGGAGCAATGTCTGTTTATTAGATCTTCTGACCATTTTTTGATTCGTTTTTTTTTTTTATATTAGCTGTATGAGCTGTTTGTATATTTTGGAAATTAGTCCCTTGTCAGTCTCATTGTTTGCAAATATTTTCTCCCAGTCCCTAAGTTGTCATTTCGTTTTGTTTATGGTTTCCTTTGCTGTGCAAAACTTGAGTTTATTTAGGTCCCATTTGTTTATTTTTTTTTAATTTCCATTACTCTAGGAGATGAATCCAAAAATATATTGCTGCGATTTATGTCAAAGGGTGTTCTGCCTATGTTTTCCTCTAGGAGTTTTATAGTATCTGGTTTTATATTTAGGTCTTTAATCCACTTTGAGTTTATTTTTGTATATGGTGTTAGAGAATATTCTAATCTCATTCTTTTACATGTAGCTTTCCAGTTTTCCCAGCACACTTCTTGAAGAGACTGTCTTATCTCTATTGTATATTCTTGCCTCCTTTGTCATAGATTAATTGACCATAGGTGCGTGGGCTTATTTCTGGGCTTTTACTCCTGTTCCATTGATCTATGTGTCTGATTTTGTGCCAGTACTATACAGTTTTGATTACTGTAACATTGTAGTATAGTCTGAATCCAAGGAGAATGATTTCTCCAGCTCCATTCTGCTTTCTCAAGATTGTTTTGGCTATTTGGGGTCTTTTGTGTTTCCACACAAATTAAAAAATTTTTTGTTCTAGTTCTGTAAAAAGAAAAAATGCCATTGGTAATTTAGTAGGGGTTGCCTTAAATCTGTTGATTGCCTTGGGTAGTATAGTCATTTGACAATATTTATTCTTACAATCCAAGAAGATGGTATATCTTTCCATCTGTTTGTGTCATCTTCAAGTTCTGATTTTTCATTGTTAGTGTATAGAAATACAACAGATTTCTGAGTATTAATTTTTTAACCTGCAACTTTGATGAATTCATTGAGCTCTAGTAGTTTCCTGATGTTGTCTTTAGGATTTTCTATGTATAGTATCATGTCATCTGCAAACAGTGACAGTTTTACTTCTTCTTTTCCAATTTGGATTCCTCTTATTTCTTTTTCTTCTCTGATTGCTATGGCTAGGATTTCCAAAACTATGTTGAATAAAAGTGGTGAGAGTGGGCATCCTTGCCTTTTTCCTTATCTTAGATGAAATGCTTTCAGCTTTTCACCATTGAGTGTGATGTTAGTTGTGAGTTTGTCATATATGGCCTTTATTATTTGAGGAATGTTCCCTCTATGCCCACTGTATGAAGAGTTTTTATCATAAATAGGTGTTGAATTTTATCAAAAGCTTTTTCTGCATTTACTGAGATGATCATATGGTTTTCATTCTTCAATTTTTTAATGTGGTGTATCACACTGATTTGCTGATATTGAAAAATCCTTGCATTCCTGGGATAAATCCCACTTGATCATGGTTTTATCATCCTTTTAGTGTATTGTTGGATTCGGTTTGCTAGTTTTTAATTGAGGATTTTTGCATCTATGTTCATCAGTGATATTGGCCTGTAGTTTTCTTTTTTTGTGGTATCTTTGTCTGGTTTTGGTATCAGGGCGATGATGGCCTCATAGAATGAGTTCAGAAGTGTTTCTTCCTCTGCAGTTTTTGGAATAATTTCAAAAGGAATTGTTAACTGTTCTCTAAATGTTTGGTAGAATTTACCTGTGAAGCCATCTGGTGCTGGACTTCTGTTTGTTGGGAGTTTCTAAATCACAGATTTGATTTCAATACTTGAAATTGGTCTGTTCATATTTTCTGTTTCTTCCTGGTTCAGTCTTGGGAGAATGTACCTTTCTAAGAATTTGTCCATTTCTTCTAGGTTGTTTCTTTTACTGGCATATAGTTGCTTGTAGTAGTCTCTTATAGTCCTTTGTATTTCTGTGGTGTTGGTTGGAACTTCTCCTTTTTCATTCCTAACTTTATTGATATGGGCCCTCTCCCTTTTCTTCTTGATGAGTCTGGCTAAAGTTTTATCAATTTTGTTTATCTTTTCAAAGAACCGGCTTTTAGTTTCATTGATCTTTTCTATTATTTTCTCAGTCTCTATTTCATTTATTTCTGCTCTGATCTTTATTATTTCTTTCCTTCTACTAACTTTGGTTTTTGTTTGTTCTTCTTTCTCTAGTTGCTTTAGGTGTAAGATTAGGTTGTTTATTTGAGATTTGTCTTGCTTCCAGAGGCAAGCCTGTATCACTATAAACTTCCCTCTCAGAACTGCTTTTGCTGTGTCCAATAGGTTTTGGATCGTCATGTTTTCATTTTCATTTGTCTCTAGGTATTTTTTTAATTTTCTCTTTGATTTCTTCAGTGATCCTTTGGTTGTTTAGTAGTATATTGTTTAGCCTCCACATGTGTGTGTTTTTTGCAGTTTTTTTCTTGTAGTTGATTTCTAATCTCATAGCGTTATGGTCAGAAAAGATGCTTGATATGATTTCAGTTTTCTTAAATTTACCAAGGCCTGCTTTGTGGCTCAGCATGTTATCTATACTGGAGAATGTTTGATGTGCACTTGAAAAGAATGTGTATTCTGCTCTCGGATGGAATGCTCTATAAATATCAAATAAGTCCATCTGCTCTAATGTGTCATTTAAGGCCTGTGTTTCCTTATTGATTTTCTATCTGGATGATCTGTCCATTGATGTAAATGGGGTGTTAAATTCCTGCAATATTATTGTGTTACTGTCAATTTCTCCTTTCATGTCTGTTAACATTTGCCTTATATATTGAGATGTTCCTGTGTTGAGTGCAAATACATTTACAATTGTCATATCTTCTTCTTGGATTGAACCCTTGATTATTATGTAGTGTCCTTCTTTTTCTTTTGAAACAGTCTTTAAAGTCTATTTTGTCTGATATAAGTATTGCTACTCCAGCTTTCCTTTGATTTCCATTTGCATGGAATACCTTTTCCATCCCTTCATTTTCAATCTGTGTGTTTCTGTAGATCTGAAGTGGGTCTCTTATAGACAGCATATATATGGGTCTTGTTTTTGTATCTATTCAGCCAGTCTGTGTCTTTTGGTTGGAGTTTTTAATCCATCTATATTTAATGTAACTATCAATATGTATCTTATTGCCATTTTGTTAATTGTTTTGGATTTGTTTTGTAGGGTTTCTTTTCTTTCTTCTTTTGACCTCTTGTGACTTGATGATTATCTTTCGTGTTGCTTTTGAGTCCTTTTTCTTTTTTGTGTGTATATCTACTATAGATTTTTGGTGTGTGGTTACCATGAGGTTTTGGTATAGCAGTCTATATATAAACAAGATTGTTTTAAGTTCCTGATCTCTTAATTTCAAATGCATTTAAAATATACTGCATTTGTACTCTCCTCCTCTCACAATTACTGATTTCAATATCATATTTGTGTGTGTATGGTTTCATGTCTTTACTGTATGTTTGCCTTTACCAGCAAGCTTTCCCATTTTGTAATTTTCTTGTTTCCAGTCATGGCGTTTTCTTTTCTGCTTAGAGAAGTTCCTTTAGTATTTGTTGTAAAGCTGGTTTGGTGGTGCTGAACTCTTTTTGTTTTTGCTTGTCTGCAAAGCTTTTGATTTCTCCGTCAAATCTAAATGAGAGCCTTGCTGGGTAGGGTGCTCCTGGTTGTATTCCCTTTCATCACTTTAAATATATTGTGCCACTCCCTTCTTGACTGTAGAGCTTCTGCTGAAGAGAATCAGCTTATAGTCTTATGGGGATTCCCTTGTATGTTATTTGTTGCTTTTCCCTTGTTGCTTTTAATATTTTCTCCTTGTCTTTAATTTTTGTCAATTTGATTACATGACATGTTCCTCCTTGGAAGTACAGAGCCTGTATGAGGCTCTGTACTTCTTGGACTTGGGTGACTGTTTCCTTTCCCATGTTAGGGCAGTTTTCACCTATTATCTCTTCAGATATTTTCTCAGGCACTTTCTTTCTCTCTTCTCCTTTTGGGACCCCTATAATGGGAATGTTGGTGCATCTGATGGTCTCTTAAACTGTCCTCATTTCTTTTCATTCTTTTTTCTTTATTCTGTTCCACAGCAGTGATGTCCACCATTCTGTCCTCCAGCTCACTGATCCTGTTTTTAACCTCATTTATTCTGCTATTGATTCATTCTAGTATATTCCTTATTTCAGTTATTGAATTCTTCAACTCTGTGTGGTTGTCCTTTATATTTTCTAACTCTTTGTATAAAACTTCTTGTAACTTCTCACTCTGTGCATCCATTCTTTTCTGGAGGTCTTGGATCATTTTTACGATCATTACTCTTAAGTTTTTCTTGGGTAGATTGTCTACCTCCACTTCACTTATTTGTTCTTCTGAGGTTTTGTCTTGTTCCTTTGTATGGAACATATTCCTTTTCTGTCTCATTTTGTTTAAACTTCTGTTTGTATTTTTCTGTATGTAGTAGGTTAGTTATGTTTCTCGATCTTGGAGAAGTAGCACTCTGTAGGAGATGCCCTGTGTGTCCCAGCAGCACACTCCCATCTCATCACCCAAGGCCCAGGGACCAGCTGGTTCCAGGGCAGGTTCTGACCTGTGTTTGCAGACTCAGTTCCACAGGCTGTGGGATCATAGTTTTCTTGCTTCTGGTATCTGCACCCTGGTGTGTGAGGCTGGTACAGAGGCTTGTGCAGGCTTCCTGGTGGGAGGGGCCGATGCCTGTGCACTGGTAGGTGGAGCTGAGTCTTGGCCCTCTGGTGGACAGGGCCTCTCAAGGGGCATGCCTACAGGTGGCTATGGGCTCAGGATGACTTTAGGCAGCCTGTCGGCTGATGGCTGGGACTGGGTGTTCCCAGTCCCTGATGGGCACCCTGATGGGTACTGCCACCCTGTTGTATTTTTAGCCTGATGCATCCCAGCACTGAAGCCTACAGGCTGTTGGATGGGGCCAGTTCTTGGTGCTAATAACCAAGGAAGATGTTTGCCTCCAGCAAGATTTCCCATAGATGAACCCTCTCAGATATGTCCGCCGCCAGCTTTTATGACCCTAGGGATAGCTACAATGACCCCCCACCTCCTCAGGAGACCCTCCAAGACCAGCAGGTAGGTCTGGCCCAGGCTCCTATGAAGTCACTGCTTTTGCCCTGTGACCTGGTGCACACGGAACCTTGTGTGTGTCCTCCAAGAGTGGAGCCTCTGTTTCCCCCAGTCCTGTGGAGCTCCTGCAATCAAGCCCCACTGGCCTTCAAAACCAAATGCTCTGGGGGCTCCTCCTCCTGATGCTGGACCCCTAAGCTAGGGAGCCTGACATGGGGCTCAGAGCTCACACTCCTGTGGGAGAACTTCTGCAATATAATTAGTCTCCAGTTTGGGGGTTGCCCACCCATGTGGTATGGGATTTGATTATATTGCAAGTGTACCCCTCCTACCATCTCACTGTGGTTTCTTCTTTACGTCTTTGGATGTAGAATATTTTTTTTTGGTAGGTTCCAATGTTGTTTTTTAATCAGTGGTTGTTCAGTAGTTAGTTCTGATTTTGGTGTGCTCGTGAGAGGAGGTGAGCAGAGCCCTTTGTTTTTAACATAAAATGACTTACCACTAGGAATTGTTCTGTGTGTGTGTGTGTGTGTGTGTGTGTGTGTGTGTGTGTGTGTGCTTGAGTGCATGTGACTAAACCACACACAGGGTCCTTTTCATGCTAAGTACAAGCAAAGTTTAGTCTTTAATTATCTCTATAGTTGGTAAATAAAGATAGTCCCTAGACTTGAAATCTTTGTTCTAAAAGAGCGGCTCCCTTTCTCTGAGAGACTTGCCAGTCTGATGGCAGTCTATTGTTTTTCAGCTACACAGAACTATGACACATGACTACCTATATTGTTTAAATGACAGGTTTCTCTGTGTCCCTCTAACATAGTCAAATATATTGTGAGGAAGCTGTATACAGTAGTCCGGAGAGAGAAGGCCAAAAAGCAATGCAGTGCATAGACTTCAATAAAGGAAGTGTGGCTGGAAGGGGTGGCATTTTACCTGATTCTAAAGAAGTGAGAGATGCAGAATCCTGGAATGCAAATAGGAGGCTGGATTGCTCCCCTCCATGCCTGGGCAAAGGAATGCACTACTTACCTGGTATGAATAAAGTGTCCCCCAAACAGATTCCTGCTTCCAAATGGCACTCCCCACCAGCCTTTTGTTGTGTGCCCTAAATTCTAAGTAGTAACACCTTTGGCTCTAAGCTGAAAGGTCCCTGTTAAGATGCAAATAGATGAGTTGGAAGGGCTAACACCTTAAACCATTAGCAGCATTAATAACTTAGCTCAGAGGAGCTTATCTAGTAGCTGTAGTCACCTAGAAAGGCCCCAAGGAAATGAGACCGGAGTATGCAATATTATACAGAAGCCAAAGTCAGGGTACAGTGGGTAGCAAAGTAATGTCCTGGATGATCTGGAGACAGAGGATGGCTCTGGTGGCAAAAGGGACAACATAGTGTGTTTTTAAGGACCCTGAGGAGAGAGGCTTCTAGGGAAGTGTTCAGTGGGGTTCAGGCAAGTCATTGGACTTGTTGGATTGTTGGACTAAAGCTAGAGTCCCATTCCCTGCTGGTCTCTTAACCACACTGGTTCAGAGCAGAGGTCATATCTGTGGCTTCTACTCACTGCCACCCACAGAACTTGTAGCAAGCAAATTACTCCGGGTGGCCACAGGGCTTATGTCTCCCTCCTCCAGAGGTATAAGCCCCGTCACATCCATTAACAAGGCCCCAGTTCCATCAACGGCAACCCTGAGGAGATTCTTCTGTGCAGAAGGAAGGCACTAAATATAATAGCCTCTTAACTGGTACATTGTTATTAGTATTATTATGGCTTCTTCTTCATGTCTGTCACTGGATTATGGTAAAGTTTTTAGTCATGGCTTTTAATCAGAGTTGAAGCCTCTGAGTTACTGACAGCTCGGGAGAGCTGTAACTGCTCCAAGATTGACTTCACACTGTCACAAAATCCTAACACAAGGAGAAAGCTAGAGCTTCTCAAAAGCCTCCTCCTGCCAATTAAAACCAAAGCAACTCTCTAAACAGCAGCCTCTCTTTCCAGGCTCCACACAAAAGGGAGGGAGACAGAAAGCACCTACACCCCCCTCCTCCTCCCCCCAAAGTTCAAACCAGGAAACAATGATCCTGGCAAGGGAGGTCCTAGAAGCAGACGTTGCAATTTTGCTAATGGTACCTACGGGAAGCTAGAAATCATTCCTTTGACACACTGAGGCACTTACACAGCATCAAGCCATGTTGAGTTCTCCTGACCTCGCATTGCCTCTTCCCAGACGTCCACGATCACTCATGTGAATGACCACCATGGACCAGAGTGAACGGGTAGCCATTCTCTTTGGAGGTGATGAGACAGAGGCAGTCAGAGCCCTGGCCTTGCCTTCTTATCATCACATGTAGTGGAAGTCCCTTCCTGACCAAACGGGATGATGACTGCAAGGCATCTAGCATTAGGCCATGTGTTAGGCAGAGATCACTACATCTTTTTCCTGTCACCAGCCTTCGACAGACCCTAGATATTGCTCCATTCTGCCCTTGGGGTCCTTCTACTTCCTCCACATGCAACCACATTCCCTTTTAGTGCCATCATTCTTGGAACCCCATGACCAGCATCTAACTTAGTTTTGTCCTTCACGTCTATCCAAACCCTCATTGACAGAGGTCCTGATCTCAAGTAACTATTGTGGAGAGTTGACCTGAATACATCAGGCAGGATAGGCTAGGTGATGCTGCAGTAATAAACAATCCCAATATTGCAATGGCCAAAACAAGGGTTTCTCACTCCTGTTGCCCATCCCATTGCAGGTTGCCAAAGGGCTCTGCTCCTCAGAGTCACTCAGTGACCCAGGCCATGATCTCAAAAGTTGCAGTCATCATCAAAGGAAAGAAGGCTCTAGAGTCTTTTCCTGGCAATTAAATGCACTGGTTCAGAAATTATAACTATTACTTCTACTCTCAAGTCATTGGCCAGAATTAACCACACTGCCCCATCTCACCAAAATTATCCAGGAAGTACAGTCCTCTTTTGTGCATCAGAAGTACAGAAATATTTGGCGCATTACATAAATGACTAACACACCAATTCAATAGTGTTCACTAAGAAGAAAAAATGAAGCTTCACAAGGTGTTACCCCTCCCAGTGGTATTCGCTAGTACCGTGGTGCTTATGATAGTCAAATCTCCAGTGCTGGGCGACCAGATCACAGAAACAAGGAAAACCTCTCAATTCAGACCCTATACTTGCTTGATTTGCTAACAGTTCTCAAAGTGGTTTGCCAGAGTGAATCAATAATTATATAAATACGTGCTGCTGATGAAAAAGGATGTGGTGAGAATGTTTATCCAAAAAATGCTAAATAAGTTAAATTTAGTTTGAGGGGATCAGGGTAGAAAGAATTGGAAGCCAAGACAGGAATCTGAAAGGGACTCTGGGATGATGAAAATGGAGCTGGACAAGGATAATTTTTGCTGCTGGTTGCTGAGTTTCTGGAAGCAAGAAAACAAAAGTGCCGGTATGAAAATCGTAACATCAGTCTAACAAGGAGCAATTAAGGCTTGGAGTGGAGTTGGAAGGAAAGAGATATCTGATCTCAGAATCTGAGACTCTGGTGAAGGAATCATAGATATGATGAGATGGTGGTGTGGGGAGATGAGGACCCTTGTTGTTCCCAGATCTAGGAAAGCAGCCGGGCACCAGCAGGAACTCTGGACATGGGCAGTGAGAAGCTGAGTTTCAGCAAACAGAAGGGCATCGAAATAATCTTGTGCCCTGGCAAATGCTATATATGTGCCCAGGGCAAAAACAGCAAAGGCAGAAGCAAACCCCAAGTATGACCCATGGTGTAGTGTTGAGAACTCATCACCAGAGCAGGGGCAGGAGGGGGCAGAAATCGCAAGGATCTCTGTGCACCTGCGCAGCAACGCCAAGCTAGTGGGCCTGAGGGGTGACACCACATCCCACCTGGCAGCCAATTCTGTGGGCTCTTCCTTCAGCATGTAACCAAAAGTAGACTACGTCTTACCACCTCCACCTGCCACCTTCCGCCAAACCACTCTACTCTCATGCCTGGGTTTTTTCAATAGTAGCTTCCTAACTGGTCTCTTATTTAAACTCTTGCCTCCTGAGTGTCTATTTTCTATGAAGCAGCCAGATTAATCCTCTTGAATAATCATTTCTCTGCTCAATGAGAACTCAGTGTCTTACCAATCCACTCAGAGGATCCTGAGGCCTTCCCATGCCCTAGAAAGCCTTGTAGAATACAGTCCTCTGAATCTTCTGGGACTTCATCCCCTGTCACCCCTTCCCCACCCACTCACCTTTTGTTACATCAGCGTTGCTGCTCCTTCTACCAAGCCTTCCACCTCAGGGCCTTTGCACAGACTCTCCTCTCTGCCTGGAAGGCCCTTCCCTCAGAGATCTGCCTCAGGCCCAGCTCACAGGCCTCCTTTGGGTCTCTGCTCAGATACCACCATATCAGTGAGGTCTTTCTTATTCATTCTATTTAAAAGAGCGACCCAGCTCCCAGCGCTGTAGTCCCTATCCCCCCTCAACTATAGTTCCTTAACCAATTTTGTGTGAAATGACTCATCACATGGAACTAACATATTTTATACTCTACTTGTTTAGCTGTAGTATAAGTAAGCTCCAAGAGGGCAGGAGGGTGTCTTGCCCGATTTGTTTACTGCTGTAACCTTGGCATCTAGAACATACCCTGCCACGTAGTATGAGCTCCATAAATATGTTAACTAAATAGACTGAAATTTATCCCAATCTTACCACCACACAGATTTAACGTCAAAGCCATATTCAAGAGACAGGCATTTCTTTTTCTTGAAATGCCCTGTGAGGATTCAGAGAATCCGCCTCCTCCTACCTGGTATCAGCTGCCATGGATACAGGTTTCTTAAAGGGGTCAAGGATGGGACAGATGCTTTACATTAGCTTTTATATTCTCCATAAAATTAGCAACAAGCAAACCCTGAGGAACGGAGCTATAATTCTGTCTTGCAATTCTGATCCAACACAGAGTGTAAGAGCTTGGCTCTAGAGGCTAAAAGCTGTTTCCAGAAACCCTCAATGGAATTATACCTCTGTAATTCATTTAGTTATTCATTTTATATATGTTTACAGATAGAACCCCCCAAAATCACACAGCCAGCAAAACCAAAGCAAAGAAGAAAAGAAAACCTAGTGGTTTTCATGTTTAAATTATAATCATTATGTAAGATATAATATTTTGTCACCCTACAGCTCTTCTAGACTAAATATGAAATACACTTCACAGCAAAGTAAACATAATATTAAAGCTTTTTTAAAAAATGAATATTACCTCACTCTGTCTTCAGGGATGTTATTCTCAATAGCAATATCAATTCACAAAGAAAAGTCAAGAGAATAATTACGGCTCTTTAGCCAATAAGACTCATGGATGTGAACAAGATAAGCAAAAGTATTGGATAAAATCCTTGAAAGGTCTCCACAGTTACTGTTCAGCTACATGACCAAACACAATCCAATAAGCCTTCATCATTTATGTCCCAGTTTCTAATGAAACAAACCTCACACAAAATAAACAAGTATACAGATGGACTTGGAGAGATCTGGAATCAAATATGCCTCATATTTTTTTAATTTTATTTAGTTTTAAAACCATTCAGGGCCATCAACAGTGGTTTGTTAGAAAGAAACACTGGGGGAAAATGGCATTTTCCACACACCAGAGACAACGTAGATAAAGATAAGACGGATACACTTTCTCCAGCCAATGAGCTCCAACCTCACTTGGGAAGGAACACAGGGGCCTAACAGGTTCTTGTGGTGTTGATTTCTATCCACAGGGCATTTGTCTGTCACTTACAACCCATTTCATATATAGGCTGCTGAGCAGCCTCCAGATGGTGTGTATAAGATTTTACAAATGTTTTTCTTGTTCCAATCAGACATGACCTTTCAAATGTATAAAAGGATACACAAGAGCACTGCCCACAAGACTTCTAGAAAAATTTAGCAAATTCAATTCACAAATACTTTGGAGCACCTACTGTGTGTGGAACACCATTCTAGGTACTGAGGAGACGCTCATGAACAGAATGGACTTTAAACCCCTGCCTTGACGAAGCTTCTATTCTAGTGTGTGTGTTGGGGTGGGGGAGGGGTGCACAGACAGTAAACAAAATAAATTATATATTTTGAAGGTGATAACTGCTAAACTCCTTTCTAAATAGAATTGGAGTAGGCTTCATTGGGAAAGAGACATTTAAGCAAAGACTTGATGGATGCCCATATCTAGAAGAGCCTTCCAAGCAGAGAAAACTGCAAGTGCAAAGGTCCTGGGGTGAAAACTTGCCTGGCGTGTGACTGGGCAGAGTGACCGAGAGGAGAGCAGTGGGTGAGGTCAGGGAAGTAGTGGGGGCCGTATTGTTTAATGACTCTGGGCTTCTCTCCCAGTGAGGGAACCGTGGAGCAAGGTAGTGACATGTGGCCAATGTTTTCAAAGCACCACTCTGGCTACTTTGTCAAGTATAGCTGTTGTAAGTAGGGGGATGGGAGGTGAGGGCAAAAGTAGAAGCAGGGAGACAAGTTAGAAAGCTATGGCATTAATGTAGTCAGGAGAGGATGGCTACCACCCTGGGACCAAGGTAGTAAGTAGCCCTGTGGATGATACAACGCCGTCAGATTCTGAATATATTTTGAAAATATATAAGGTAAGGCGGGAACAGCAGGACTGGACCGCTCCCACAGGCTCATATGGCTACTTTAAGTGTATATGATCCTCTTGCAACCAGGCCCAGAGGAGTGTTATTTACATCATCACTCACCCATCAAAAACTCACTGGCATTAGTGCAAATTTTGAAGGCTAGTTCAGAAATCTGGCTTATTTTGGAAGATTTAAGAACCACGTTAGAATTTGAGTTCCTGAGTCAACACAAGGCGTCACATCTCAATATGACATGTTGGAGGGGGTCAGGCTGACCCATCCCCGTGCTGGGAGCTGTCAGGAGAAGAGCCCCGGGGATACCATATCTGCACTCAACGATTCCCAGTCTGGGATACGAGGTTACCTCCTCCTTTCTTTCTCTGCTCTTCTTCTCTGTTTTTCTCCTCCCCTGCTATCTCTGCCAGGGCTCCCTGGGGCCCTCGAGGCACCAAGATCCAAAGAGCCACTGACTCACACTCCTGATAAACATGAACTCCATGGAAACTGCTCTCTCCCGTTTGCTCCCATGCTCTTGTCTGCTGCCCGATGCCCGCTTATGCACAGCTTCCCGCTCGGGAGTGGGGTGGCCCTGTCTCTGACTTCCTTCTATTTCTTTCGTTGGCTCCTAGTTAATAAGGTAAAGCCCAAACCAAACAGGATGCGGCCCTATAAACTCCAGGATCAACCTAAGATTAATGACAATGAGACCTTCCATGGGGCCTTTAACTTAGATGTTCTTCGGCCTGCTCCTACCAGGAAGAAGGGAGAGTAGAGCATTCCTTTCTGAACAGCTGTGGTCCATGTTCCAGGTTACTTGGACCTTTCATTAAATGAGCCCTCCCGGTGACGGAGACCTACAGAAAGTCACTACTGTGTGGGTTCCTGATGCCTTTGAAGATACAAAGGTTTTGTACTGGGGATCATGTGGGCCTAGGAAATCAGAGTTTTACTGTCCACTTAGTTTGTAAACCATGTCTTTTCAGCATATGCTGTGGCAGATGGTAGGTGATACCACGGTGTATTCAGTTAGATGGGCTACTTGCTAACATCCACCCATCCTACCTGCACACTCCAGAGGCCGGGACATTCTTGTACCTGTGCTAAGAAATCCACCAAAACCAAGAAGACATTGTAAAATGGTCAGTAACAGTAACGGGTCTGTGCTAATGAAAATACAGAGCTTCTCCACTCAGTGGAAAAAAACAAGTTGAAGCCGGTATCAGCGACTTTCCAGCGAGGCTGTCACTGTGATCTGTGATGTGCTATCAAGATGAAACTGGAACCAGTGTACTTTATTCAGGACATCTGTGAGATAAAAAATATAATGCTCCTTTTCTATCTTTGTGACATTGTTCGCAACGATGTGATTTGGCTGTTAAAACCACTTGCGCTCTATCTCAAGGCTAAGGCTGACAATTCAAATAAAAGCCTCTCCCTGTCTTTGGTTTGTTATCAGAGCCGCATTAGCTATCATGGCTGCTCTACACACAGGGGCCTTGGGGAGGGGGCGAGGCATTTGACTGACCTGCTCTAGCTTCCCATCTGACTCTGTGCTTCTGATCTCATTTAATTGCCTGGGGGTCCTGGAAAGTTTTTTTTTTTCTTTTTCAGTGCCCTCAAAACCAAGTGCAGTGTTAAAAGGCAAAATGATGTTTAATTTTTAATAATTTTACTGTATGTACTTTGTAGAAATTTTAGAATATACATTATTGGTATAAAAAGGAAAATAGGATGCTACCATTTTCAATTAGCACTTTGAGTATTTCAACGCATTTCCTCCCAATCTTTTATTCTATGCGTTTGTGTGTGTGTGTGTGTGTGTGTGTGTGTGTGTGTGTGTGTGTGTGTGT